>NC_058407.1:69366588-69419996 GCF_002201575.2 Neomonachus schauinslandi
TCAAAGAACAACCCATTCAACTTCTCACTTTGCAGAGGGGGCACGGAGGCCCAAATATATTGACTGTCTCTCCCGGCATCAGAGTTCCTGACTCCACTGAAGCAAGTGGCCCTTCCAGCCATATCCAGCCATATCCGTGCCCCCTCTGCAAAGTGAGAAGTTGAATGGGTTGTTCTTTGAGTTCCCAGCCATATCCAGAAGTAAAGAGAAGGAAATCTGCAGTCTTTACTACAATGAATTGTGAACAAAGATTATAGGAATGTTATTATTTTAAAAATATTACCTTTTCTGCTTATCTGATTATAGATGGCCTAAGAACATCTTAAATTTACCCAAATTCAGAGTAATAGACTTTCTAAATCAGGAGAAGACTTCTAATGCAAGTCAAGGAATGAAGCTAGAAATGCATAATCCCTAAAGAAAGAACACACTAGATACGCCGGTGTCTTTTCTAACTGGAAAGAACATTCATTCTTCAATTATTTTGCATGAAAATAAGTTCTTAATAAAAATTCACTGTAAGAATAAGGCAAGTCTGTGTTTTTCTTTAGGAATAAAATTCTTATCTTCCTTAGAGAGTTAATGATGATGTTGATTAAAATTTTGTCAGTATATAATGATGGATGAATCCTGAATGATACAAATAGTGTTTTATTAACACACAAGTGACATTGTTGAACTGTTGTAAGAAAAGACAGTCTTTTCTTTAACCAGCAAAAGGAAATTGGTTTATATAATAGCAATTATATAATTAGGAGGAACGACAATAATGTTTGACTATTCTGCCTTAATAACTGTGTTATGGTAGAAACAAAACACTATTTATGTTATCCTCTTATTGTAGCCAATAAAAATTATAAGGCAGCTGATTTTATTTATGGATGTCGATTTATTACAGATTCTTTTAGATTTAGCTACCACAAAAATGACTTTTTGGCTATAAATATGGATGACTGGATAATTTAATACTACACTATCTTAGCCAAATCAAATCAAAACATATTGGACTTTTATCTTCACCAAGTAATTTTTCCTTAACTGTTTTTCTCCAAGAATTCTTGATATGTTCTGACTCACTGGCTGTCTAACTTTTGGTTAGTGACCACAGCCATCCGGAACGACACTGTGCAGAACATTTAGGAGTCAGTCCTGCCGATAAGTGTTAAGTCCCATGAGAGGGAAGTGGGACCTGAGAATAATGAGCAGCTGCCTAGGAGCATCAGCTGACAAAGCTCAGGGCTAGGGGGTGGAGGGTGGAAGGAAAAAAAAAAGTTTTTTTAAGTTTCTTATTTATCAGGTCCATAGCTGGGTGAGGCTGGCAGAAGTCAGGCCCCCGGTCCTGAGAATGTAGGGGACAATATTCTTTGACAAGCAGGCCGCTTTCTGTTCATGCACAGGCAGTTCCTTGTGTTAGTGTAACTCCACGTACAGAGTTCGAGCACTTCAGTTATGGTCCAGGTTGAATGAGACTGTTGGTGGGACAGTTTGCTGAGATACGACAAGCAGCAAGAAAAGCAAAATTCCGCAGTATATCCCACCTGGGAATGAATTTTTGAGGTAGACAAATCACGGATGTAAATAAGTGAAATATGAAAAATAAATGAGTGGTCCAAGGAACAAAGAGTAATAATATATTGTTAAACACATGGAATGGCAAATTCATGGGCCATTAGAATGGAATTTGAAAGTTCCTGTTCCTGGCTACTTTTTTTTTTTCCTTAAAAGGCCACTAAAATATCTAGCTCAAATTTAGAATATCTTTGGGTCATTTTTCCTTTTGTTTAAAACACATTTTACCAGGTTTTCCTTTCTTCTTATGTCTTCACAATGTGAAGATGAACACCTAGCCCTTTTTCTATTTGGTATAGCTTAAAATAAGAATATAAGTTGCCTGAGGGCATGGAACAAATATACTACTTTTGTATTATCCAGGATGGTTAACATGGTGCTGAGTGTTTAATTGGTCCAAATATCTCATTCCCAAGAGGTAACCAGGTGCCTTATCTTGAAAAAAAAAAAATTATACATTATCACTCCAAGACAGTATTTATACATTAGTGCTCTTATTTGAAGGAGTGAGTAATGGAAAATGCTTAGTACAATGGTTGGTGGAGGGTAGAAGCTGAGCATGGAGATACTTGGGGGGCACACAGCATTTGAGTAAATCTTGAATCCCAGAAGGGAGGTTTTTGCTGCCCCCATGGCACCTAATGCCTGTTTCTGGTGTAGGACAGAAAGACAGTGTGTTTGATTTAAATGATGTGGTTGCCAGGCGATAGATTGCTTTTGTATTGCATAGTGTCACTTCATCCCAAAAGACATAATAGTCTGAATTGCATAACCCTAAATAATGTCTAGTCAGTGTTAGTCAGGATACATTAAGAATATAAGCAGTTTCTCAATGATAAAGAGCTCTCACAAAATGAATTGTTTTCTAAAAGCATTTTCAAGTTAATCTGAGTTTTTATATTATCCCATCCCAAAGCAACAACATTGGGCTTATGATATATCAAGGCTTTTTCTCCTCTGAGATAACAATCATTTAAGGAGGGAAAATAACTACTTTTGTTAATAGGATACTGTTTTATACTACCCTCTATTTAAGTTTACATTCTTATTGCCTTCTAAATATTTAGGTGGTTTTGAACACAAAAAGATATTGAAACATTAAATAGTTGGCAAGTGTATATGGCCTCATTAATATTAGCTTCTTTACTTTTTCTTGATGCATTATATTTGCTTGAATTACTCTGAAATGCTATACGACTCTAATCAGAAAAATATATGGAGCTAGATACTTGGTGCTTAAGTAATAACATCAACCTTCTGACGTTCAGTGACAAAAATAAAAAACAGGGAATTTTTAAAACCCCTGAAGATCCTAAGATTTTTATTCCCACCACCAAATATTTACCAGCACTAGCAAGCATCCTGAAAAATGAATACTTTTGCTATAGCTCCCTTTCCCTATTGCTGCTTAGTGTTTGATGGAAGTGCTGAGAAGCAGAGAAAGGACAAAAATAAAATAGAAGAAATCAAGAGGAGAATGTCTAACATAGATAACTACAACCAGTCCCTGACTCAGCTCAGGATCTATGTCTATGATCCAGGTCAAAGAGCTAGTCCCAGTTTTTAACTATTGTTTGACAGAGAAGAATTTTTCACTAATTGATTAATTGGTGAATTAACTAATGACTTCATGGTCTGTTAATCTATAATTTATCTCTTATTGAAATAGTCTCTTTCCTAACACTGGGTTATTTCCAGTTCTCATACTTATTTGCCTGGATTTTTTCCAGCTTGTCTCCAATTTCTTAGCCTATCACTTATTTTTCTCCTTTACAAAAATCATTATTTAGCCACTAGACCCTCTTATCGTATCACTCTTTGATCTCTCCAGGAGCCTTGGACAATACCCATGGTGTTACTTACCTGTATATAGATGATACCCAAATGTGTATCTCTAGCCGAGACCTCTCCCTGAGTTCAAACCATATATCCAATAATTTACCTTCGATATCTCCATTTGGACGTCTAAAAAATCCATAGCCACGATTGCCCTACCCCACCCCAACCAAATATGGTCTCCTGCCAGTGTCTCTATTTCCATAAATGACACGACCCCCCATCCATCATCCTTAACAACTTCTACTTCTTCACCTCCACATTCGGTATCTTGAAACCATTAATTTTTGGGGGGTCACTATCTTCTTTGGTACCACCAAGTCCAAGCTGCCATTGTCTTTCACCTTCACACTACTTTGTCTTTACTATATCTGCTGCCATACTAGGAGAAATCAAGATAAAGTGGGGCTGTTCCTTTAAGTTCAAGGCCATGGCAATCATTCAATATTCCAGAGTATCAGGGGTATCAGGAAACACCCTCAATCTGCATGGTTCCCTGCCATTTACACGGATCCCTTAGGCCAAAATACACATACACGTTAAAATTCACAAAACAACACATTTGCCACCAATGGAAGGTTCAGTGCTCTTTACCGTGTATTGATCTTTCTGTTCTTCCAAGCCAGTAGCCTTGCAAACTTCCTAGTATAAATTTAAATTGCAAGGCCCATATCTACAACTCCCTTATTTGTATTAAGTACTTGCTCGATGTGAACGCCAAGGAGTGCCAAAGCCATGATCTGAACTGATTTATTCAGAGAGATAGTTAGGTATCATAGCTTTCACATTGTTATTCTCACTTCCCCAGAAAAGGCCTAGTACAATGACATCCATCAGGTTAATTTATATGTTGCAATATTTCAGAGGACAACCCAGTGTGGTGGACTTCAGACTGTGAAAAACCAGGGTCTAGGCCCAGCTCTACCAGTAGAGCTGGCTACTCTCAGGCAAGCCACTTAACCTTGGAGGATGGTTGGGAGTTTGTGTGACAATACGGAATGGCAACAAGCATGACGGTGTGCCTTTAGACTTTTGAGCGTAGACATCAAGGACAGGTCTAACACTTATGGAAACTCAGGAAAGTTTCTTAACCTTCTCTGGACCCCAATTTCATCATCTAAAAAATGGAGATATTTTACCTACTTCACAGGGTTGTTTTAAGGACTAAAATAGTTCATAGACAAGTGCCTGGGGGCAGTGACCGGCACTAGTCGGGATCAAGAGACACCTGCAGTGGGGAAAAGAAACGAGAAGAAAGTGAGACACATGCTAAGCAGGTCCAAGACTAGGAAAAGGTGAGAGGGATGTGGAGCAGGTTGCTGGGAGCCAAGTCAAAAAGCAGAAAGAGAGGAGAATAGGAAAATCAGGAAACAGAGTTGCCTAGAGCCAAGAATCTATCACCAGTTAGTAAAAAATAAGGAGAGGTAATGAAGAAAACACCCAAAGTAAAGGAAATGAGAGACCATACAGTCTCAAAGAGAGAAAATTAGAGACAGTGGCTCCCTGATGATTTTCAATTTGTTTGAAACAACCTACAACTCATTTCTGTGATCTATCTCTGCATTATTTCAGCAACAAAAAAAACTTTTTTTGAGTACCTTTAAGGTGGAGAAACCTGACAAAATTACCTCAGCCAGGCGATCAAGGTCACCATCAACAGTAAGTCATATTGACAGTATGTCACTTCAGTATGATGGGACGGCAATGGTACTTTATGTTTGTGGTCTTTCTCCCAAAACATATAACCCCAAAGTATAAGAAAAACCTCAGTTGAGGGACATTCTGCAAAATATCTGACCAGGACTCCTCAAAACTGCCAGGGTCATGAAAAAAAGGAAAGAGAGTGAAACTATTACAACTAAGATGAGTTCAAAGAGACCATGATGAGTAAATGTAATGTGGTATCCTGGATAGGATCCTCAAACAGAAAAAGGATATTAGGTAAAAACTAAGGAAATCTGAATAAACTATGGAGTTTTGTTAATAATGATATGTCAACATTGATTTATTAATTGCAACAAACTAACTACACTAACTTAGTATGTTAGCAATAAGGGACACTGAGTGTTGAATACAAGGGAACTCTATATTAACTTCACAATTTTTCTGTCTAAAGTGTTCTAAAATAAAAATTAAAAAAAAAAAAAACACCCTCTTTTGTTCCTTGACCTCGACTGAGATGAGGTCTAACCTTGCAATCAAACCATCCCTGGCTAGATCAGGTCAAATCCTAGCACTGGCATGATCTGGCGAGGTGACCTTGAACAGGTTACTTAAAATCACTGAGCTACTTTACTCATCTATAAAATGGACAGACTACGTTATAAGATTTGCTGAAAGGATTAAGTGGTTCAGTGTATGGACAGAGTAAGCATTTGTTAAAAATAACTTATCATTTTTACTCTCATTATTATTATTATTTAAAGGCACATTACCTACTACATGGGAGGTACCCAACAAATATTATATTCTTTATCCATTCCCCCTGTTTATTGGTCCTTTATAACACACATATACTACCTAGATTATCAATAGATTTCAAATTATTGTCTGTACAATCTCTCTTTATTTAAACAAGCAAAGTATACACACTCTACACAAAATGTCACCCTAGACTTAGAGTACTGCATCTGTTCAAGGAATCTGCTGCGGGGAGGTATGCACTACATCCCCAGGCATGGAACCAGGGCCCACAGGCTGACAGTGTGTCATGGGCTGGTCTCAGTCCCTTTTATATTTTCTTCACCCCAGGATGAGCTGCCCCAGCCTTGTGTGCTCATAAAATATGCCAGTGTTTCTACCTGGTCTGGCCCCTATTCCACCACTAAAGAAGAAGAGTTAAAAAGGGGTGAGGGATAAATATGTTATCAAGACTGCACATGGAATTTGAATTAAAAAAAAAAAAAAAACCTTCCTATAATGATTTTTTAAAAAGCCAACTTTCTAACACAGGTCATTAATGTGCCCTTTGTATTATTCAGGATGATATAAGCACAGAAAAAGGGGGAAATAATATTTTATTGCTTTTTTACTATTTTTAAAAGGAAACATATTTTATAAGCACAAGACATAATATAGTTAACTCATTTTTTATATCATATAAAATACACAATGAACAAAAAAGAAAAATATTTCCAAGTTTGAAAAGTACATGTTCCCCTATCTTAATTCTGATGTTTAAAATTCTCAACATTTCTTTGGTTTCTTTTATATCAGTAGACAATGTTTTTCAGGCTTGGTCTCAGCCATGGCCCTATCAATTCTAATGTAATTCAGTTTCATTTAATTGCACAAACATTTGGAGAATGTAGAATATGTACCAGGAACAGTGCTAGACCTTGAGAGAACACAAAAGAGAAAAGATATGATCCCTGTCTTCAGGCGGCTTATTATACAACAGAGGAAATTAAATGTGAAGATAATTATTATACGTGCCTGGCTAGAAGATGATGAGGACTATAAAGGATGCTTATTCAAATTGCCATTACAGTGCCAAGGACAGAGATGTTATTTACAACCAGAGGGATCAAGAAATTCATGAATAAGAGTCTGTCCTGAAAAATGAGCAGTATTTTGACTCCTAAAGAAGGAGTAGGAGGGTCCAAAAGGAATCCAAGCAGGGTAAGGATCTTCATGGAGCCAGCAAAGTGGCGTTTATAATCAAGCTTCATTTTTAACTGTTAAGTAGTTCAATTTCACATCAACAGCACTTTGTTGCTTATTAAAGGCAATATCTCAATTTTGTCAGGTTCACCAGATATGATTCTTCATTCACTATCATTGTAACTGGGTGATGTTCAGCATTCAACTTTGCCTTAATTCCTGGAGAAACTTCCTTTCTGGGTCTCTCCAACCTTTCATAGAAGAGATATGTGATGTCACTGTGTTTGTTCCTGTTATTCCATTTGCCAGGTTCAAGTTTTGTTTGTGTGAATAACTCACCATGACTCAGAAATCTGACTTTTAAAGAACCAGTCCTATTGTGAAACAGGCAGTCCATGCTCACCAGAGTTACCTTATTTAACATGACACTTATAAACTGAAAAATCTAAAAAGAGATGTCTTCATAGAACTTGGGAAAACTTGCCCCATGCTTCCCACCCTCAACTGTCCTAACAGGTTCCAGTTCCTATATAGTGTCAGCCTTTTAGGGTTGTAGAATGTTTCAGTCGATCAAGTATGTGACCTTAGGCAAATGCTTGAATCTCCCTGAACTTCAGTTGTTCATGTAAGACAGATGTCTGAGATGTCAACATGGAATAGAAAATTAATAGATCAGAGCTCTAGAATCTGCTGAGAAGTGTGCTTAGAAGTATAGCTAAATCTTAATCATTTTAAGAGATGTATCTCAACACCTTAGATAATTCTCAAATTTCCCAAAACCACTTCGTGAAACATGGGTGGCAAAAATGGCTCACCTAGGACCTAAGTGACTTTCTGTGATAGTGCTATGGTCTTCAGGATGGCCTTGGAAAAGGAACTGCCATGGCTAAGAATGTCTGTGGTCTGCCTTCGGTGGATCCCAAGGACTCCCTGCTCATGCCTATCCTGTCTGATTAGCTCCTCTGCATAGAAATGGTCTTCCCTAAACTGTGACCAGATTTCCTCCCCCATTCCAAAGTGAGATCACTAAGAAAAATATCATTGTATTTGTATAATTGTATTTCCGGAGGTTGGATCACAAGGGCTATGATACACCCAAATATCAGATATATAATTCAATCAGTTATCTTTATAATTACATTCAAAGCATACAGCATAGTAGAGGGAACAAAGGGGTCAGACTGAGTCTTGTAGGAACTAAGTCTCCTCTGTCTGAGTTGAGAAAGGCTTCCTGGAGAAGGCAGAGTTTACTATAATAACCAGGGGGACAGCATCTGCATCTAGCACATCTGGTTAAATTGAATCTGGCCAGGACATGAAATCAGAGAAAGTCAAGTGGGCTATAATATAGGAACTCCAAGCAGGGAGGGCTTGACACATTCTACCTCATCTAGAATTAGCTGCATATGTCTTACTCCTCTACTAAAGTGTAGGCTGCCTGAAGGCAAGAACCTTTATATTATTAAGGGCCTGGCACCTGGCACTTAGTAGGTGTCCATTAATTAGACATATCATAGCCCAAAAGCTAGAATGGTTTAGAATCAGAGGGCTGTTATTCATTATTCCTGCTAGGATAGCTAGACTCTCTTCCCAGTCATGACCCTGTGGAAGGCAAAGGATAATCCTTATAGATGGGGAGGAGAAAGACTAGAACTGGGACTTTTTCTCATCCCTCCCAGGGGCAAATGTGCCTGAACGGAAAGGTGAGCATACATACTGGGCTCCTCAAACATTGCACACAACAATGCACTCTTTCCCCTCCCCACCCCCATCTCATCCCACTTCTCTCCACTTTGTGTCAGGAAAGTCTGGGGTATATAGACTTAAATAATAATGCTAAGTTTAGTTCCATTCACATTTACTGGGTACTGTGGTAGATTTTGTACTATTGTTCCAAACATGTGCTCTTCTTCCCTGTGAGAGAATTCTACTTCCCTTCCCCACTGGAGCAGACGTGGCTGCATGATCTGCTTCGGCAATGACATGCAAGAGGAAGTAACTCTCCTCTGAGAAGTCTGTAATCCCACATTGTCTCCTTTCCCTCTGCCATGAGACCTGCAACATTCCAGATAAAAACTGCTCATCAGTTTGGGTCCCAGATTAAATAAGATGTGGAACAGAGCACAGGCTGACCAACAGTGGACCCAAGGTGTGAACAAGAAAATAATTGTTTTTCTTACAAGCCACCAAAGTTTGAGGGTAGTCTATTACTGCAATGTAACAGCCTACTGCTGTTGATACAAGTACACTTTCTAAACATTGACAAACTTGTCAGATGCTAGGTAAATGGCAAGGACCATCATTTCTTTTTTTTTTTTTTAAAAAGAAGATTTTACTTATTTATTTAAAGAGAAAGAGCATGCGTGCCCACTCGTAGGGGGAGGGACAGAGCGGGAGGGAGAGAGAAAAATCTCAAGCAGACTCCACACTGAGCGCAGAGTCCAAGGTGGGGCTCAATGTCACAACCCTGAGCACAGAGCCTGAGGCGGGCCCAATGTCAAAACCTGAGCCGAAATCAAGAGTTGGATGCTTAACTGACTGAGCCACCCAGGCACCCCATGGACCATCATTCCTAAGAGATCCCAATCGAGTTTAGTGGGAAGAAATTTAGCGACAGAAATATTCTCAGCAAAATATTAGGTGCATCTTGTGAGGACAATCTCTTAGAATTACATCTGATAAACTCCCTTGAGAGAAAGTAGTAAGGGGCACACTGCAATTGATTGGGTAATATGGCCACTGTGACCAAAGAGTGGCATTTGGAAATTATAGTATCCAGGAGATTCTAGAGGATGCTTATTATTCACAAAAACTGGGTTGTTAGTATGTTCAGGTCTATATCATTTGTCCTAGTGGCATAATGAATAGCATCTCCTTTTATGCATCCAAGTATCCCAGTTTAGATAACAAATTGTATAATCACCCTAATGTTAATATGACTAGAGTCTATTGGTTGTTAATAGTCTAAGGATGGCATACTGAACAGACGGGGTGAACCAGACAGAATAAAATGTTCTAGACTGCCTGCTTATTCCCAACTAAGAAAGCAACCCAAGGGTCTCTTTCCGAAAAAACAAAAACCTCTTATGCTTTTGTCTTGAGACCCTAATTGGCCCTGATACCTAGCCACAACTGGTTAAACCTGAGAATATGCTGCCAAAGTTGACCACAGACAGTATGGACACCCAGGAGATCAACCACATTGAAGTGACACATTCTGAAGCTTTTGTTCATTCATTAAGATATATTTATTGAGCATCTATTCTATGGCAGGTCCCCCATATTGAATAGTGGCACACTAGCCCAGTCATATGCTGTAATGGGAATTAGGCCAGTGAGATGCACAGGGGGAACGAAGCAGCACCAGGAACAACGGGCTCCCTTTTGGAAGAGGTCACAAGAGGGCGGCTGAGTGGCTGTTAAATCAGAACCCAATGGGCTGCTGTTCCAGCACTCCTTACTTCCCACTGAACAGCCCAGCCACAGAAGTGCTGGGACTCTAGGTAACCGGCTTCGGGGCTGCTGGGGTGGTTTAACGTACCTCCTGATTCCTACATATATCCTGAAAACCAACCCCCATCTACGGTTGCCAAATGTAGCAAGTAAAAATACAAGAGTCACCCCCCTATCTATGATTTCGTTTTCCTCACAGTCAACCGTGGTCTGGAAGCAGATGGTCCTCCTTCCGACGTCTCCTCAGAAGGTCAACAGTAGCCTAACGCTAGGTCACAGTGCTTCCGTCAGTCAGTTACCTCACATCATCTCAGCACATGGGCATTTTATCAACTCATGTCATCACAAGAAGAGGGAGTACGGGATGATAAGATATTTCAAGAAAGAGAGAGAGACCACATTCACGTAACTTTCATTATATGTTACGATTGCTCTATTTCATTATTAGCTATTCTTGTTAATCTTTTACTGTGCCTCATTTATAAATTAAACTTTATCATAGATACGTATGTATAGGAAAAGAACATAGTATATCTAGGGTTCAGTTCCATCTGTGGTTTGAGGCATCCAGTGGGGATCTTGGAAAATATCCCCGT
Organism: Neomonachus schauinslandi; assembly: GCF_002201575.2. NCBI lineage: Eukaryota > Metazoa > Chordata > Mammalia > Carnivora > Phocidae > Neomonachus > Neomonachus schauinslandi. The sequence continues at coordinate 69,377,646 of NC_058407.1, forward strand.
GGATACGAGGGGCACTACTCTACAGGATGTCAGTTATATTTGAATATCAAATAAATAATGAATACTTTTTAAAATATACGCATGTCCATGCAATATCTGGGACATACTTATACTAAAAAATAATTTGTTATTTATCTGAAATTCAAATTTAACTGGGTGTCCTAGATTTTGTCTGGTGACCTTACCCCTATCGCATGAGCAGGAATGCACAGGACAGGCGGGTAGGGCACAGGGAGTATGATTACTGTAATACTAGTAGTTCAAGGATTTTAGAGCAAGTCAGCCCTGGTGCTGATTCTTCTTTCACCATCCACAGAATTCCAGTTTGAAAAATTCCCCACATTGAATTCCATTTCCAGAATCTGGGACCTCTCTTGTCCCTTCATTCCTAAATTCTGATTTGGTTCCCTGAGCAGTATCAATTAATGTAAGTTACAGTCAAAACTTGGCTTTGCAGTTACCTGTGTATGTGACCTTGAGCAAGTCTCTTAATCTCTCTGACACTCGGTTTTGGAGACCAAAACATGGGATTAGTAATAGCGTGTAGGGTTGTTGAAAGATGGAAGTTCACTCCCTCAATCAATTAACAGGTATTTACTAAATGTTTTCTAGATGCCAGGCTCCCTGTTAAATGATCAAGACATGGACACTTTGCTCAAGATACTCACAATCCAGTGGGAGATACAGAAGTGAATAAGCTGCTGAAATGCACTGTGATATGAACTGTGATTAGTGTACAGAACATTGCTAGCCAAGTGTCTGGCTCAGTTGCTCAATAAATGCTAACTGATATTACTAGTCTCCAGGGTCTCTCCATCCTTCTACTCCAACCTAGTATGTCTTCCAAGAACTTAAGGGCTGCTCTGGTTTTCAGCCCTACAGTGAGCCTCCTGCCCCCCCGCCCCCGGCAAGTGTCCCTGACACCTTGGGCTGCTTTTCCAGACCTCCACCTTTGCTGTTTGGTCTCACTCACTGGCCAGGAACTCCTGTTGCCTCCCTCTAAGGCTCCCTGATGCTGACCTCCCACTCAGATGGCTGGCCCTGACCCAGTGGTTCCACCAGTCCGACTTCCAGGGATCAGGCCCCCACAGCAGAGCTTGTCCAAGTGAGGACAATACCCACTGTACCCTTTCACTTAGGCAAAAAAAAAAAAAAAAAAAAAAAGCCTGTGTCATAAAGCAATTCCTGTTTTAGCAAGACCTTGCAAATGTGGGCAATCACTCTATGACAAGCATAGTGTTGATGTTTAAGATTTATAAGACTGTCAGAGAGGGAAATAAAATATGATCCAGGTTTTCCAACCAGGAACTGTGTCTATTCATGGCACAACCTCTTTAATTCTACTTCAACTTTCTAGTTTCTGGGTTGGCTCAAGCAATGTCAAAACCTGTAGTCTGCAGCACTGGCAGCTTGAGTGGGGGAGTGTCAGTGCAAATCTATTTCTGTGGCAAGTTCGGTACAGGCTGAATTTAAAATATGAAAAGCAAAAGGGAGGCTCATGACTATTCCACCAGAAGAGGGAAAAGAAACACAGGACTTCTGCAGAAGCACCATCGCCCTTCTCCCAACTGCAATTTATTACAAACGTTTCTCTATTCCAGCCCCTAACCTGCTGTGCCAAACTGAAAAAGAGGCAAACCATTGTAGGGTTTTACTGTGCCTGCTTTTAGTAGCCAGCTCTGGTCGTGCCAACCCTCCTATCCTCTCGCCAAATATAGAGTTGCAACACAGAGGAAATTGTCTTTTGCTGAGTAGAGGAATGGCAAAGTCCCCACAAATGAATAGTTGATGAAGTAGGTCTTACTGTTGCTTCGGGTCCAAATGGAAAAGGGAGGGGCACGGCTGTTGCACTGCAGGCTCCCACAGATTCTCCAACGTAGCAGGCACGGGGGTGGGGGATGACCTGGGGGTAGTTCTGTGCGTGTGTGTGTGTGTGTGTGTGTGTGTGTGTGTGTGTGTTAACTTAAGTATCTCCACCAATAGCTGGAGTCTAACAACAGTGAATAAGACTAAAATGACCCAATTACAAAATTAGCATTTCTAATGTTAGGCAGTCTTGTTTTGTGGCAGTTTGAGTTCTTCATGCTTCGTGATGCAACACTAATATAGCCTCTCACGTGCCTCGGATAGAGATAAAACTAGTGAAAATGCTGTTATCTGGGAGCTGACCTGGCATGCTCTCCTGAAGCATCCTCACCCATTGATTCTGGTGGGACCTCCATAGTGACTTGATGCACTAAGTAATCTCACTTATACCACAATTGGTTTCAAGGTGCAGGAAGAAAACTGAGCATGATTCCTACTTATAATAAGCAAGGAGCTTATGATAAAACAACCCTGTGAACTGGGAAGAAGGGAGACACAGAAACTAGTTCCCTTTTGTTCCCTAAGGTCTCCCATTGGCCTTGCAGCATCTTTTGTCTGAGACAACCTTCTGATCTCATGAGGTTTCATTGTTCAAGTGGTGATTTGTGGTGCATGGTTGCTGACTAATTTTCCTTTCTCTTTAAATTCCTGTGTCTGACTCTCTGGCATTTCATCTTTCCATTCTTCCATGGGAGGAAATTCAAACAGAGGACAGAAGAGAGAACATTCTTCCCTTTGCTAACATATGGAAATAAAAAATAAAATATAACAAAATATTTTAATACAGAGCTGAACTCAAAAGTCAAAAAGAAAAATCTATCAGAAATAAACTGGGATCCAAAGCCAGCACATTAACCTTGTGACCTGAAATAATAATACACCCTAGGGGTATATTGGATCTATTTGGCCATACAGCAAATATCCAAGCAGTGATAGGAAATATAGCCTTGAGGCCTTGCAAGGTGAGGATCTGGAAACGAAAGTTTTAACTGGGACTCGGGAAAAGAAAGACTGTCACCAGCTTTGAGAAATTGTCAAGAAAGATTCTATCTGCTCAAAGTTTTATGGAGATAAAGTCTCCCATGAGAAACTGAAGTTTCAGGCCTTTAACACACACAGATGTGAATACAGTCTTGTATTACCTAAATCCTGAGAGAATCTGCAAAATGACAATATTTTAATATGAAGATTGTTTCTGGATCAATGCAACCCTTGGAGCACCTAACAGAAGCAAAGGCAGAACTACTCTATAGCAACCTTCCACCACTCAAAGCATGCACATGATACCCTCATAAATAAATAGGTGATAAAGATGAGTTCAAACCCAAGAGGAGATGGTTTCCTGAGAGAACCAGAAAATGCAACAGAGAGATTAACACTATGAAGAATATAGGATAAAGTAAGCTTGAGGTAACTATAAAACCTCCTTAAAACTATTAAAAGAGAAAGAAAAATGGAAAAGAATAAAGAAGGGCAATACAAAAATAATGGCAACTTGAAAAAGAGCAATTATAGCATCATAAGATGAAAGTAAGAACTCAAGGAACTGGGGAATAGCATATCAAACATAGTTGAAGAAATAATTAGTGAATTAGAATATGGCCCTGAGAAAATTATGCACAAAGGAGCACAGAGAAATGAAGAGATGGCAAATGGAAAAGAAAGGTTAAAGTCAGATCTATCTGGAGAACAGAATAGAAGATTCAGCATATATCTAATAGGAATTACAAGAGGAGAGAATAAGGAGAGAGGGAATATCTGAGGAGATAATCACTAGGAAACTTTTAGAACTGGCAAAAACATCAATTCTCAAATTTAAGAAGCATACCAAGGGGCACAAATAAAAACAAGCTCCCTCATACATGATAATGAGACTACAAAACACCGATGATGCAATAAAAATCTTAATAGTGACCAGAGAAAAGAGACAGATAACTTAAAAAGGAACAAGAGTTAGTCTGGTATCATACCTCCCACCAATCATAATAAAAGCCAGAAGATAATGGAAAAAGGTTTTTTGTTAATGCTAAAGGAAAAATAACTGTTATAACCAGGAGGCAAAAGATGGTACGCTCAACTCAATCACTGAGGAGAGCTCAATAATGGGACTAGATGCAAAGTATGAGTGAGAGTAGGGTTTAGAAAGAAAAGCATCAAGGGATGCTGTAGTAGTCCCACAGGCTTACTAACTGCTAGAAACGATACAACTCTTAAGCCTGAAGAAACAAGCAATGACTGGAACTTGGAGAAAGTTGGCGGGGAAGGCCACCTAATAGTAGCTTTGGCCTTTGGTCAAGGGAAGCAGTCAACTTACAGTAACCCATCAGACAGGACCGGAGGAAATAAATACCCCATCTTCTTCATCTCCTTCCAATCTTTCTCCTGCCAGCCTCCCATGGTTTTATCCAATTTGAAGCCAAAGAGACATCAATTCGGTCCACATGGATCAGTCTCTTGGGCATTGAGAAGGCTGTAGAGGAGCGGAGAATGAATCCAGGTGGGGCAAAAACTGTCATGATCAAATCCTGCGTAAACCAGACTATCCTTCAAATCTGAGGTCACAATAAAGATTTTCCCAAAGACTGAGAGATTTTACTATTCCAGACAGCTGAAACAGCTGGTAAGGAATATATATACTTCAAAATGAATAAAGTAAGCCAAAAGAAAATAATAGGTTAAAGATAAATTAGCAAGCAATAAAATTGTAATTTCTTAGAAAACCCACACAAATATACGTTGCATATACAACAATACTAATAATGGCAGGGGAGGACAATGCCAAACAAAGATTTTGGATATGGAAGGGAAAGGTGATTAACATTATGGCATTAAAGTACCTGTATTGGGCAGAAGGAGGATAGAGGTACTGATTAATTTTTTACTTAGCCCTTGCTGTTACTACAAAAAGAACAGAAATAGACTGTTTAACTTCCAAGTAAGTAAAAGGAAAACAAGAAATAATGAAAATGTTATCAATCCAGGAAAAAGCAGAAAAAATTTTTTAAAAGACATGGTAAATAGAAAACACAAAATGAGACAGTAGAAATAAATCCCAATACAAAAATATGGAAGATAATTGTAAAATGTGCAAGAAGATCACTTAAATATAAGTGAAGTAATCTTTCCAGTTAAAAGACAAAACAAGTATCTTACTATGATGGCTCCTCAGTAGCTCTCTTAACACTTTTGCAACAATCTATGTGAGGCTCTGCCCGGCTCTGAGCTTTACAGAATTATTTTGACTGTAAGTGACAGAAATCGAACTCAAACTTGCTTAAGCAATATAAGGAAAGGGGGTTATTTGTTTGTTCACATAATCTGGAACAAGAAAGTGAGACGTAATTGGACCAGAGACTCAAACTACCCCAAGATGGTCTCTGTTTCCTTCCAGAACGTCACACCTGACTCCTTGCAGAATTCAGTACTTCTTTCTCAGGGTGCTGAGAACAACTTGCCCATAATTATATAATAACAGTTACTCCATTGCTATAATTGCTTATTTACAAGTCTGTGTCCCTGTCCCAGTTACCAAATCCTCTGGGAACAAATACTGCGTTCTCTTCATCTTCATATTTTTATACCCTATTACAAATCCTGACAGAGTTTAGTCAGCTAATACAGGCTTAATGGAAAAATTTTAAAAATGGATGTCTCTGGATAGCTCTTATTTCTATACATATTCTCTCTCACCACCAGAATGTCAGCTTCTTGAGGTGGTCTCATTCCATCTATTTCTACATTCAGTTCTTGTGCTTTACAGGCCAGAAAGGTACCCAATATATACTGAGCGATTAGGGGAATGAGTAAAAAGGACTTTATTCCTTCTTTTTAAATACAACTGACCTGCGCAAATTAAATGCTAGAATGTGAATGTTCAGCTTTAAATTTTCAAATGTTATCCTGAAGTTATTACAAATGTGCTCTGTACCAAACACTGTGGTCAGTACGTGCTGACTCAGCTGGGGCAGCAGTGAATGGAGCCGTGTCCTCCTTCTCCATCCCACATCCAAGTTTGTCTGTGCAAATATGAGCTCACCCTCCACTGGAGGCTTTTTCCACCGCATTTCAGTGGTTCCTCAGTATTCTCTACAAAGACACTTTCAAGCTGCATCAGTAATTTTTAATATTACCACACGTCAATCAACAAAAGATTATTACCCATTTACTCTAATACTCCTAAAAAGAGGATACTGATTGAACTTGACAACATTTAAGTAGAGCCTTAATTTGTAAAATTAGCAAAAGAAGATAATAAAAAGCCATCAATTAGCAGAAATGTAGGTAATCACATAAAAGATTAGCAAAGACACAGGTTGGCTAGGGCATGAAATGAGCCAGGACAATGCAAAACTGGTCTGGTAAGCAAATTCTCACCCTCCTTGTTCCTCCACCTTCCTAATAGACATTAAAAGCACTTAATTAAAACCAGTAAAGAAATTATAGCAAGGAAAAAAATGGAGTGCACCAGATATAATTAGCTTTGTAAGTGCCTTGGAGAGCCTGCCTAGAATAGTTTTTTCCAAGCTTTGTCGAGTTTCAGAGCTCACAAATCTCGTCACGCAACTCAGCTCAGTTCTTGCTCTCCCATCCCCCGTTCTGTTCCTCTCACCCTCCTGAGAAGGCATGGATTTCCATATGTTTATTGTGTGTCTCATAAAATGCATTGCCTCTATATGAAAAATGTATGAGACACATCATACTGTGCAAAACAATGTCTCCAAATTGGCCAATTATATTTTGTGCAAGTTCAGAATTGTTCATGCGGTTTCTGATACACTGAGCTCCTGGCTGTGGGAACTGGGTTCTGCACAGTTAAAACAGAGGACTTGATAGCTTCATTGGGCTTTATGAAAGAAAAGGTGCTTAAAAATCACATGGAGAGTGATGCCGGTGTTTTTAAAGGTCTGCTTTAGCATTTACAAATTACATAACCATTCTGAGAAAGAGGGAAGCGTGTAATTTTTAAACTGCTTAAAGTGGCTAGTGCTCTTTCTCCCCTGTCTTTCCAAAATAGGAAATAAGCCCCCCATCCAATATTTCCACTTCTTCTTCTTATCTGCTGCTATATTTATCCCCAGGTGGCTATTCCTCTCTTCGGACCCATCCTTGCTGTCTGGTCTCCATATGTTAATCTCAGCCATCCACTCATCCCATGGACCTGCTTCCTGTGTCTTTTTTTTATGTCTCCTATTATTTAAATACACATTCCCTATTAACTCTTTTCCTTCTGATGCTTGCATCACATTGTCTTTGTCAGATTTTATCTTATCTTTTATTTATTTCTTATCATAACTCTTCTGGTTTTTCCCAACTGTTCTCTGAAGTCATCTTGCTCCAAAGCTATCACTGAATTGCACACTTAATGTGTTGTTGATCTGAATGTTTTGTAAAGCCCTCTGGTAACAAAGAAGAATTGCAATGATCTTTTTTCATAAAAGTATTCTCCTCACAGTAATCTTATTAATATATTAGGAAATGTCCTTTCTCCATTCCTACTGAAGACCACCCAAGAGAAATTTGTATGAATACAGCAATAAATACTTCTGTTAAACATAAAGAACTTTGAGACAGTTATTCTCTCGCAACAATGGTTACTAAGATAAATTTAAACTCTCCTTTTGAGGAGTTCTTAAAAATAGAAAACCTTCTCTAACTCCATTCACAGGGATAACTTCCTTCTTTCCACTCCAGAGTATTTATAATCCGAGCCACTCAACTCAACAGCTAATTACATACTGCCTTATATCATTATCTGATTATTTTGTGGATATATAGCTTTTCTCTGTGGTTAAATTATAAGCTCTTTGGCACAACGGTTTTGTCTCTATTTATATCACCTTGTAGTTAGTGATCTGTAAATACTCTGACTTAATCCAAATACATTCATGATGGATGATGGTTTAATGAATAGTGTCCTAGTTTAAGAAAGGAAGCTATGGAACAGAGACAAAAATTTCTCAAGGTTCCTTCCAGTTTTATGATATTTCCACCTTCTAGCTCTTTTGTGAATTTCTCTCAAAATCACATGCCAGGATACTTTGCTAGTTTCTTCTATTTCTTACTCCTCAGATCCCCTCAGACAGGGTTTTGTGATAAATCTTCAGTAGAAACAAGTCAAGTACACATGCCACTCAGTCTACCTAGGAGAACCATTTTTCATGAAAATGGTTCTACTTACACTGAAATGTTTGGAATAAAAAGCCCAGTAAATTCTGTGGTTCAATGTTTTAAGACAGCATTTTCCAAAATATGTTCCACAAGAAGTCAATGAATGTTACACATAAAGTTTCCCATAGCAAAATTAAGTTTGGAAAAGCTGATCGAAACAATGTTAAAGGAGTTTCTTTTGCTACATGACTGATCAGAATCCTTTATGTGAAATGTATCACACAGAATCTCAAAGAAGCAACATAGTATGCAGAGTTTATGTAACCACAAAAAAACTTTTCTAAGCCGACTGGTCCCCAGAACACATTTTGAGAAACGTTGCAAGGCTGAACGGCTGGATAAAATAATTTTTGAATAAACTAGTTAATTGGCATCCTTCCTTTTCTAATGGGATGTGTGTGTCTGGACAACACATGCTCCAACCAAACTTTCACTGCCACTTCCAACTCACCAGGCCCCTTCAATTGATTTTGTTAAAATTCCTCTTTTGTAGCTGTTAACTTGTCATACCTGTTGGGCATAAAGATACATGACAGACATTGGGGAAAAAAAATCAATATTTCATAAGTACTTTAGTGGTAGCGAACACATTTTATATTTCTTTTTTATCTCTATTTGGAAGATAGACCTTGGCCATTGGTTCTGTATCTAGAAAGATAATCAGGATTGTGAGGGGAAAGGGGCTATGTCATGTGATGAAAACTTGAAGGAGAACTGGGATTGCAAAACTGTCTTCAAATACCTAAAATGGATAAGGTTTACTCGGTTTCACGCCAAAGAACTGAACTACAATGGATGACTGCAACAGAGAGATAATTAAGTTCAGTATAAAGAAGAATCTATAGCCCTGCAGCTGTCCAAATATCAAATAAAGGTTATAAGTTTTCGACGATTACTTTTTGACAATGCAACTGAGTGGATTCCTATTTTTGGAAAATACTGGTATCTAAAATGAAATAGAAAATTATTCATGTCAGTAATGACTGCATTACCGATCATATATAATCTGTTTCACCAATAAAAAACAAAGAGATTTATTTAAAGAAATACTACGCTTTAATTATCATTTATAACTACAGCAAAGCAACGTTCATCTAGTACGAGCTCAGCAAGTGGGGCTGTTGTTGAATTGCTAGCTTTTTGTACTAATCTTCTCACTACAATTCTTAGCCAAGTCTACTCTGGCCTGTTTAAATAGCTTTTCTCTGACAGACTTCAAGGTGCATTCCAGTTTTACATTTCTACTGGTTCTCTGACTCCCAACTGTATTTCCAGGGCAAGCATTTCCCCTGACAAGTCTCTGGCCAAGTCAACACAAAAGGCATGCGTCTTGACTCTACGCGGCTCCCCTGCCTCATCTGCAGAAGTTTTCCTCCTGCTGCCACGTCTGTTCCGCAGCTCCCTCTCCTCTCATTCTTCCTCGCCCAGTGTCTGAGTGGAAGTTCTGAGTGGAAGCTCCACCACGGCAGGAATTCAAATGAAGAACTATCAACAGAGAGTCAGGGAGATCAAAACACCACCGGCCCCTTGCCACATGGCTCCCCTGCTCTCCTCTGAAGTCAGATACTGAGTGGCCGGAGTGCGGTGTCATCAGCACAAAGATCCAGTAACTTACAGAATCAGCACCTCTATCTCAGTGACACCTCGGTCACACACATCTCAAAAAAAATTCAGAGTAAGAAATCATTTAATTTTTTTAAATTTTTTTATTATGTTAATCACCATACATTCCATCATTAGTTTTTGATGTAGTGTTCCATGATTCATTGTTTGCGTATATCACCCAGTTAACCTGTATTGAACTCATTACATTCCAGGGTAAACAGACTAATGTGCTGTTCTAAGCACTTTACCTGTATTAACTCAGATGTAGTTGGTTAGTTAGTTAGTTAGTATTGAAGTATAGCTGACCCACACTGTTACATTAGGTACAGGCATACAACACAGTGACTGGACAAGTTTATACGTTATGCTGTGCTCACCACGAGTGTAGCTCCCATCTGTCGCCATCCAACACTATTATACTACCTCTGACTCAATGCCCTGTGCTGGGCCTTTCATCTCTGTGACTTATCCATTCTACAGCTGAAAGCCTGCTTCTCCCACTCCCCATCACCCAATTTGCCCTCCTCCCCAGCCTCCTCTCCTCCAGCAACCATTAGTTTGTTCTCTGTAGTTATGGGTCTGTTTCAGCTTTTTGTTTGAACTCAGAAGTATTTAAAACCAAGGTGATTTTAAACTAAAACTCCTCTACAATTATTGAGGAATAATTTAGCACTTTAACTGACGTCTCACTCATCCCCAGCTTATCCATATATTTTGCACAGAACCCATAAAAGAGTGTAAATTTTGCAACTAAATTAAAATAACCCATTATTGGGCGCCTGGGTGGCTCAGTTGGTTAAGCGACTGCCTTCGGCTCAGGTCATGATCCCGGAGTCCTGGGATCGAGTCCCACATCGGGCTCCCCCTTCTCTGTGGGGAGCCTGCTTCTCCCTCTGCCTCTGCCTGCCACTCCCCCTGCTTGTGCTCACTCTCTCTCTCTCTGTCAAATAAATAAATAAAATCTTTAAAATAAAAAAATAAATAAAATAACCCATTATTAAAGATCAAAACTGGATTCACTGTATATACACATAACAAGCAATAGGGTGTGCCTCAAATTATCATTTTCTATTTCATATATATTAAAAAGCTCCTGAAATATCCTAAAGCAATGTCAAACTAATAAATGTGTTGGATATCTAGTGTTATCAGCAGATACTATAAATCAAAGGCAATGTGTTAAAGGGAATTATAAAAGAAATATTTCTAAAAGAGATTGATGCTTAGAATGAGATGCCTGGAGGATAACCAGGCTTCTTTTTTCAATCCAGATATTGTGATCCTTAAAGTGAGTTGTGATAAGAGTTTTTACACTTATATGCTCAAATAATAATCCCCTATATTACTCAAACTTCTACTGTCAGAGCTATAATAATTACAGACCATTTTTTTAAAAGCTTGAAAATTGGGGGCACCTGGGTGGCTCAGTCGTTAAGCGTCTGCCTTTGGCTCAGGTCATGATCCCAGGGTCCTGGGATCGAGCCCCGCATCGGGCTCCCTGCTCGGCGGGAAGCCTGCTTCTCCCTCTCCCACTCCCTTTGCTTTTGTTCCATCTCTCGCTGTCTCTCTGTCAAAAAATAAAGTCTTTGAAAAAAAATAAATAAAAGCTTGAAAATTGTATGATGTCTGTGTCTTCACAAAAGTAAATGTCCAGCAGTAAACCCTCTCTGGAATGATTTAGTATCAGTGGCAAGACTGCATACCTCTTTTGCTATTTCATTATTCAAGAGATCTTTCCTAACATTCTTTCTAAAATTAACACTTTAAAATAAATTTCTTCCACTTCTGACCAAGATGAAGTACGAAGGATTGGACTTACCCTGCTACTTAAAACAATCAGAAGGAAAAAGAAAAAATTTATGAAACAATGGTCGTCAAGACACTGGACATCGGTGCAGAGCTGGAAAGCAGATGAGGCGAGGACTACAATTGCCCCAACTTACTTACTTCCTTGAGGGAGTTCCAGCAAGTGATAAAGAAAAATGGGGAAAGATGGGCAGAAGCTGGTGGACTACTTGAGTGGAGGAGACAAAGTAGACTGTCCGTGGAGGAGACAGTTGTACAGGAAGGAACTCTGGAGAGCCCCAGAAGTCACCTTCGGTCAGCAGTCCACCAATCAGCACAAACATGTGGAAAAACTACTTGAGGCCAAGGCAAGACCACCCCAGGGATCAGGATTATGAAGCCCTTATGCAGAGCAAGAAGTAGCACCTGTTCCCACCAGCCAGACTGGAACACCTTCTTTTCACAAGGCACTGAGTCCTCAGAAGGGACTTTGCATCGGCAGTGGGGAATGATGAATCCTAGGTCAAACACTGTTCTGGACCCAGCTAACAAATCTTAAAAACAAGACCCAAAAGGACTAACTGATTACAAGTGACTAAATTACACCCCAGAACAAAGCTGAAGACTGTTTAAAAGCATACAAAAGTATCTAGTACCCCAAAAAGCAAAATTTATCATGTTTGCCATCCAGAGATTACCAGGCATGCAAAGCAGCAGTAATATATGACCCATAATGAGGGGGAAAAAATCAATCAATCAGAAAACTGACTGAGAACTGATGTACATGTTAGAATGAGCACATGAAAACATTTTAAAAGTTATTATGTTCAGAAACTTAGGTTGAGATACAGAAGAGATGATTAAAGACCCAAACAGGAATACGAGAACATCCAGCATCCAACAATGTAAATTTCACAATATCTCTCAGCCAATTAAAAACTACCAAGCATGGAAAGAAGCAGGAAATTGTGACCCATAATGAAAAAAAAACTGAATTAATTGATATCAACAGTAACTAACACAGATGTAGAGTTAGCAGATAAGAATAATAACAACTATTATAACTTGATTCCATATGTTCAAAATTAAGTCATAGAAGACATTTAAAAAGGCACAAATTAAACTTCCAAAGATGAAAACTACTGTCTGATATGAATAGTACACTGGATGGGATGACTAGCAGGCTAGACAGAGGAAAAGACAAGGTTAGTGAACATGAACATATTGTAAAAGACACTATCCAAAATGAAACAAACAAACAAACAAAAAACAGAATATGAAAAGAATAGAGCATTAGGGATGTTGAGAAATTATGAAACAGCCATATATGGATGTAATGAGATTCTTCAAGAATAAGTATGATAGAGGGGACAGAAAAATCTTTGACAAACTAATAGCCAAGAATTTTCCAAAATTTTTTTTAAAGATTTTTATTTATTTATTTGAGACAGAGAGAATGAGAGACAGAGAGCAGGAGAGGGAGGAGGGTCAGAGGGAGAAGCAGACTCCCTGCCGAGCAGGGAGCCCGATGCGGGACTCGATCCCGGGACTCCAGGATCATGACCTGAGCCAAAGGCAGTCACTTAACCAACTGAGCCACCCAGGCGCCCAAGAATTTTCCGAATTTGATGAAAACTATAAACCCACAGATCCAAGAAACACAGATCCTAAGCACAATTTCTTCAACCAGGTTCAAGAATATTTATAGAAATACAAAAGTATCCATAGAGAAAACTATACCAAAGTACATCATCATTAAATTGTTCAAAACCAGTGATAGAATACCTTAAAAGTGTTCAGAGAAAAAAAAGGCATGTTACAAACAGACAAACCTCAATAAGAAGTCCAAAAGATTTCTCACTGGAAACAATGCAAATAAGAGGAGAGTTGAGGGATGCTTGGGTGGCTCAGTCATTACGCGTCTGCCTTTGGCTCAGGTCATGATCCCAGGGTCCTGGGATCGAGCCCCACATCAGGCTCCCTGCTCAGAGGGAAGCCTGCTTCTCCTTCTCCCACTCCTGCTGCTTGTGTTCCTGCTCTTGCTATCTCTGTCTCTGTCAAATAAATAAATAAAATCTTTAAAAAAAAAAAAAGAGTTGAGAAACATCTTTAAAGTACTAAAAGCAAATAACTGTCAACTAGGTATAAACTAGCATTATATAGCTCATGAAAATATCTTTCAGAAATGAAGGTTAAATAAAGACTCTTTTGGATATACGAAAATTAGAAACAGGGGTCTGATGACTTGCAGACCCCTCCATAAAAAACGTTAAAGGAAGTCTTTCAGGCAGAATGAAAATCATACCAGCTGGAAATATGCATCTAACAAAGGGATGAAGAGCACTGTCAATGATAGCTACATGGGCAAATAAGACTTGTAATAACTCTAAACCGAAAACAAACTAAATGCCAATTAATAGAATGGATATTTACACCATATTATAATCCATAACTACACAGTACAGCTTTTTATGCAGTAAGACAGTTGTCATTTCTGAAAAGTACTATAAATTTGGTTTTGATTTCCTCTTTAACCAAAGAAATTATGAATGTATTCACTTTTATGTCTTTAGCTTTTGAGATTTTTTAAATGATAATTTCTGTTACTAATATTGCTATCTTTAGATATTAGGTGCATTTGTCTAATATATCCACTTATTTTTTTTAAACTATTTTTATTATAAAAGAGGCCTTTTTCTTTCTGCCATCTTGGAGCCCATGGAGGCTGCTAGGAACAGGGCTCCTAAAAGAACAACTCTGTCTGAAAGGCTGTGGTCCAAGGCCACTTTTGCTGGCTACGTGTGGAGTCTCTGGAACCAGAGAGAACACACGGCTCTTCTTAAAATTGAAGGTGTTTATTCTTGAGATGAAACTGAACACTGTCTAGGCAAGAGATGTGCTTATGTGTACAAAGGAAAGAACAACACAGTGACTCCTGGTGGCAAACCAAACAAAACCAGAGTAATCTGGGGAAAAGTAACTCGTGCTCACGGAAACAGTGATATGACTCATGTCACATTCCAAAGCGACCTTCCTGCTCAAGCCATTGGCCACAGAATCCGTGTGATGCTATATCTCTCAAGGATTTAAATTACTGAAGAGTAAATAAATAAAGGTGTAGATTTGTTCTCTCATTTAAAAAACTAAAACTATTTCTATTATAAAAGAAAAATTTTACTTGGTAAATAAAAACATCAGAGTGCAGAATGAAATCAAATTAAAAGAAAGAGTCTCGGGGCGCCTGGGTGGCTCAGTTGGTTAAGCGACTGCCTTCGGCTCAGGTCATGATCCTGGAGTCCCGGGATCGAGTCCCGCATCAGGCTCCCTGCTCAGCGGGGAGTCTGCTTCTCCCTCTGACCCTCCTCCCTCTCCTGCTCTCTGTCTCTCATTCTCTCTCTCTCAAATAAATAAATAAAATCTTTAAAAATAAATAAATAAATAAATAAAAGAGTCTCCATTCCGTTAGCACACAAACACTCCCCTCCTCGAGATAATAACTCAGAGATTTCTAGTGTTAGTTGCTCTGGGTAGTTTCATTATTATGTGGCATTACATGCTTTTATCTCTATTTCTGACTTATGAAACTACATCTATTTTCTCCCTTTTGTGACAAATAATGCACTTACACTAGGACCCAACTTCCATACTCACTCTCAATCACTATTTCTGTTTTTTATATTACCACTGACTTTTATTCATCATTGGAGATGTCCTTTATAACTCTGAATAACTAATTTGAACTGTTCTTATAACCTTTTATATAAGAACATATTTCAACTCAACCTAAGCTAATACACAATGCTTATTGCAGTTATTTATAAGCTCTGTTTTAAAAATAGGTAAGATTTATTTGGAAACATCTTCACACTTTATGAGATACTGTACATCAAGATATAGTACCTGGCATGAAACCAACACTAATTTCCAATCTTTTGCCTTTGAAAACTTCTATTGTACTGTAAAGCTTGAGGTCAAAGAGAAGTTAAGGCTAGTATGAAGGAAGGGATAAGTGGAGAGTTACCTACAGTGAAATCCCTGAGCAAGTGTGGAGAGAATGGGAAGATAAAGTGGGTGGATTAGTCTGGCACCATTCCTCACTGAAATCTTGACAAAAAGACCCTGAGAAAAAAGGATATATTGGTATCACTCATCTTGGACATCCCATGACAACCCACCTCCATCAACCAGGACTGTCTAACTTCTTATCGAGTGATGGTTTCTACCTTTGGGTTGCCTTGGGGAAATACATCTCTCAGTTTTACTGGCATGAGACCCCATATTTTGACAGCTCTCCAACTTCTACATCAAGTAGCATATTCACTAGATGACCCTGGCCCTTTAAGAGAATTCAGACTAAAAAAAACAGTAAATACTGGGGCATCTTTGTGGCTCAGTCCATTAAGCGTCTGCCTTTGGCTCAGGTCACAATCTCAGGATCCTGGGTTTGGGCCCCATGTGGGGCTCTCTGCTCAGCAGGGAGTCCTCCCTCTCCCTCTGTGCACTCACTCACTCACTCTCTCTCTCAGAGAAATTAATAAAATATTTAATAATAATAAATAAAAATTATCAAATACTTCTCTGCCATATTTCTACAGGTTTCGGAGAGATTATGTTCTGTATTAGAATAATAGTAATACTTTGTGTTTGTATAGAGCTTTCCAGTTTGCTCAGTGCTTTCCCACATATAATCTAATTAGATGTTCACCATAATCTTAGTATTAATATGAATAATTAATTAATATGATGTTCAAAAATCATATAGATCAGTAACTTCATTCCGTAATGATGGACAAGACTGTTGCAGACCACTCTTTCCATCATGAAAAACAAGAGCTGAACTACATGTACATGTATATCTATACATATTATTTCTTTAAAGATATTAGATAATCTCCAAACTGTGAGGACTAAGGGGACAAGATCCCCAAAAGAAGGGAAACTTAGAGGGGTAACGCCAACATTTGGTGCTGCTTTTCCCCTTAAATCAGTTTTGGATTCCCAAGTGGCTACTAAGATATAAAGATGCTGAACAAAAAAATGGCAACTTAAGAAGCTAAAAAGCTGAGCAAAACTTTTTACAGTTTTATAAGACTGAGGGACAAAAGTTGGAGTTCAAAAAGAAAAGTCCAGGGCGCCTGGGTGGCTCAGTTGGTTAAGCGACTGCCTTCGGCTCAGGTCATGATCCTGGAGTCCCTGGATCGAGTCCCGCATCGGGCTCCCTGCTCAGCGGGGAGTCTGCTTCTCCCTCTGACCCTCCCCCCTCTCATGTGCTCTCTGTCTCTCTCTCTCAAATAAATAAATAAAAATCTTTACAAAAAAAAAAACAAACAAACAAAAAGAAAAGTCCATATTAAACTATCCAGATTCTTATTTCAGACCACAAAAGGCCTTCCCTTCAGGAAGACAGAAAAACCTAAATTAGATCAGTGCTCACAAAGACTGAATTCCAGATTTGAATTAACTTAACCACTGATTGGGTTAAGGTGATTGACCCATACCCTAGCGGCCTGACAGATGCAAAACTACGTTCTCTAGGGATGTAGAAAGCACATCCAAAGGCTCAATTTATCTCCACAATTGTTCATGTCTGAGGTCCTGCGGTCAATCAAACATCACTAGGCATATCAGAAAACAAGACTATGTGGCCAAAAACCAAGACAAATAAAACAGAAACAGACCCATAGAAGAAAAACAGATATTAAGTTATTAGGCACGTACTTTAAAATATCTGATTTATATGTTGAAGAAATTAAATGAAAAGATAGATAATTTTATCTAAAAAGAGAAACAAATGAGAATTCTAGAACTGAGAAATGCATTAGCTAAAATTAAAACTTTAATAGATGGATTAACAGCAGAAACAGACACAAAGAGGTGATTAATGAAATTAAAGGTCAAAAGAAAATATTCAGACTAAAGCACAGGAGACAAAAGGATGGAAAATACTGGGTGAGGGTAGTAAAGGACATGGTATCCCAAGAAAATGTTTGGAGTCACAGAAGGAGAAGAAAGAAAGAACAATTCAAAAGTAATTTTGAGGCAATAATGGTCTTAAATTTTGCAGCACTGAAAGACATCAAGCCACAAAATTGAAAATGTGCTTCAAATCCTAATCAGGATAAATTTGAAGAAAACTATATCTACAAATGATATTGAAAGTGCTGAAAACCAAACACAAAGAGAATTTTTAAGCAACCGGAGGGGGGGGGGGGGGGGGCAGGGGGAAGAATTATTTTCTTTTAAGAGAATCAGTAAGATTGAGGCCTAACTACTTCACAGAAACAATGGAATCCAGATGACAATAATGAAAACTACAAGTGCTGTAAGAAAATAACTAGTTACTAAATGCTAACCTAGAATCTATTTCCAACAAAAATGTTCGTCAAAGCAAAGGCAAAAGAGAAATTTTTAAACCAATAAAATGGACCTACATTAAATGAAAAATTAAAGCAAGTACTTCAGGAAGAAAGCACAAGATGATAGCATAAAAACTCAGGAAGAAATAAAGAGCAATAGTAAGGGTAGAAATGTAAGTACATCTAAGTTAATATTGAGTGTATGAAATAACATCTGTGAGGTTAAAAATACATAGAATTAAAATACATGACAATAATAACAAAAAGTGGGAGGGAGAAAATGGAATTAAGATGTTCTGAGGTCCTTACATTATCTGGAAAATGGTAAAAGAACTAATTGGTATGAGAAACTAGTAACTCAAGACAGTATACTGAAATATGTAGTAGAATTAAATTAGAAATCATAACAAAAAGATTATTTTAAGATGTGATTTTAAGAACTTAAGCAATTTATTTCTAAACAACTTATGGACCAAGGAAGAAATCATAATAAAATTGGAAAATATTTTCAACTAAACAGTAAACAAAAACCATGTTTCAGAATTTGTGAGATGCAGCTAAAGTTATACTTAGAGGAAAATTTATAGTCTTGAATTCATTTATTAGGAAAAAATAAAAGTTGAAAACAATTGTCTAAATACCCATTTCAACAAGCCAGAAGGAAAAAATTATTTAAATGGGAGAAAAAACAATGAAGACAGAAGCAGAAATTAACAATATCATATAAAACAAATACACAATAGAATCCATAAAGCCAAAAACTGGTTTATTAAAAAGATGAATAAAATCAATAAACCTCTAGTAAGCCTATTAAAGAAAAAAGTAGATAGGAATCATAACCTACCAATATATTAAGAATGAAAATGCAGGCATCAGTATACATCCTATAAATATTAATAAAAGGATTTCAAACAACTACTTATTTTATTTTATTTTATTACACTAATAAATATGAATATTCTAAAAAATTTTTAAATTCAATTAAATTCATAATGAAAAATCTTCACACACACAGAGAGAGATTGAGAGAGAAAGAGAGACAGACAGGTAGACTATAATACCTCCAGGTACAGATTACTTTACTGGTAAATTCTACCAAAAAAATTAAAGAAGTAATAGTAGCCATCTTACTCAAATCTTTAAGGTAATAAAGAGAAAAAAAAAATGCTTTCCTACTCATTTAAAGAGGATAGTATTGCCTACATACCAAAACCAGACAAAAATATTCAAAAAAAGAAAAATACAAACCAATATCCCTTATAAATGTACATACAAAAATTCTTAACTAAATTCCATATCTAATCCAGGAACAAATGGAAAGAATATACAATGTGATCAGGAAGGGGTTATGCCAGGAATCAAAGGTTAGTTTAACTTTCAAAAATCAATCAAAGCAATTCACCAATTAACAAAAGATAGTGATAGCAATTATATGATTACCTCAATAAATGCAGAAAAGCAGTGAAAAAAATTCAACATGTATTTGTGACTAAAAACTCTTATTAGCAAACTGGGAATAAATAGGAATTTACTTAACCTGATAAAATTTATCTTTTAAAAAATCCATAGGAAACACTGTATTAAATATTTTAGTATTGAAAGATTTCCCCTTGAGATAATGAGATGTGCTCTCAGCACTTCTATTCAGAATTGCACTGTGGGCTGTAGGCAATGCAATAAGATTAGAAAAAGGAGAAGAACTAAATGATTAAAGATTGGAATGAAAGAAAAATAAACTTGTCACTATTCACAAACAAAATGCCTATGTGGTCAAAATTTCTTTTAAATCTCTGGATAAACTAAGAGAATTGAACTATGAGAAATAATATATGAGAAATTCATTTAGAAAGTTGCTGGATGCAAAACCAATATTTTTTTTAATGGCTTCTCAGTTTTTTATTTTATTTTATTTTGTTATGTTATGTAAATCACCATACATTACACCATTAGTTTTTGATGCAGTGTTCCATGATTCACCGTCTGCACACAACACCCAGTGCTCCATTCAATATGTGCCCTCCTCAATACCCATCACCAGGTCAACCCATCCCCCCACCCCCCTCCCCTCTAGAACCCTCAGTTTGTTTCTCGGAAAACCAATATTCTTTTTAAATCAAGTGCATGCTTATATACAAGAAACAAACAATTAGAAAATGAAATTCAATACTAACTATAGCATCAAAAATTATATGCAAGGACATTACACCAAAAAATATTGATATAAATTAAAGAACTAAATAAATGTAAAGATAAACCATATTTGTAGATGAGAAGGCTCATTTATAAGGATGTCAATTCTGTCAAAAGTTATCTATGGATTTTATATACTCCCAATCAGAATCCCAACAAACAAAATAAAGAGCCACAAGGCTGGTATTTGAAAAGGGGCCAATGCAATTCAATTGAGAAAAAAAAAGTCTCTTCAACAAATGCTGCTCAAATACTTGGGTACCCATATAGAAATAAAGAATGTAGACACATAACTCATACCTTACACAAAAATTAATTCAAAAAGAATCACAGAACTAAATATAAAACATAAAGTTTAAAACTTTTAGAAGAAAACAGAGGAGAAAAGTTGCATGACTTGCCTTTAGTGATGTATTTTTTAATAAAACATCAAATGTACAATCTACAAAAGAAAAAATGAGAAGTTGGACTTTATTAACATTACAACTTTGCTCTGTGAAAGGCATGGTCAAGAATATGAAAAGACAAGCCACAGATGAAATATATTTAAATCACATATTTAACAAAGGACTTGTCTCCAGAATATGTAAAGAACTCTTAAAACTCGGAAAAAGAAAAAGAATCCAATTTTAAAATGGGCAAAAGATCTGAGCAGACACTTCACTGAAGAAGATATATGGTTGTCAAATGAAAAATGAAAATGAAAAGAACAGATAAACAACATCATATGCTGTTAGGGGAATGCAAATTTAAACCACAATGAGATATCACTACACACTTATTAGAAAGGCTTAAATCCTAAAACTGACATTAAATGCCGGCAAGAACACAGGTGAACAGGAACTCTAATTCAATGCGGGTGGGAATGCACTTTGGAAAACATTTAGCAGTTCTTATGAAGTTAAAAATAGACTCACCATAATCCTCAGCAATCACACTCCTAGGAATTTACCAAAGTGACTTGAAAATGCATGTCTAAACAAAAGCCTGTGTGTGAATGTTTCTAGCAGCTTCTTTTCTAACTGCTAAAAACTGGAAGCCTCCAGGGTGCCTGGCTGGCACAGTCGGAAGAGTGCGCGACTCTTGATCTCAGGGTCATGAATTCAAGCCCCACACTGGGTGTAGAGATTACTTAAATAAACAAACTTAAAAAAAAAAAAAAAAAAAGGAAACAACCAAAATGTCCTTTTAAAAAAGGAATAAACTATGGCACATCCATCCAATGAAATACGATTCAGCTATAAAAAGAAATGAGCTTTTGATTTATACACCAACATGGATGAATCTTAAATGCATTGTATTAAGTGAAAGAAGTTATACCCAAGAGGCTACATAGTGTATGATTTCACTCATATGACATATTGGGAAGGGCAAAACAATAAGGAATGGAAACAGATTAGTGGTTGCCAGAGGTCGGGGAAGGGAGAATGCTTGACTGCAAAGGGACTTTCAGAGGAATTTTTTGGGTAAAGGAGCTGGGACCTGGGACACAGGGACCAAGCTGAAAAGTTTCCCCGTGACCAAAGCTGGAACAATCTGAGCAACAAAATAAATAAAGTGGCATGGATTATAAAAAAGGAGCTGTTCTGGGGTTAGACACAGGACTCTATGCATTTGTTAAAATTCATGGAACTATATATTACAAAGAGTGAACTTTAATATGAACAACAACAACAAAAAGGAACCAACCATCTGAAAAATGATGTTTTGACTAAAAACTATAAAACCAGAGGCACCTGGGTGGCTCAGTCGGTTAAGCGGCTGCCTTCAGCTCAGGTCGTGATCCCAGAGTGCCAGGATCGAGCCCCGCGTCGGGCTCCCTGCTCAGCAGGGAGCCTGCTTCTCTCTCTGCTCCTCACCTCCCTCACGCTCTCTCTCTAGTAAATAAATAAATAAAATCTTTAAAAAAATAAAAACTATAAAACCATAGAAAAAAAGGAACTGTACATAATCACTGTACTCTAGTTGATGAATTTCTTTCTCATAGAAATGAGAAATCCTTTACTTATATACTAGGGTTGAACAAATAGGTAAACAGATAATGCTGAATACCAGGTTGCTCACCAGGGGAGGATTACAGATAAGAAAGCAAGGGAAGCTAGAAGGTAACAGGTAGTACTAAATGAGATATCAGTATAAACTCATGTTTAGCTTTATATATATATATATATAATATATATAAATATATATATTATATTATGTATACAAATAGATACAGAACACTTATAGATGTACACATACACGGGTAGTATTCATAGATATACAGATACATACACATATATACATATATTTGTGTATACATATATAAATATATATATGCTAGCACTGCCCACTGAGAGGGCCTAGAAACAATGGTAACAATAAGCACACCCAATCACCATTGATTTCTAAATACCATTCTCCAATAAAAGGAACAAAGGCTCATTGAATAAATCACTGATTCTAGGACTGAGTCAGGGAATATAAAAGATGGGCCCAGATCATCTTGTAGTGCCAAAAAGGTAAGGAAGTTCTCCACAAACAAACATATAGGGTCATCCAAGGGACACAGGGACCAAGCTGAAAAGTTTCCCCGTGACCAAAGCTGGAACAATTTGAGCAACAAAATAAATAAAGTGGCATGGATTATAAAAAAGTATAAGGTAAATATACAGGAGTCCATACTGATATAAATAAATGATTGATTAAATGAATACATACATACATACATACATATTTTCTGACATCAGAATTCTAAATAATATATGAATATAGGGCATTCTACAGGAGGTGGATCTTGATGCCCTCCCCACCACCACCACCACCACCTCTAGGGTAGGCCAGACTTAATGACTCATTCCCAAAGAAGAGAGTAAAAAGTGGAAAAATATAAACTTAAAATAGAGAAACCTAGCAAACACTACTTCAACCAATTGATGAAGGCTGACATCACCAGCAATTCCATGTGTATATCATGTATCCCCTGATAGAACGTGATGAGAAGGGTACTTCTGTTGTGTTTTTTCCAAAAACTCCAGAATAATTAGAAGAAAAACAACAGAAAACTTCAGATTATGGACATTCTACAGAATAACTGGCCAGTACTCCTTAAGAATGTCAAAATCATGAGGGAAAAATAAAGACTGGGAAATCATCATGGTAAAGAAAAGACTAGAGAGCCATGACAACTAGACGCAAGATTGAGTCCTGGGGTAAGAGAGGACATGAACGGAAAAACTGGTGAAATCCAAATAAAGTCTGAAGTTTAGTTGATAGTAATATATCAATGTCAGTTTTTTAGTTTTGATAAACGTACCATAGTAATAAAAGATGTTAACAATGTGAGAAACTGGATGAGGGATATACAAGAACTCATTGTATTTTTCACGCAACATTTCTGTAAGTATAAAATTATTCGAAAATAAAACATATCCCAGCAGATTTTTTGTAGGAATTTATAAGATAATTCTAAAATTTGCATGGAAATGCTGTGGATCAAGAACAGCCAAGATAATCTTATGCCCCAAGGTATTAAGACATCTTAAATCTATAGCTATTAAGACATTGTGGTATTAAGGTAAGAATAGACCAAAAGAACAATGGAATAAATTAGTCCAGAAACAAATTTATATATACAGACCCTTGATTTATGATGAAGGAGGTACTAATGAACAATCAGGAAATTTAATAAAGAGTCCTAATCAACTGGATATCCAAATGAAAAATGAACCTGGGCCATATCTCACACCACACACAAAAAATCAATTCCAGGTGGATTGTAGATGTATATTTAAAAGGAGAGGGGAAGCTGCCAGAAGATAACATTGGTATGTATCTTGATGTCCTGAGACAGACAACAATTTATTAAACTAGGACATAAAAAAGCATTAATCATAAAGAAAATGAGTTACAATTAGACTACATATTAGTAAAAAAATACAGATAACCTCATAAAAATAAATGAAAAACATGAACAGAAACTTCACATGACAGAATGCCAATGACCAATAAAACCCATGATGAATGATTGGTTAACTTTATTAATCATCAGGTAAATGTAAATTTTTTAAGATTTTATTTATTTATTTGACAGGGAGAGAGTTAGCAAGAGCAGGAACACAAGCAGGGGGAATGGGAGAGGGAGAAGCAAGCTTCCCGCTGATCATGGAGCCCGATGCGGGGCTCGATCCCAGGACCCTGGGACCATGACCTGAGCCGAAGGCAGACGCTTAATGACTGATTCACCCAGGCATCCCAGGTAAATGCAAATTTAAACCACAATGAGATATCACTACGTATCAGCAGAGCAGCAAATAAGAAGACTGAGATTATCCACTGTTGATGATGATGTGAACCAAACGAGTTCCCATACAATGCTTGTGGTAATGTAAATTGGTACACTTTGGCAAATTGTTTTTGTATTATCTATCAAAGCTAAATATTCACTTACTCTGTGTCCATGAAATCTTATTTCTAAGTATGTACCCAAGATAAATATACAAAAAATGTACAAGAGTCTTCACAGCAATTTTAGTAATAATAGCAAAATACTGGAAACAATCCAAATGTCCAGCAACAGTAGAATGGAGAAATAAATGGTGATACATTCATACAATGGAAGATGCTATAGCAAATAAAAATGAACACATTCTATACAAAACAACATAGATGTAGTCTATATACATAGGCTGAGCAGAATAAGACCACACATAGGCACACTTCAAAAACAGACAAAACTAATAGAAGAGTTAGCAATACAGCTAATGGTTACCTCTGGAAGGAGACTCAAGAGAGTATTCTAGGGGGTGCCTGGCTGGCTCAGTCGTTAAGCGTCTGCCTTCGGCTCAGGTCATGATCCCAGGGTCCTGGGATTGAGCCCCGCATTGGGCTCCCTGCTCAGCCGGGAGCCTGCTTCTCCCTCCCCCACTCCCCCTGCTTGTGTTCCCTCTCTCGCTGTGTCTCTCTCTGTCAAATAAATAAATAAAATCTTTAAAAAAAAAAAGTATTCAAGGATGCTGTAATGTTCTATTGCTTCCTCTGAGTAATAGTTACATAGGTGTATTCAATTTATCATAATTCATCAAGCTATATATTTTTGATTATTGAACTTTCATATATATGTATATACACATATTTTATATATATGTATATATACATATATATACCAGATTAAAAATTACTTTTAAGTAAAAAAATAGAAGAATTGTATAGACCTATAATGTCTAGAGATCATATGGGAAAGGAAGTGCAATAATTCTGGAAAGAAACTCAACATGTAATATTACTGAAAAAGTGAGATTTGTTTCTAACTCAATTCAACAAACATCAAATGATAATCTACTATATTATAGCCCTATACTTAGTGCTCTAAAGAGCACTAAGGAAAAAAAGACAGGCTCTAACCTCCCTATCCCTCTCCTGTACTACCCACTCCCCTCATATGTTATTTCTAGGCCTTCAGATAGATAAGCCTTAAAGCAGGTATTCTTATGAGGGAATATTTATTCCCCATTTCTACTCTAACCTAAAAAAAAAGAGTATATGACTCACACTAGCAGCTTCTCTTCAATCCCCCGCAGAACACTGATTGATGAATTAGGGAGGAACCACTAGTATTTTATGTCAATCTATCTCCTGTATCTATCTCTCTAGGTTTGGAACTTAGAAATGGGAAACAGTATTTTTAACAGCCTCCCATTCAACTCCAACATGCATCACTGTTGGTAATTTACAGACAAGGAGAGTGAGATTCAGAGAAGTTGCCTAACTACCAACACCAAGATAGGACCCATGAGTACTCAACTCCAAATTCCATGCTCTTTCCAATGTATCATGCAGCTTCCAAAACAAATAATATGAGCGTAAATGGTGGATAAAGATTAATTCCAACTGGCAAGATCTAGGAAGGCTTCTTGGAAGAGCCGGGATTTGTTACCCACGTTTTAAAAAATAAACATGCCTTTAAGAATGATGATAAGCAGCCACCTTTTTCCTAACTGGAAAAATAACCTCCCTTTTCTTTAAAACCGCACTGTATTCTAAATTTGTCTGTGGGTAAAGACATCTGCTTACGTGGAAAAATGCAAGATGAAACATTCATTTACCCAGTTCTGGCCTAATCAGGGTAAAACTAACTGGTAGACATCGTGGTGGTTTGGCAATCGGTGCAACCCAGGCTCCAGGTGGCCTTCTCTCTCGCCCTCAACAACCCAGAAATAGAAAATAACTAAAAGGTTACTGTTTGTTCACTGCACAAAGCTCTATCTGCCATAGATAGAGAGTATTATCTGGCTGTCTTTAAATAGGTCATGCAATTCCACACCTTAGCTATATGTCTAACTCCCGTGAATTCCAGCATACAAGACATAGGACAGAATTTAATTTAAAAATAAGGTTCTATTCATTCATCTATGCAACAGATATTTCTGGAGCATCTTCTGCATTTTAGGCTCTGTACTGTGAGCCATAAACATAAGATTTTTGTCCTTCCTCTCCAAGAATTTGAACTCTTCCATTTCCCTGTGTTTCATTTATATGCTAATTATTCCTAAACTCAGACTTCTTTTCACACATGAGGTCAAGACTCATAAACACAGTGGCTACTAAAAATCTCTTAATACACAAAAGATACCTCAAACCTACTCTGTCCAACATTAAAATCACCTCCCCAGGGGAGCCTGGGTGGCTCAGTTGCTAAGCATCTGCTTTCGGCTCAGGTTATGATCCCAGGGTCCTGGGATTGAGCCCTACATTGGGCTCCCTGCTCTGTAGGGAGTCTGCTTCTCCCTCTCCCACTTCCCCTGCTTGTGTTCCTTCTCAAACTGTGCCTCTCTCTGTCAAATAAATAAATAAAATATTTTTAAAAAATAAAATAAAATAAAATCACCTCCCCTTCTCAAACCTACATGAACATCCATCCAGACGTCACATCTGGAAACATGGAAGTCATCCTCTCCGTCTCTCTGTGTCCTATTACCAGCAGCCTCTAGGCCACCAAGTTCTTTCTTTTCTAAATATTTATCAAATTGATTCTTACTTCTCTGCCCTCACGATTCCTGTTCTGATTCAAGTTCTCATTATCACGGGCCTGCAATAAGGCAAAGACTACCTAAAACTCTTCTCTGGTACTCCTTCGCTACACTGAGTCTAGTCTAAAATGTCAATGAGACTGTCTCTCCCATCTTAAAGCACCTAAAGACTCCCTCACATGATACAGTAAAGAACAAGTGCCTTCCGTGATATTTAAAGTCCTCTAAGATCTGGCTACTACATATTTCTTCAGTCTTCTTTGCCAGCCCAGGCTTTACACTTCATGCTCTAGTAAAGTTCTCATTGGTTCTATGCGATGATCTGTCTTCACACCTTTGTTCATGTTCTTTCCTTTCTTTGTTCTGCCTTTCTCCACCTTTCTTTTCTTTCTCTATGCCACTTCTTGTTCTCTTGAAAGGCTCAACTTATTCTAAAAGCCCGGACATAGCTTATCTTGGTTCAGCCTTACTGTATTAACATCATCTGTTTACATAAAACTCCAGAAGTATCAGAACTATATGTTAATGAATCTTTTTACCCCTAGGATCCATGACCAGCTAGCATATAGTAAGTGTTTAACATATGTCTATAGGTAATGAGGTTATTTTTTAATGAAGACAAATGGCACAAAACAAATTATATCCATAAAATTGAATACTCACAACAATAAAAAGGATTGAACTCTGACACATGCAAGGACAGGGATAGTTTTAAAAGCATTATGCTAAGGAGAAAAAAGCCAGACATAATAAAAGACTACATATACTATATGATCGTATTTAAAGACATTCTATAGAAGGCAAAACTATAGTGACAGATCCATTCTCATAACCCCTGCATCATGCAGAATCTATGCAATGCCTAATCAATCCATGCTTTGTTTCACAATAAAAATACTTTCTTCCTAAGATACTTTAAAAAAAAAAAAACTGTGGAGATAGAAAAAAGATCATTGGTTGCTGAGGACTTAGGGTAGAGGGAGGTGTTTGACTATAAAGGGGCTTGAGGGGACTTTTGGGCATGACAGAATCTTTTTTTAATTGATTTTGTTTGTTTGTTTGTTTGTTTATTTATTTGTCAGAGAGAGAGAGAGCACAAGCAGGGGGAGCAGCAGGCAGAAGGAGAAGCAGGCTCCCCGCTGAGCAGAGAGGCAGACATAGGGCTCAATCCCAGACCCTGGGATCACCACCCAAGCCAAAGGCAGACACCCAACCAGATGAGCCACCCAGGTACCCCAGAAATGTTCTGTATCTTGATCATAGTAATAGTTACATGAAAAAATACACACATTTTATAAAAATTCATGAAACTGTACCCTTATAAAGAGTGAATTTTATTGTATGTAAAGTATACCTCATAAAATGCTACAGTAGGTATCCAAGCAACATATCGTGGGCAATCAAAAGAAAGGACAAAAACTCTGATTTGAAGAATCAGAGAGGGCCTCACCAAGGAGAATGAGTAGCATTTAGTTGGTTGGATAACCATTATATTATATAATAGCAGCTGTGGCTTAGAAACTTGCATGTAGTCTCAGAAGTATTCTGCTTCTAATTGTTATAGACACTATACATGCCAAGTTTTTCTGGAACTAAATGCAGTGGCTTGCTTTCTTCTTCATTTGCTTTCCTTCGGATCAATTAAGAACATATCCCTGCCCACACCTCCCCATGCACACACATATACCCACTAACTACATTTAACTGATATTTCCAGATTCTTCCTTTTGCTTTGACTCCTCATGAGGCAAGTGTTGGTTCCTTTCCAAAGCAATGTTCTTAGATCATTTTTTAACCTTTTCAGTAAACAGAGGACTGGCAAGTTATAGTTTCAAGATAGATCTTATTAGCTGATTAAAAAGATGCCTATAAAATCAGAATAATTAGAGTAGAAATTTTCTTTAGTTTTACAGAGAACAGGCTACACAGAGCACACCTAAATGTACCACAGATGGCCCCAAACCATGATTCTTTCATTAGTTGGTAGAATGCTTCATAAGAACTACATCTGTGTGGAACTAAAATCCTGGTACTTAAAATTTAAACAAAGCATTTTGTAGAATATTGCCTGTGCATACCATAAGTCCTATATTTGAGGACATTTTCTAAGGTGACCACAAGGGTGAGAAATGTGTGATTGCTCTTAGAACCTTCTAAGGAAAGGGTGAGAAATGCATGATTGCTCTTAGAACCTTCTAAGGACGTAATGGAGGCAGAGAACCATAATAAATGTTGGTTGGTCCAAACTTCACTTCTTTCTTAGGAAGCAGCAACATGTTCTTTGCCAATCAGATTAAATCCAAACTCTTAACTCTAGGATTTGTGGAGCAGGTTCACTTGGTCCCGACAGTATAATACAACTCCATTGCGCTCTAGTGAGTTATTCTGAGCTGATCATAAGGCATCATGAAATAGATGAATCCCTATTCCTGCTCATGTTGGGGCGGGTTTCATAGACACCTGCTTGCATCAAGCGCCTCAGTAGCAAACCCACACAGGCCACCACGCTGGAAGCTGAACGCATTTAAGTGTTTCCTACTGGGGACCCTACCACATGTCTTCTATTTTTAAATCAGACCATCCCAAACAAACCCAGATTTGGTGAAAACGTGTACAGTCATTTCAACATAAAGCAACAATGAACTTTTTAATTTTATTCACATAGATTATTCCTTAAATTAGCCGCACTCCTCCAGCTACCTCATGTCATGTTTTCATTCTTAACTCCATCATTGTTTGCCAACAATTTCAACCCTTTTGTTAGATCTTATGTTTTTCTCCATTATGCCTTGATATGGATTGCTTTAAGATCTAATAACCCAGAAATCTGTAAGAAAAACTGATGACCGTGTTTTTTTTAAACATGAAAGTTTCTTATGCTGCTATCAAATAACAAGAAGACACTAGCTCATTGTTGATGTCGACAGATAAATATAGGTTGAAATATTATTAAATTTTTAAGATAGCCATTAGTTATACAAATATGGAGCTCATAACTTCCAAAGCAGTGAAGAAAAAAGAACTAAGAAAACCTAATCAATACAGCAAAGATAGGAAAAGAACAGGAGAGAAGACAGCATGCAGACATAAGATGTCAGAAGTAAAGCTAAATATATCAGTTATCATGAGAAAAGTAAATAAGTAAACTTCTCCATAAAAGCCAAACATGCTTTCTGATTAAACCAAAAAGTAAAATAAAATAAAATAAAACAAAACACACACAAAACCACAATTGCTATTCAGAAGATGCACCTAAATTAAAATGGCATAAATATGTTCAAAAAATGAAAGAAGTAGCCCAATTAACATCAGAGTAAAATTCAGTAAAATTCAAATAAAGAAAATTATTTTATTTCAACAAAAGGTATACTCTACAGTGAAGATACTACAGAACTAAGTATAGACTTGCCAGATATCAAATATCAAAAATATATAAAATAAAGGCCACTAGAAATACAACAAATAATTTTTAGGAATGCAATTATAAGTGGGTTTATCTTTGACAGATTAAATAGAAAATAAATAAGAATATAAAAGTCTTGGATAACATAAAAGTTTTAGTAAAAGATGTCTGCTAACCTCTGCAAATTGAGAATACATTTGCTTCCAAAATGTCCTTGGAATGTTTACCAAAGCATAAAATAAACTGCTGTAAGGAAAACTTCAAAAAGTAACATAATATGAGCCTCATTGTGTGACTTTGTAAAAACATTTTATATTTTAATGGCAACCACATAGCAATTTTAAAATACTCATGAGTAACCTGAACTAAAAATTTTAAAATGTTTATATTATTAGTAGAAGCTGCTTAGGGAATAACAACAATGGGAGCTAACTATCAATAGATAGGGCAAAAGCTGCACTTGAAGGAAAATTTGTAGCCTTAAATGCTTTATTAGTAAATAAGAACAAATGAAAATAAATTGCTCACTTCAAAAAGCTAAGGAAATTAAATTAAGTATCAAATCTTTCACTTCTCACATTGACAAATACTGAAAAGAATTAGAATAATTATTGGCAACTATTTGAGGGGGAAAAAAACACTACTGATCATATAAATCAGCACAACCCCACTGGATTGCGGATTGTTAATAAGCATCAAAATCCCTAGAAATTCCACTTTTACAAATTTATCCTAATGATGGATTTGCTCAATGATTTAGCTTGGTATTTAAACTATCAAGCCTATGCTTATGAACAGTTAAATGTTTAACAGGGAATAAAAAACTAATATCAAGAACAAAAGAATAAGACCATACTGTTAAATGGTTCAGGAACGTATTATTATAGTTATTATGTACCATGGTTAGGCTGACATTTCTTCTAGAACCAAGACTGCAGAAGAGAAGTTTTTCCTCTTTATACCCATAAGATTTTTTAAGATTGGTCTCTGGTCCCTGCATGCCCTGCATATTCCCAGCTTAGTCTCCCTAATAGTGACAGAAACAAAAGACAGAACATTGTTCCTTAACTCAACTACCTTCCCATCTTTAAACCAAGGCTCCTCTCAGCAAAGAGGTCTTCAAAAACCATTATCAATTCATGGTAATCTGTGTTCTACTGAATGTACTTCCTCCCACATCAGTAAGTGCAAAGAGGCACGTAAGATCATCTGTCATTTAACTTCTTTCCTTATCCTCCTATAGGATAACTATGCCAATAGCCATTGACATGACAATTGTAAAGTGAAATATTACAAAACCCAACCATTTTACTTACTTCTTTCCCCCTTGAAACTTAGCACCCGCCGCAAGCAACTTTCTACCCTTCCCATTGTTAATTCTATTCCCTGGAAAGTTCTTGATAAATTTAATCATACTACAGCAAAAATAATAAAGCTCATGCATTAGAACAGTGGCCAGAGTGACTACTGGCATTTTAAGGGAGGAGAGGAAAACTTTCTAGGGTGCCTGAAAACCCAAAACATAGAATATGTCTGGAGAAATATCATGCCAGTTACATAAGGTTACGGGACAACTTTGAAATCTTCAAGTATTCTAGCTTCATAGCAGAAATTAAATCAATAGATGATAGATAGATACCAATCTTGTATAAGACAACAAATGTGATCTATTTATGTCCTCTTCTCAAACGTTCTGACAGTTCCTATTATCTTCCCAAAATGAAAGTGTGATTAAATAAACAGGAAATTTTTAGATGAGCTCTCAAAATGGCCTGAGAGGTGTTCTGGTTTATTTATAGAGTCTCTGCCTGAGGATATAAGGCAGATGCCTGAAGGACTCCGTTGCATTAAGACATACTCGGGTATATCTTTTAAGGGTCTCTCTTTCCTGTGACATAGCCTAATTCTGCATCTCTTTTGGCCCTGGCAGTGAGCTTCTAGCTTCCCAAACCATCTTCCTTTCATCTGCTGCATCATCCTGGAGTAACTGAGGCTACTGGACCTTCACAGGAAAACTACACAAAGTTTTTGTAGCCATTCATACAACACAGATTTGTTTTGAAGGGAATGAAGCTTCCCACTCAAGGGTACTTCCATTTTCTACTATTGAGGCTTGCCGCTTTTATTATCAAGCCTTCCCTCCTCCAGAAAACAGGAAAGAAAAAGAAGTGCCACTTTTATTATCAAGCCTTCCCTCCTCCAGAAAACAGAAAAGAAAAAGAAGTCTGTTGCTTCCACATTGCTCACTGGCTTACTAGCATCTCTCATAGGGAAACCCATGATAAATCTGGATCATTTGGAAGGTGTTACAGAAAACCCAGCAGGTCTGACCATACAGAACAAAGGTGTCTACCCATGTGTTGGAGGCCACACAAATGGGAGAGTCATTGCCCTGGATTTTTCCTCTCCCTCCCTCACTTATCTAATCTTATCAAAAGATTCCTGGTCAATAAACTAATGAAAGAATCACTATCGGGGTGCCTGGGTGGCTCAGTCATTACGCGTCTGCCTTCGGCTCAGGTCATGATCCCAGGGTGCTGGGATTGAGCCCCGCATGGGGCTCCCTGCTCGGCGGGAAGCCTGCTTCTCCCTCTCCCACTCCCCCTGCTTGTGTTCCCTCTCTCGCTGTGTCTCTCTGTCAAATAAATAAATAAATAATTAAAAAAAAAAAAAGAAAGACTCACTATCATATATACTTTCTGAAGGAGGCAAAATAGAAAAAGAAAGAGAAGAGGGGAAGGAGAGCAAGGGGAAAGGGGAAGTTTCCTGGGTGACAAAAATGGCAACGTGTGGGGAGACATTTTGGAACAAGGCAGGCTTTGTGGTCCTTTCAAGCCATCAACTCTGGGGAGCCATCAGCCTGCCCACTGACGGTACAGCTACGCCATCAAAAGGCTTTCTCTGCTGCTCTTCAAAGATCTCTATCTACCTCCTCTAAGGGGGGGGGGGGGGGAATTATATGAGGTTTATAAGAAAGACATAAGATGTATTTCATATTCTCAAAGAGCTTAGAGTCTAATTTTCCACAGTGAAAATCTCATACTTTGAAAACTACCTGATGTACCAAAAACAGCTTGGGCAACAAAGGGCAGATTGAAAATCAATTTGTAACCCTATTTGCTCAAGTATTTTGTTTTCTCCCACCTTCCAAGAAATTAAACACCCGCCTAATCCAAAGGTAATGGTAAAATGAGCCCTAAATCTTCAGACCAACATTTGGGAACTTGGCTCATCCAGGCTTTTATAAAAAGCAATGGAAGTAGAACCTCAAATCACACACAAGGCTTCAGAAGTCCCCACCCCGTCTTTAAGTCAGCTGTAACTAGTGCTTAGGTAAGTATCTGAACAACAGAAGTTTCAAAACAATGGGTCATTTAATTTCCAGTGTGTATGTTCTGTGATATGAAACCCTAACATTTCAAAAGCTACCATGTATTATAATATACAACTCAGCTTTTTTATGTTTAAAACATTCCCCACATTCCAGAGTGCTAATTTGAGGCCAAATGCCTGGAAAATGTCTCCTTTAACTCCTTCACTGACATAAGCCCACTTGATATTGCTGTTGTCCTTACCTGCATTGTTTTGGCTGATACATAAGAAGCTCTAGGACCTCAACCAAGTCAAAAATAATACAGAAGTGGGATGAAGAAAGACCACGAAGAGCTGGACAGTTTTGTAATCCCTTTCCCAAGCAGATATGTCCCAGCCAACTACTGCCTGGTGAGGCTGACTGGGGGAGGGACACTGAGGAAGTGCTGAGGGGTCTGATCCAGGTCAGTGGAATTCCTGTGTAACCAGCAACAAGAACCCCTGCTACCTGAAAGGGTGACAGCAGCCAAGCTACCAGTTTCCAGGAGTCATCACAGTGGAGGAGAAGCTTCACAAGTAATTAATCTGAAGTCACATGGCTAGATTTCCTGATTTTTCTTTCCAAAGCTTAATGGTGTTGCTTTTCATTCTTTAACCAGCATTTTATAACATGGAGGTCACTGGAAGAAATTGTGTGCAGGCTTTTCTCTATTTTATGAAGCTCAAGAGGAGAGAAAAAGTCAGTAAGTACTCAGGGAAATTTTCTTCTAAAAGTCAATGTATTCTTCTAGAAGGCTGCTCCCTAAGTTAATTTAAGCAAGTTGTTATTTGAAAACTATGTTATATCTTTCCAGGGTAGTATTGCCTTTTTTAAGGCCTCTATTGAGAGAAATTTAAGGTGCAAACATAATTGCTCCTTTTCTTCTCTCATCCCAAAGTAGATGTTTCTTCATACTACAGAGAAAATCACCAAATATTCAAAACAGTTTGAATAGGTTCTTGCAATCCCCTATATAAACTTCATGATGCTGGCTTGCACATAGTCAACCCAGGATAAATAATGCTTAAATGAGTACCCACTTTCTCAGCCAGGAAGACTATTTCCCCACCAGAATCTCCTGATTTGATTTAATTATGCTCTAAGATGCTATCAGCAACATTAAGTGTGCTACAAAATTGGAATTGGAATTGTATCATATTTCGTGTTCATTAGTATCCCCCTTTTTGCTTTCAGAGAAGCTTTAGAAAGATTTCACACTCTTGTGGTTTAAAGAAATACTTCGTTACAGCTTCTGGAATAGTCCTGAAGCCAAGAGTGTATTGGGAGTCCCCCCTCCCAAACAATGTCAATGTTCTAACTTGTTTCAAAAGAGCTCATTAAATCACACCAATCACACTTTCTCTTTACATTAACGTCTCCTACTGTTAGTCATTCCCATATATTTTACCCAATAGACTGCTTTAACCACCCAAGAACATGATGTCCCTGGAGATAGGCTTTAAAAAAAATAGAAATCAGAAAGTCATTAGAGTATAAATCATATCACTGGGAAAAAAAATATTGTGGATTGGTGGAACTGAGTTGAGTTTTCTAAGGCAAAGACAGGTTGGAAAGCCCAAAGGAGAATGAATGTTTATTCATAAATCCCAATGGAATTAATTGAAACAATCTAGTGGAGGTTTAAAAATAATGGCATCCATCGAAAGTGCTACAATTGTCTTTCACAGTGGAGTCATTAGCCAGCACTATATTTTGATTACTCTTCTTCAGGGACCAGCTTTAGTCAATTAAAAATGATTTATGATTCTGGGTCTAAAATGTAGTCATTTGGGGGAAAGTCCATCCATCTACGTAGCAACATATCCATCTAACTTTGGACTGAAAATTTTTCAAAAATTCCATAATCTGATTGGTTGACATCAAGAGATGAAAGAGATTTAAGGGCCTGTTATAATCAACATAAATGTTCTATTGATTCTTGAAACCAGGAGCACATTCCTTGCAGCCAAGTCTGTGGAACCACAACCCTGCCGCTCACTCTACACATTTGGGTTTCCCTCTGTGGGTCCGGTGCTCTCTGTCAATCTCGTTTGTTTGATATCAGGGAGTAGTAACAGACCATTCTGAGATTTAAATTAATCATGTGCTTTTTTAGTTAATGCCTGAGTGCTTATGGATTACAACATGTTCTATATATCCTGCACCTTAAACCTGCCTTTTAAAATGAAATATGGAAGGAAAACATAAAATTTTTTTAAATAAAAAAGATTTTGGGGCGCCTGGGTGGCTCAGTTGGTTAAGCGACTGCCTTCAGCTCAGGTCATGATCCCAGGGTCCTGGGATCGAGTCCCGCATCGGGTTCCCTGCTCTGCAGGGAGCCTGCTTCTCCCTCTCCCACTCCCCCTGCTTGTGTTCCCTCTCTCGCTGTGTCTCTCTCTGTCAAATAAATAAATAAAATCTTTAAAATAAATAAATAAAAATAAATAAATAAATAAATAAATAAATAAGATTTTGAATGAAAAAGATTTTGCTCTTGGGGCGCCTGGGTGGCTCAGTTGGTTAAGCGACTGCCTTCGGCTCAGGTCATGATCCTGGAGTCCCGGGATCGAGTCCCGCATCGGGCTCCCTGCTCGGCAGGGAGTCTGCTTCTCCCTCTGACCCTCCCCCCTCTCATGTGCTCTCTCTCATTCTCGCTCTCTCAAATAAATAAATAAAATCTTAAAAAAAAAAAAAAGATTTTGCTCTTAAAAAAAAAGGAACTAAATGAAGGAATGAGCTTTTATAAAAAATCAGCAAAACAGCGTTGTGACTCTTGGCACCTTGTTTTTTGTTTTTTTGTTTTGTTTTGTTTTAAGATTTATTTATTTATTTGAGAGAGAGCATGCATGCGTGAGAGTGGTAGGGAAGGACAGAAGAAGAGGGAGAGAGAGAATTTCAAGCAGACTCCCCACTGAGCATGGAGCCCAACACAGGACTCAATCCCTGGACCCTGAGATCATGACCTGAGCTGAAATCAAGAGTCAGACGCTTAAACAACTGAGCCACCCAGGCACCCCGACACCTTTTTTTTATTTTTATTTTTATTTATTTATTTGACAGAGAGAGACACTGCGAAAGAGGGAACACAAGCAGGGGGAGAGGGAGAGGGAGAAGCAGACTCCCAGCTGAGCAGGGAGCCCGATGCGGGGCTCGATCCCAGGACCCTGGGATCATGACCTGAGCCGAAGGCAGACACTTAACGACTGAGCCACCCAGGTGCCCCCCGACACCTTTTTTTAAATAAAAAATACTCTTGTCTGAAATACTTATGTTCTCCCCTTTTATAACTCTTCACTGTCAACCATTGACCTTTGCTTAATTCTGCCTTCACATCTACCTCTTGCTGTTTCTACCACCTAGAGCAAGCCTTCATCAAATCAAGCCTAGGCCCCTACAGGGCCTTGTGGCTGGCTGTCATTTGCCTACTCAATCTCTCTTCTTATCACATTGCACATCAAGTCTAAAGAAACTCTTCTAGAATAGCCCATTCGGTGATAACACTGTTCTATTCAAAAACTCCAGTATTTCCCATGCCTACAGCCATGATTGTCAACCTGGGCCCTTGGAGTGCCACAGGTGAGTCTCTGAGGTCTTGACAAAGAGAGCAGCTAACTAGGTGGGGCCACCTACTTGCCCACTTCCACCAGAGCATGTTCACTCTGATCTGCTAACATACTGAGCATCCCTGTTTAATATACTGACACTTTCACTTTTATCTGTTCAATATATTGGCAAAATACCATGTGAGAGAACATTCCACAACCTTTAAAGTGTTTCCAAACCACTGACCCACATACAGAATAAAAACCAAAATAAATAAATGAGTATAACATGAAAGACCATCCATAGTCTGATCTTATCCTACCAGTAGAAGTGGCCACGCTATGAGAGTTGAGTTTAGCCCTAGGTCGGATTACCTGTGCTCAGATCCAGGGTCCACCCCTTGCTAGCACTGGATCTTCACTTGACCCATTACTTATCCTCTGAGCCTTTAAAGTGCTGATAGGTGCCTAGCTAATAAGCTTGCTTTAAAGATTAAATTAAATTATATGAGGGAAACCCTTAGAACAGTGCCAGCCACAAAGACGAGAACTGGGGTAGCCATCAGGATTTCCTTTCAAGCCTTGGATCCTATGAGTCCACCATATGAACTCTTTGTTAGAAATAAACTACCCTATCCCCATTCTACAAATACTCCCTGGGCTTTATTATACCTCACCTCTTCCAGGCCCATATTCCCAGGCTGTAAATGCTACCACTCTGGAGGCTGCTGCTTTACAAGCAAGAGTGGGAAGGAAGTGGGAGAGGATATGGAGGAAATAGCCATTAAAGCACCTTAGAAATATAGTCTTATCTTTGAACATCCTTCTTTCTGCCAGTCATTGTTCACTGAAGCCTAATACTGAGAAATTGGTGCTATGCTGCAATGGGGGGGGGGGACGGGACGCAGGGGACAGACAGACTGGAAGATACTCGTTTTTACTGATGGCACCTCAGTTGCTTAAGAAACCCTGAGCATGTATGAACAGATGCCATCCCAAAGCCAAGTGCTTACAAAGTCATTCTGATCTGGAAAATTATTCAGATTTTAAAGTGAATGCTCCTTTTGGCCTGCTTAAACATTAAATATCCCCTGGCCCCTTTCAAAGAACAGGAGTCAAGTTTCATCTTCTGAGCCAAGTTTCTTCCCCTTGCTTCATTCTACTCTGTGTTGGTTTCCTTCACAAGGGAATGTGTTTTAATATTTTTATATGCTTCGCAGAGCACTTTGAGAAGCAGAGTACCTTATGAGCATAAAATAATATATTCCAACACAGACATTCTGCTTGCAATTATCCATGCAAAGGCATCCTAAATTTTGATCACCAGGAGAAGCATAATGAAGCACATGACATTTAGAGGTTTCCTCATCTTTGGGACTGCATTAGGTATATTTGGGGAGTGGGAGGATTTTAATCTTGTCAAGTCACAAGTACCACACTTAATACATTTCTGTTTCAGTATGTTGATCAGTTCAATGAAAGTCTCACTCCTACTTTCCATGCCAGCTTCCTTATTAGATTTTCAATTTTTGTACCATTTGTGGTTAATCAGATAATTATAACCCTAGATTTAATATTTTCCTAGTTTTCCATTCTTTAGTAACCATAGCCATGCCTTATTATGTGTCTGCCAATTCCAAAATTCAGTGCTTAGAGGGCAAGGATCCTTTGCTTTGGCTCCTAGAGCTGTAACAAGAGCACCATGGATTTCCTACAAATACACATCTGGCTTTTTGCCTTTGTTGTCCAGGACAAATCAGTTCCAGGAGACTATCCATCCCTTTGAAATCTTTGGCTGCATAGAGAACACCAACTGAGTTGGAGACTATTAGCCCATTCTATACTCTGGCAAAGGATCAGCATAGGACATATTGCTATATTCCTCCTAGTTCTTTCTTAGTGACCTCATGCAATTTAAGGGGGAAAAAAAAGATTATGAAGTTTATTGATGACCTGCTACTATGTGCTGGACACTGTGCTAAGTCAAAATACAAGTGCCTTTTTCTTCAAGGAATTCACCTTCTACTGAGGGAGACACACTCACAAACAGATACACTCACCATTCTTGGTTCCTAACTGAGGCAAAACAAACTAGAAGAGATATTTACCAAATGGTCAGACATCTTATCAGGAGGTACAGTACTTCCAAGACCCATAGGCAGGGCCTCCAGTAACACTGTATTTGGTTTCATGGAGCCAGGGCGGGGCGGGGGGAATCAACATTCATAA
Organism: Neomonachus schauinslandi; assembly: GCF_002201575.2. NCBI lineage: Eukaryota > Metazoa > Chordata > Mammalia > Carnivora > Phocidae > Neomonachus > Neomonachus schauinslandi. The sequence goes on from NC_058407.1 coordinate 69,417,149, forward strand.
TTTACCAGGTATGAGTCCATCCTAAAGATAACTCCAAGCCTATTTACGAGTATAGAATCTGAGATGCCCCACCCTAACAAAACCAAGTGAACCAGTCGTAAGAAATGCTCCTTGTCACCAAAGGGTTATATTCCAAAAGAAGGCTCTCAGAGTTCCATTTTGTGAAATGCGACATGCATACCACCAACATGGAAGACATGTCACAGCTGGTGATAACAGGCCACAGCTGAGGAGGCCTTGCAACATGTCTTTAACTTTCCTGAGAGGCATGCCATATGCTTAAAAAAAAAAAAAATACACAAAGTTAAAACTTGCCCTTCGCTCTCATGAACATTTTCCAGTTAGTTGTGGTCTCCATACATGGGGTTGGGGGTAAATAAAGCCAAAAACATTTTAGACTTCAACTGAGAAACTTGCCTACTCAATTTGAATTTTTCAAACTGTCTTATGATGGTGGTAATAAGAGCACATTTTTGGATGAGCATCATCAATCACTGATGGGATAGTCCCAAGAGAAGAGCAAACTCCTCAGCAAGGGTCCCAAATCGCTCACTTTGCACTGGGCTCTGTAGATTGGCTTAAAGATGCATAAAATTTCATGTAGACAGTCCCCTGATGGCTCTCATGTGTGTTGTTTATTCCATTCTGTATGTGATAGAACATTCGCTCGCTCAATTTTCTTCCTGGACAGCTTTAGAAGCTTGGAGAGACTGTAAATATTTAGTTCTTAAAGTCAAAACTATCCACTTTTGTTCAAAATACCTCTATTTGGGAAAGTCTCAAACATCTGTTTAGAAAATCTCATAGCCAGCTTCTAGCCTAACACAAACTATAAAGAAAAACACAACATGATATCACCTATAAGGGAGTAAGATGTGGAAGATACGAGAGTGGGACATGGTCTGGAGCCCAGATGTAGCAATTAGAATGTTTTGAATGTTTTGAGCTACAAAACAAGAAAACTCCCCTCAAAATGGATAATCAATTGGGTACACTTATTTTCTCCACAGTAAGACATTTTGAGGCAGGGAGTTTCCAGGATTAATGAAGCAGCTTGACAAGGACTCGAGTTCTTTCGGCCATCCTCAATGGGCTTTTTTTCTTCAGTCTTACGTCTTCATGGTTGCAAGCTGGCTGTAGCTGCTCCAAACTTCATACCTCACCCATCAATCTTAAGAAGGGAGGACCGGGGCGCCTGGGTGGCTCAGCTGGTTGGGCGACTGCCTTCGGCTCAGGTCATGATCCTGGAGTCCCAGGATCGCGTCCCGCGTTGGGCTCCCTGCTTAGCGGGGAGTCTGCTTCTCCCTCTGACCCTCACCCCTCTCATGCTCTCTCTCAGTCATTCTCTCTCAAAAATAAATAAAATCTAAAAAAAGAAGGGAGGACCAAGGGCATCTCTTTCTTATCACTTTTTTAGAGCAAAGTACACTTTTTCAGACACCATCATGTAGAGTTATCTTTATGTCTTAATGACAAGAACTCTGTCACAAGACCATTCCTAAACCAATTAATAGCAAACTAATGAAGTTGCTAGTCTTGGCTTAGACTAATCACTATTTAACTTCAAGAGGCCAGGTCAGAGCTTGAAGTTCTTGACTGTGTAACACCTGAAAAAAATTGAGGAGGGACATGGAAATGACCGTTGGGTAAACAACCAAGTGTCCATCATGCCAGAGAACACAAGTGCTCTGACTTTGCTTTTGCTCCAGTCTCTGCAATGACTTCTCTATTAGTCAGGAAAGAAGGCACTAGGAGGCGGCAGGTAAGACCGTGTCTCCAGTCACTACATCTAGGTTCAAATCTCAACCCTGCCCTTCACTAGCTGCATGGCTTTAGGCAAGTTACTTCACTTTTTGGTGCCTAAATTTCCTCATGTGTACAATGTCAGAAAAAATAATACATACCCCAAAGGGTAGATTAAATTGAATAATGTTTATACAATGCTCAGCCAACTATCTAGCACCTGGTATCAATAAAAATTAGTAATTGCTATTAATATAATCTCACTCCAGAAACTAGATCCCAGTGCCTGAAAGGATTTAAGAATCCTCCCTTTCATACTGCATTAAGAAAAAAAAACTCAAAAATGCAAGCCCCCCAAAATCTCCAGAAGTAGGGGAAGGGAAGGTAGCATAGTTTAATTGTATCAGTAAAAGCACAGCAGTGCCTAAGTAACCACTTGACTTCTAAGTTCATGTTTGACACTTGGGCTCATAACCATTTCATTTATTTCAAGAGACAAAAAGAAAATCATATTTAGCAATTATAAAATAGCATGTATGAATTCAAGAATAAGTTAGCTATCCCTTCGGAAAATATAGAGGGGCAAGATCACATGTTTAAAATGATATGTACTGGGTTCACAGTCCATATCTCTGCACCATACTCTGTTTCTGGCTATAATTCCTATTCTTTAATTCATTTGGTGACTGCATCCTCTAAAAATGCTTAAAATCAAAATCCTTTTGTCTCCTCTTTCTTTCCTTCTCACAAACACATTTGCCAAGAGACTTAAACAAGTTAGCAGGAATTTATAAACTCAGCTTTAAGATGAGTCCCACCTAAGTAACACATCCAGATACTCAATTAGACATTGTCTTCAAATTCCAGCTTTGTTAATTCTCAGAATGAAGGGTCCCCTAAGATACACGTAGGTGGCTTTAGACCATCATCTTCTCAATCTTTGCCATAGAGTAGATGTCATTATTTATTATAAAGACTGTCTGATTTCCTTGACTAGATGTTTTTGTTCTAATCTGAAATGGATTCCACACCCTCGGACAGAAAACCAAAAAGTTCGGCCCATGAAAACACATAGATGAACAGGGTCAGCGAGTACTGCCTAATG
>NC_058407.1:69720006-69848385 GCF_002201575.2 Neomonachus schauinslandi
TGTATGTTTTTGTTTGAAGGCATGTTATTTAACATATACTGAATCATTAATACTGAACTAGCCAATAGCACTATAGCCCATGCCTGAATGAAGCTTCTCTAGGACACATATATTCTCTGGAAGGCACAGCCCAGCCTTCTTGGGCTTAGGAATACTGTACAGCACTTCAGCACTATACTTTGGAACCATTTTAAACAGCAGAATTAACAAAAAGCACAAAAATGAAGAAAACATGATAGTAGAAAATAGAAGAAAGAGAAAACAGACCCAGGCTATGTCAGTTGTTTAAAGAGCTGAGACAAAAGACAAGACATTGCTTTGTTTGAGCTAAGCTTCTTGAGAACGTGCAGATCAGCTGGCTCAAATTTTTCGTCATTCTGCACGTGCCTGAAAATTCCTTGGAAGCTCTGCAAGTGTTGATTTTGGGGTTACAAATAAATTTTGGCAAATAGGCAAATTCAAAAATACGGAATTTGCAAATAATGGGAATTAACTATACCTGTGTGACCCACAACCCTCTCAGGATACAGAACATTTCCATCACCCTCAGAGTTCCCTCATACAAACAATCTCGTCCATTTTTTCTTCCTTTATTTCAAGACCGAACTGTAACCTCCTCCTCTGTCCTTTTCCAAAACAGGGGTTGACCACGCCCAGATGACGTACGATGGGCAGCACTGGCATGCCACAGAAGCCTGCTTTTCTTGTGCCCAGTGTAAAGCTTCTTTGTTGGGCTGTCCTTTCCTTCCCAAACAAGGCCAGATTTATTGCTCAAAAACATGCAGCCTTGGGGAAGACGTCCATGCCTCTGATTCTTCTGACTCTGCGTTTCAGTCCGCTCGATCCAGAGACTCCAGAAGAAGTGTCCGGATGGGCAAAAGCAGTCGGTCAGCCGATCAGTGTAGACAGTCTCTTCTCTTGTCTCCTGCTCTGAACTACAAGTTTCCTGGCCTGTCAGGCAATGCTGATGACACCCTTTCTCGGAAGTTGGATGAGCTGAGTCTCTCTAGGCAGGGAGCAAGTTTTGTCAATGAAGAATTTTGGAAAGGCAGAGTGGAGCACGAAACCCCAGAAGAGCCTGAAGAATGGGCCGAGCATGAAGATTATATGACGCAGCTCCTCCTCAAGTTTGGTGATAAAAGCCTCTTTCAGCAGCAGCCCAATGAGATAGATATTCGAGCCAGTGAGCATTGGATATCTGATAACATGGTTAAAAATAAGACCGAGTTAAAGCAAAATAACCAGAGCCTTGCAAGTAAAAAATACCAATCTGATATGTATTGGGCACAGTCCCAAGATGGACTGGGTGATTCTGCTTATGGCAGCCACCCAGGCCCTGCAAGCAGTAGAAGGCTCCAGGAGTTAGATCTGGACCACGGGGCTGCAGGATATAACCATGATCAAACACAGTGGTATGAAGATTCCCTGGAGTGTTTGTCAGACTTGAAACCAGAGCAAAGTGTTCGAGATTCTATGGATTCTTTGGCTTTATCTAATATCACAGGTACGTAACCTAGGGATTATGGGGTATTTAGAAAAAAGAGCCACTAAAAAATTTATTTGACAAACTAGGTTCAGCAGTAGGGGCTACGTTACTTAAAACTGCAGATCAAGGGAAGGAAGGAGTTTACATTAAATGCCAAACACTAATAAACGTGTGCATACATGTGTGCATCTGTATACATTTTAATATAAGCTTTTTGAGTAGGCATTATCCGTATTTGAAACAGGAGGAAATGGATTTATTTGGATAATGGAGTCTGTATCTTGTCTGGAAGATCCTGTACTCTTTGGATTGTGCTGTATGAATTTCAAGATACTAAAATCAGCCTGTGTACTTTATAAGCTCCTAGCATCTTTTATATTTTCCTTAATTGCCCTGTGGCAACAGATAGCTCAAAAATAGCTGAATGTTTTTTTTACCCAGATTATAAAATTTCACTTTGTTTCCAAAGCATATTCATATCAGCTATCTACATTTTATCCATAAAATGATCCTGAGCTGTAGAGAGTGGATATTACTTACTGTGTTTTACAGTTATCAAGAGGCTAAGTGCCTAACCTGACATACTTTTTTTTTTTTTAAGCTGACATACTTTTTAAAAAAATTTTATGTCAATCACCATACATCATTAGTTTGTGATGTAGTGTTCCACGATTCATTGTTTGCGTATAACACCCAGTGCTCCATGCAGTACGTGCCCTCCTTAATACCCATCACCAGACTAACCCATCCCCCCACCCCCTCCCCTCTAGAACCTTCAGTTTCTCAGCGTCCATAGTCTCTCATAGTTCGTCTCCCCCTCCAATTCCCCCCGTTGATTTTTCCCTTCCCTTTTTTTTTTTTAAACATATAATGTATTATTTGTTTCAGAGGTACAGGTCTGTGATTCAACAGTCTTACACAATTCACAGTGCTCACCGTAGCACATACCCTCCCCAATGTCTATCACCCAGGCACCCCTCCCTCCCACCCCCCACCACATACGTTTTTAAAGGCAAGACTGACATAATTAATAATAATTTAAAAAAATAATAAAGGCAAGACTGAGCCTAGAATCCACCCCTCCTGAGTATCACATTTGCTTTGAGTCTTTGAATATAGAAATATTACTGGCCTATGGCTAGCAAAGGCTGTGGCTAGTTTTATAGTCAAGCTAACGACATTCCATCCTCTCATAAAGATTATGTTACTGTAATACAGGAAAGGCTTTAGTGGCTGCCTTGTGTCAGGAATAACCATGGCAAGGAGGAAGAAGACCGCTACCCTCCTGGTTTCTGTTGGACTTGTCAAAGATGAGGCCTATAACAGGGGAGTTAAGGAATGTGGGTGGGACTAAATTAAGCATATCCTGTTGGCTAGGCCCTCTGGTAGGTGTTTTAACATTTAGTGTCAAAAGCAGACATCATTTGGTATAAAGTGTTAGGGCTGAACATTCCTTGACAGTAACAGGCTGAGAAACAGGCTCCCTCTAGAAAGTAGGAAGTTATGTAGTCTCCAGCTGACAATAGTCTGCACCATGCCCTGGTCACTTGCTGTCGGCTGGGCTATATTCATTTCACTTGCCTGGGCCTTGTTAAAAAAGGAGAGCAGTATCCATTTTGAGAAGAGCTTTATTAAAGTAAGATTAATCTGTAAGTGGCATATTTCATATAGGTGAAAGGGGAAGACTGGATGTGATGATGATCCAGGTCCAGGCTTGGCAGACTTCTTGTAAAGGGCTAGGTGGTACTTGCTGGACCACACAGTCTCTGTTGCAGCCCCTCAGCTCTGTCACTGCAGAAAGCAGCAGTAGACGATGTGTAAGCGAATAGGTGTGGCTGTGTTCCAGTGAGACTTTACCCATAAATAGGCTGTGGGCCGGATGTGGCCCTTGCTGTGGTGTGCTGACCACTAATCTAGGTATAAAAGGACCACAATGGTGGGGTGGCCATGTGGAGGCAAAGGAGGGGATTGATTTGAGAGATGTTCAAGTGAAGTAGTCTGGCTTACATGTATTGAGAGGCAGAAGCTTCTACATGTCATGTTCTACATAAACTAATGAGGAGACTTTTAGGAAGAGCTTAAAATTTTTGCTGCTCATGACGTGCTGTCACTAACACCTGGCTCCAAAAGAGCTGGGCTTGTAAAGAGGCTGTGCCCCTTGTGTCGATAAAGGTCAAACCTTCTCAAGTATATATGCATGTTGGCCTTACCTAGTGGGTGTTAATCAAATATTGAAATTTGAGAGAATTTTCTTTGAAATGCTTCCTTTCAGTGGCTTGTTTGTAATAATTGTCAGAAGATCACATCTTGGCTTGGCTTTTCTCCTAGGGGCTTCAGTGGATGGAGAAAGCAAGCCGAGACCCTCATTGTATTCCCTGCAAAACTTTGAGGAGATGGAGGGAGAGGACTGTGAGAAAATGAGCAATATGGGGACTTTGAACTCTTCCATGCTGCACAGGAGTGCAGAGTCCTTGAAGAGTCTAAGTTCAGAGTTGTGTCCAGAAAAAATCAGGCCTGAGGAGAAACCGGTGCATCTGCCCGTGCTTCGAAGATCCAAGTCTCAGTCCAGACCACAGCAGGTCAAGTTTTCGGATGATGTCATCGACAATGGAAACTATGACAACATCGAAATCCGGCAGCCTCCGATGAGTGAGAGGACTCGAAGACGGGTCTACCATTTCGAAGAGAGGGGATCCAGGTCTCATCACCATCGCCGCAGGAGAAGTAGGAAGTCCCGCTCTGACAATGCTCTGAATCTTGTTGCAGAAAGAAAATACTCTCCCAAGGATAGGCTGCGGCTTTACACCCCTGATAACTACGAGAAATTTATACAGAATAAAAGTGCCCGGGAGATCCAAGCATACATCCAGAATGCTGATCTGTACGGACGGTATGCCCATGCCACCTCCGATTACACTCTGCAGAACCCGGGAGGGCCTAGGTTTCTGGGACTCTACGGTGAAGATGATGATTCTTGGTGTTCCTCCACCTCCTCCTCCTCTGACTCCGAAGAAGAAGGATATTTTCTTGGACAACCAATTCCTCAACCCCGGCCCCAGAGATACGCCTACTACACAGACGACCTTTCGAGCCCAACTTCACTCCCCACTCCTCAGTTTGGTCAGAGGACAACTAAATCCAAGAAGAAAAAGGGACCCAAGGGCAAAAACTGTATTATTTCTTAACCTAGTAGCTGTGGAGATCATGTTTAAACTTTGCCATTAACCATCTTGAAGCGTATCTTCTTTCTACCATAGGAAAGTTGCTAAAATAGCTTAAAGTGCTTTGCCCATGTAAATGAGACCCCTGCTGCTGTTTACAGTGTCAGATTAACATTGGGAAGGTGTGATTTCTCCAGTTTGCCCTCCTTGGATGGTGCCAGTTTGATGTGACATCTTGTGCCTGCCAGGTGCATTACAGTTCTATGTAGCGGCTTTGGTCTCCAATCCTCAAGAGAATCCTCAAGAAACTGTCACGAGGTGATTGGACGGGGGTGTTGATTTTAGACAATGGAGAACCTCCGCCACCTTTGTAAAGCGATAGTGTTTGTCGTTTGTCTACACCAGGTTGGCCCAGGTCCTGATCAGTCTGTCTTGTTGTGCGGCATGCACGTAGTCACACTGACCCAGCCAATTCTGTGCATCCCATCGTGCGAGACCACCTCGTCCCCTTTCAATTAGCCAGGTAAACAGTGCATTGTATTAGCTCCAGCTACAGATTGAAAAAGACACTGCTATTTATAATGTAGTATTTCATAGACTTAAGTGTATTCCTAATTTAACGGTGCAAATATTAATGTACATATGTACAGTTCAGATTTTAAAGCTGGTATTTTTATATCCCTGAATTGCAAGACGTTTGTTACACTGCAGTGCTAGATTTGTTGGGGAACCAGAAACAGCATTTATGGATGAAATGATTGCTTGTATTTTAGTCAGGGTTTATAAGCTTAGATGGTCAAATTTATATTGCCTAGTGATGGAAAGTTTAATTTTTTTGATTTTTCAATATTAAAAAGGCTCTGTATGCATGGTGGGGCTATGTAAATACTCTTTAAAACTATGGCCCTATTAATCTTACGAGTGCTATTTATGGGTCAAGCAATGTAAACTGTATAAATGTAAAAACAAACCCATACATATCCCTGGAATATATGGTAAAAACAAGTAGAAGTTGTTTGGGTGAATGTTTTTTTCCCCTTTGGGGATGGTAGGGGTGCCTTTCCCATTTTCAACAAAGTGGTGATTATTTCCTGGGAAGAGACCAAAACTACAAGGATCTGCTGTATAGGGCAGAGGATTCTATAGATTTATTATTTGAAGAGAGGCTATTCCTTTTTATCCCCTCCCTTCCGGCTAATTTGTTGGCCTTGAACAGCAATTTTGAAAACTGTTTTTCTTTTAAAATCTTCAGAGGACGCTGTGCCACTACTTCGAGTTTATGAGGTTCCACTTCAAGAGCAAATTATCTTGGAGTTGAACTGATGAGCTGATATTTTGTGATGTGCCATTCTTGCACATAGGATTCAGTCCTAACTAAGGTCCTAGTGGTATCTTGGACCTTTAGGAAGTTATTTAATAAATGCTTAATAAATAACAAACTACCTTTCTGAACAGATCTTTGCAAACATATCCAGCTAACTTCCATTTTGCTCCTCTGTTCTGGCATGATTTCTTTTGCCATTCTTCTACCATTAACAGGCCATGGTTGACTCCTGCATATCCCCTGCCCCTACTAATAGGTGTGAAATAGGACCTGAGACACAGAGACAAACTTGTACGTCTTTACTGGAATGGGGAAAAGCTGTTAGGCCTTGGGGGAAGGGGCTATGAATCCAGTAGATAAGCCAGTGGTCTAGCATCCCCTACACCCAGCCCTGACTAGGGCAAGGCTTTGTAGCTGTGCTCCTAGAGAAGCACACAACCGGGCCGGGGGGAGAGCGCCTTACTCAACAATATATCATCATCTCCCTCGTCTGGTTCATTTTGAAAAACATAGCAGCAGTGAAAAGGAAATGCGTGCATCTGGTAAAAAACAAAAACAAAAACCAGAAAAACTCAAAGACAGCGGAGTGTCTCCTTTTCACTCTTCATCCCCAGTCCCTCACGTCCCTTTCCAGAAGTAACCACTATTAGTCATTTCTAGTGTGTCCTTTAGACGTTCAAAGCATATTTATATAAATATCTCTTTTAAAATGGTAGCAAAGTATATATGCTTAGATTTGCTTTTTTCACTTCATATGTGGACATTCCACGTTAGCACAAATGGGTCTACCTCATTCTTTCAGTGATGGTATAATACACCGTAACGGACTTACCCAGGCCCTTAGTGATGGACTTGAATTCCTCATAGATCCCTTATCCTGCACTGGCACATCTGCACATAAATTCTGAGCAGCATCATTCCTGGGACAGAAGTTATGTATTTAAAATTTGGATGGCTATCACCCATTTCCCTCCCAAAGTAATCTGCCTGATTAACATTTACACTAACAATGTAGGAGAGTGCTTGTTCCATCACAGTCTCAACAGGTTAGCAAATATCTCCCTTTTAAAGATCTTCTCAGAACCTCTGCCACAAACACTGGTTATCCTTTTGAAAAGACTGATGTGTTTGGTGAGATGTTGCTTATAAAAGGTGAATCCTAAATAGTAAACAGTAATACACAGCCTGGAGAAATGGTGGTGGAAGCTGAAGTCACTGTCCTTGGTAGTTTTCAAGTCATTGTCAAAAGATTAGTTCCTTTTGCTTCTGGCAACAATCTCCCTATTCCATTTTTTCATTTCCTTATATAAGGGTTATATAGATTATGCTAAAGGCTTAAGGAAATGCAGAAATATTTACTCATGATAATGTAACCTTTAAAGCTTCTAAGTCTTAGTAGCAAAGAAAGGACTAGCTGCAAAGAAACCGCTGCCTTGCACTTCTGTCAAGAATTAGGCGAGAACAGTAAGCATGCAGTCGCTAACAGGTATTCACAGATTCAGTTAATGAGAGTGCAAAGTATCTGGTCAGGTCCCAAGATAAATATCCAATGTTAAAACACTGTCTCTAACCTCTACATGTGTGAGGCAGAACCCTACTTGTGTTTTTCTGCACTTCAGAGCAAACTGGAGAACATTTTGCTTACAGCCCATGAAGGGGCACTGATAAAATGTCAACGGGGACTCCTTTCAGCCCTCATTAAAAGAACATAATTCATTTTGTGTATGCATTTGCTATACTTTATGCTCTGCCTTCTAGTTCTCGAGTTAAATAAAAAGCACCAGAAGTAAAAGGAGGTATCATTTGCTGTCTAGCCCTCTTACTTTAGATCCAAATCGTGGGCTGTCTTTAGAAGGGCACCCAAGTACGCTACCTTTCCAGGTATGGCATGCGTCCCTGCTCCACTTGGTTCTTGGGTGATGGGTCCTGAAAGTATTGAGTGCCCAGAGGATTTTAGCACAGGTATTAACACAGCATGGGCATACTTTGGTTTCTTGAGCTTCTCTTTTCTAATGGGCACTTGACTACTGTCATGGAGAGAACCAGTGTTGCTTAGACCTCCCTTCGCATTTTTAGAAACCAGGAATTTAAACTTTTGCCAAATCTAGCTTTTAAATGTTACCAACTAATTCAAACTTTTCTGAAACACTTTGAACCAGTGAGCCTGCTGTCAGCAAATCTCCAATGCATGAGTTATATATTCTGGAGCCTGAAGGTGATTCCCCTATCCCTCAGAGCTAATGAGGAGAGGCACAATTACTGTTTATAGAAATACTTGTGACCTTTTCTGATGCACAAAGGAGAAAAACAGATTAAAAAAATTCTAAGAGCCTCATCAATTCAATGCTGGTAACACAATTAGGATAAAAATCCTTTTAATTAGTCAAATGAGAACATTGTGTATTGCCTGGTTCCATTTGCTAGCCATTCTTTGGAGCTATCCGAAAATGGGAGGCCATGCTCCTTACAGTCACATGGGCTTTCTGTGAACACATTAGGAAGGTTCCCAGGTAAACTGGGCCAAGGAGACATGAACAGGAACAACTGAATTTTGCACCTCTGAGCTCACATTTTGCCAAGGTCACAGAATCAAACTTCACTGGGGGAATAAAGTTTAATAGTAGCTTTCACAAAATGGGAAGGACATATGGAACAAAAAGACTGGGTAAATATAGACTTGGCCACAGGACGAGAGCTGATTGTTTTTGAACAGAACCAGCTAGTTGGTCAAGTATTCCTATCTTAGTGATCAATTTTAGCCTCAGCTTTTCTTTTTGCAAAGGAAATGGCACATTTCTTTATGCTGTGTGTGCACAAGGTGCTGTGATGCCAATTTTAAATGTAACTTGCAGCCCATTCTCTGAAAACATTTGATTCCAAACAACCATTAAGAATCTGAAACCAGGGGCGCCTGGGTGGCTCAGTTAGTTAAGCGACTGCCTTCGGCTCAGGTCATGATCCTGGAGTCCCGGGATGGAGTCCCGCATCGGGCTCCCTACTCAGCAGGGAGTCTGCTTCTCCCTCTGACCCTCCCCCCCTCATGTGCGCTCTCTCTCTCTCTCACTCTCTCAAATAAATGAATAAATAAAATTAAAAAAAAAAAAAGAACCTGAAACCAGTTTTCTTAAATGGTCATACCTGTTTTAGTGTTTCTTAGATAAATGAACCAAGCAACTGACCTTGGTAAAAGGTTACTAATCTAATACACATCAACACAAAGCTGATCTGGCAGAGTGGTGCCAAGCCCACTGGATGCCAGGATTCAGGAGATGTGGGTTAGGAGACCCACCTCTCTCATTAACTCAAGCAGGTTAAGTGCTCTGACCCAGTTTCTACTTCTGTAAAATGAGAAGTTGCTAGACCATCTCAGAGGTTTCCTTTCAGCTTCAGTATTCTGTGGAGACTGAACTGAATTTATAGGTCAGAAGAGTCTTTCAGCATAAAGTGTTTTTCCCTTTTTTGACTCTTTCATTTACCAACATACTTGGTATGATGATCCCTGAAAGGATGATCCCCTCCAAAAACGGAGCTGGGAACTCACGGGAGTAGGGAACTTTTAAAGGGTTGGGGCTTTTGTCTATTAATTTTTTATTTTTCTATTAATGCTTTGTACTCTCAGTGGGCATGGGCTAAACCAAATCATGGGGGAAAAGTCAGGATGCTTACTTCCCTACCAGGGCATATGCTTCAGATTGGCTTTGTCGTCATCAAGTAGACAGTTGGGAGGCAAGATATTTTCCTCCCTCATGTTATTTCTCTCCAATTACCAGAAGGATGAGATTTTTTTCTACATCTTAGAGGGCTGCTACTGGTAGTAATCTTATTCTTGAATCTCTAAACATGTTGTAAGCAAAGCTGAAAAGGTGTTAACTATGTTTGTTTAATCTTGGTTCCTAGAAAGGGAGAGTTTAATTACCAAGTTCATTCCACTTAAATGGCTCTTCTCAAACTCCACCATGGGTCCAGGGATATAGCAGCTGAAAAGCCAAGCCCTAGGCTACACTGTGGCCGTGAGGGCTGTAACCCTATGTGCTGCTCGCCTCATAACTACCCCTGGTGAATCTCAAAGGTGTTTCATAAAATAGCTCCAAAACAGAAGTCCTAGGAACCAATATGGAAGGTATTAGCAACTGAGGATAAAATGAAAAACAAGAAAAATCTACTGAACTAGGATTTGAATTTTCTCAAAAGCTTTTGGTAGAGTTATTTTTATATTAGCCATTCAATTACATTAGACATTAACTGCACGTACATCAAACAGCCAGTGTGTGCGGGAATCAGGATTTTAACCTAGTTCTGAATGACCACCAAACTTCACTTCGTCTAAGAACACTGACTTTAGAGTTGAAAGATTTGGGCAAAACTCTGGCTCTGCCACTTCCAGCTATATGACCTTAGGCAAGTTATAACTTCCCCTGCTCTTGACTGTAAAAGGAGAATACAATCTCCATTGGCTTTTTATATGTGAAAGTATGAATCAAAAGACACTACAAAGGTGGTTCTAACCTTGTTCAGGTAGTGAAATAACTGAATACATGGTGTTTTTCAGAATCTTATGAAGTATTTGATAAATTAAACCCGAAATATATTTTAACCTACATCCAATATAATACACTAAGATTCTACTTTACAGAAGTAGAATACAAAGTTTAAAAAAATAGGAAATTTCTGCCAAAGCAGGGCTAGTTCTGTACCCCTAACCCCAGCTTACCAAGGTGTGGGCAGGATCTCTCCCCTTCATTCAACATTCCCACCTCAGGACAAAGGCAGGCCATGGAGGCCATAGGCCTTGCAGAGGTTAAGCCATCCCAGGGGATGAGGAGATGCTGAGGAAACTCTGTCTCTCCTCTTGGACTCTTGGGGTAGGGGTTGGGGGGGGGGGGGGGGCAGGCTGCTCCTATATGGTAAAGAAAATGTGATTCTCACACAGCGCTCACCTCTCAAACGAGTAAGCCCTGCAGTGTTCACAGACCACCACCCACTATGGTGTCGTCAGGCTGTGGTGGGAGGGCATGCCAGCAGGAGCCCTCAGGTTGCTAATGTTCAGTCCTATCTAGAAAAGGAGAGGGGAGGAAATCAAAAGCTTGAGCACAAAACAGATACCCCAGCCTGGTAAGCTACAGTGCTGTTGAACTGCATTTTCTCTCTCCTCTCCCCCAACCCTCCACAACACACAACACACACATACTTTCCCATCTACTGGAGGCTGACCCTATTCTGGCTTCAGAAGCCTTCCCCACCTTCCCCACCAGGCAAGCATAGGGTGCGGGCAGAGAAGGGCACCTGGGATCTGGTGCCAGAGAGGAACCCAGCTGGCTGGTGCTGGGTCCACTTGAAGGTGTTGCAGACATCTGGCCAGTGTGTCTTTCTCAGGGGTTTGATCACAAAGGATAGGAGTCTTCCCACTTGGGAGGATGATGGGACCGCGTACTTTTCTGGTCATTGGATCCTCTCCCTTTCCCCAGGTAGCTTGCCCAGACTTACCCACTCAGTGAATGCTCACTGTCCCCAACAACAGTAGGATCTCCACCTCTCTACCAAGAATGGGGGTACCAGCAAGTGCCCCCAGGAACTCGGCCCTGGGCAAGAGGAACTTTCCTGAAGGTACAGACCTGCAGGTTGTATGGTCAGTGGCCAGGGCAGCTCTGTCCCCTCCCTATCTTCTATGTATTCCAACCAGGAAAAATGTGCTAGCACATGGGCAGCCTAAGTAGTGGGTACATACCTCAGATGTCCCCTTGCAGCAAATGTCTGCAGATGTTGTGGTTACTTTCTATCTTATATGTTCTCAAATGTTATTTCAGTAAACCTCTACCTTTTCACTCACACATACACAGTGAAAAAAACTTTAAAACCCTATACAATTTTAGTGATAATGGTCTAACATTAGAAACACTATTCATCTTTGGGAACAGAGCTCAAACAATGATGTGCTGTGTCATCAGGCTGCCTCTGCCGCTACACAAACGTGCATCAGTCTTTAATGACACTTGTCATCAAGTGAGATTTTAAATACAACTTGGAATTAACTCAGTGGACTGACAAAGCCTTTTATATAAAGGGTCCCCATTACCCCAAGATCAGTTATTACAATGGAAAGGCAGGACTGGTACAGCCTCCTGAAAGCCAAGTTCAGTGAAACCAACCCTCAAATACTATTTACATTAATTTGAACAAAAGGTGAGCTGCTAAGAAAAAAACAATAATGTGGCTTAAACAACGAGGGCATTTATTCTTCTCTGTCACATAACAGTTCGGTATTCTATGTGGTCATGCAGGGATCCAAGTTCCTTCCATCTTGTGGCTCTGCAACAAATCAAGGCTGAGTACCCATGGCTACTACTTTGGGGAAGGGAGAAAAGAGAGCACAAAGGAGCCTAGCTACTGTCCTAAGGGTCCCAGCTCATAAGAGAAATACTTCCACTCAAACTCCACAGGAATGGACTTAAGTCACTTGGTCACATCTAACTGCAAAGGGGAATATAGCAAATGTAGTCCTAATGAGGCAGTCATGTGACTCTATTTCAACTCCATTACCATGAAAAGCGGCAGAAAAGATTCTGCTAACTGCCTTAGTTACTAGTCATTCCTTCCGCCGCCACCTTTTTTTTTCCCCCCACTGAATTGAGTAACATCAGTGCTCTCAAGAGAACAGGCAGGAAGGAGATGGTAAATGTATTGTGTATCACCCGCAAACCTTGGTCTGGCCAGCAGAGTGTGGCCATTACTCACAGGAGCTCCAGGTGCCAGGCTGAGCAGTGTTACAGTTATAAAGTCACCCAGGGGGGCCGGCTGCCCTCAACACTGAATACTGTCCACCATGAATACTTCAGGGATGACAAGATCATCATCTCCAAAGTTGCACCAAAGAACTGTTACAGCTTTCTTTGGAGTTTAGGTTCCCTTGCAGGCAATTCTGAAATGAAGCTGAAACCAGTGTATAATATTTGGGCAGTGCATGCGGAGTCCTTTCTGAAGGGGAGTCGGCTGCCCCTTTCTTCAAGAGGTTCTGGGTCTATAAACCGGCTCAGTTGCTAAGTGGCTGAGGGGCTGTGAGAAATCAATATATTTGGCAAAAATAAACATAAAGGTAATATTTTCAAAGGTAGTATTTTCAAACGTTATTCTTGAATAATTAGGAGAGAAAGGATAAAGCTACAAGCACTCAGAATCATTCATTCTGCTGTCAACCTATCTTTTCCTACATTTGTTGCCCATCATCTTTCCCAACCAGCTTCAGTCATACAGGCCTGTATCTTTCCCTATACCATTCCCCTCTTCCTAAACTTCTATTATGTCCCCTTCTCTGCCTGAAAGTCCTAGTCCTCCAAGACCTAGGAGTCAAATGTCACTTCTTTTGTGAAGTGTCAATGAAGACAAGTACGTACAACATTCCAAACTGTGCTAGGAATTGGGTCACAAAGATGTGGTTCCTCCAGAGGTTACTGTACAGAGATAGGATTTTAATCCTACTATTTCTGAAACTTAGATTCGTAATAACACAATTATTGAGCACTTCTGTGTGCTCAATCTTATCTCGTTTAATTGTTTGCTCAGATATCAAGACACCTTAAGTCACCAAAGTTAATGGTTTCTCAGTTCTTCCATCCTGCTGCTGAGTAGGTAAACTGAACATTGAGTATGCTTGCAGTAGAGAGTAATAAAAGTCTACATTTCAGGAAAATACTTTAAGCCTGTTAAAGAGAAAAAAAGACAATCCAATTATTTAAACCTAGTTGCTTTATTTTGCACTTTTAAAATTCACAAAAAGCTTCACAATAGTGCTTTCCCCCTGTTGATCATCAAGGCTTTATGATAAGACAATGAAAAATTTATCATATCAATTGGGCATACTCAAAAACAATGGATAATTTACAAATTTCTTTAATCAAGAACATTTTGCAAAATACACACTCTGGTACATATCTGAATTCAACTATCCTAAAATTGGTCTTTAAAAAGCTGTCAAAAACAAACAGATTTAACACTGACAAGCCTACCAGAATAATGGTGATGGCAAGCTATAAACAGCTTTAAATGTTGAATGTAATTTGGGGAAGGGGAGAAGAAGAAAGTATTGGTTGAACCCACATTTAAATGAGTCTGTAAGTAAAACCTCTAGTTGAATGAATTTCCAGTTTAATGAATTTCAACAAAATGTACAAATCCTTTGCCCTGGTGGTAGTGTCTTAACTTTTATTTTTAAACTTGTGACATCTTGACTACAGGAATTAAATCCTGGAATCAGAATATTTAAGGAAAAGAAAAACAAGGGGGTAAGCGAAGAAACAATATCAGTACTTTCTTGGTCTTTCTAAGTGGGTAACAAATAAAATCACTGTTCATAATTAGGGAATTAGACTGCCAGAGATGACATGTGGGGTTTAGTTTTATGTACAATATCTAAATGGCAAAAAATAAGAGTTCAAGGCAATCTCATATAGAAAACTTAAGAAAATAATTGTGTTCAAGTAGTTTTTACATTTGTGGAATGGCATAATACACGTTATAGGATTCACCAAATGTACTGCTGTTTCTCCTTTTAATTTTTATCTCTTCTGGGGTAGCTCTTTAGATATTATCAATATAGGCCACTAAAGATAACATCAGAATTTAAGTGAGAAGAGAATGGAAATGGAAAGAGGATGGGGGGATAATGAAACTGGGTAGTAATAACAAGCATGATTTTTAAGGTTTCCTAATGCCACAGAAATACATATTTTGGCTAAATGCCACTGGTCACCTGGAAGGGATCAGGAAATGAGTGGAATATCCTAATGGTCCCAGTTAACTCGTGATTTGGATGGCTCACTCATGAAGAACTGTTTACATAAACTGCTTGGTGAGGGGTAATTGTGCTGGGCTTACTGCCTACTCTGCTTTGTTTCTTTAAAGGACACTTTTGAGGACCCCTAAAAAGGGCATCAGAACAAAGATCTTGTTAAGACTACAAACAGATTAACAAAGGCATCATCTGTAAATGGTTTGATTATGGATATATTATCAAGGACCTTCTTTTTTGAGATGAAAAATATGGGCCTGGGGAAAAAATGAAACTCCAGTACTATTCCCTCATATTCTAAATTTCTCTCTTTCAATTAGAAGATTCTAAAGAAACCTCAATTTGAAAAGAGCTCTCTTTTATTTCAAATTGTCCCTTCTCTTTCTTATATATGATACTGTTTAAGACTCATATCTGTGAGAATGGTTAGGAGTTTCAGGATTATTTTAACAGAAAACATTGAGTTCATTTACTTGGAAAATAGGATTTTATTATGAGGTCTTTTTGAGATTTAAGTGCTGTATTTTATCACAATGAGAATCTCAAAGCAAATATTCTATAGACGCTTAAGTATTCAGTTTATTTGGATAGTATACTTGAACATATTAAAAGTTACAAAGCCTAAAATAAGCAAGCAACAAGTCAATAAAATCACAACTCAGAATTCTAACATTTCACATGGTATCACTGACTATGAAATGCAAAAAGACTATAAATGTTTTAAGTGGAATGATCTCTAACCTAATAAATTACACTAGTGTGACCAAAACAAATGATCGCATACTATAGAAGACAAGAGAACATGAGCTGTTCTCCAGGACTGCTTTTTCAAAGCTTGAAAAATTAACTGACCCATCATTTTAGGGGGGAAAAAGAGAAGTATGGATTACGAGGCTCTACATGTAGATTTTAAAATTCTAATTAAAATATCTTAGACTGTTTTAGATGTTTACTTGACACTGGAAATGTAGTCAACTATCAAAGTATTTCTCTTCATCACAAAAATTCCATATATTAAGGATTTACACAATCCAGGGAAAAAAAAACAAACAAACTGCTAGAAACATTTTTGTTGCCTGAGCAAGTAATTTTCTAAAAAGGCTCTCCAAAATCTTGACTAGAAGTGTCATACTCTGCAATGAAATGCTTGAGTTCTTCAACACACCGCTCACCTATTTCATGTAAATTCTGTCTCAATGCAAATTGTACAGACTTTTCTAATGAAGGATCTTTTTCAATCAGCATTTTCACAACCATCCCGAAAGTTTCACAGTCTTGTCGGTAAATCTAGAAAGGTGAAATATATTGTGGTTAGCTAAGAGTAAAAATAATTAGCCAAACACTGAGCTGATTCAGTTAGCAAAATGATCACGCTAAAGCCTAAAAGGGAGATACAATAATACAACTGAACCTCCCTCAACCTTGAGTAGTCACTACTGTCAAATGCTATTTAAGCCTCTATTTCTGAGATTTGCTGACAACGTGAATGAGTAGAAAAACACCGATATGCCACATCACTGATTACAGAAGTTAGGCATGGCATTTGTCAGCATTAGGCAGTCTACTAAAAGGACATCAGACTAGAGAAGAACTAAGAACAAAGGCTTGCTAAGGCACATTCATGGCTTTATTCATTTGCTTGTTTGGAAGAAAAAAGTTTCTAAGCCCCTAACTTTAGATTCTTTGAATCATGAACAGATGACAAATTCAAAATTTTGCTTAGTATACAACAAACAAAAGACTAAAGTATCTATTTGAAAAAAACTTTTTAAGTTATAAATATTTAACCACAATTAAAGTCACCAAGGCAGAGTTAAGATCAAAACAATGTTATATACAGATGTTCCTTTATGTGTATACACATATATGTATATATAAACACACACATATATACACATACACATGTATACGTGTGTGTATATATATATTTTACTTCAATATGTATATATAATCTTTATCAGTGGCACTTAGATATTATTCCCTGTCCAAAAATTGCTAGGTTTTCTCCCCACTAAATATCATTTCCTTGATTTGTAGTCACAAAATGCAGTTTAGATTTCTATGCTATTTCTCATACTCTTTAATTCATGTATTTAAAGAAAAATTACAGTTAAGTATCCATGAAAAGTAAGTGAAATACAAATTACCTGATTTTAAAGAACTGTTACATGAATTTTAATTTTTCTAAATATAACAAAAACAATATAACATGCTTATTCTCTGAAAAAGGATTTATTCATTTTGAAAAACTTTAGAAAGAAGTGATTTGAGACACTACTTGGCTTACGAGTTTTTATTCCTCCAGTGATCACTACTAGTTCTTGTGGTAGTTGCTGCTGTTATTTTTTAAATGTCTGCAATACTTTTTTATCCCTTAACAATAGCTATTTCAAGAAGAATATTTAATTTTAACTCGCAGTACTTGGTTGCTAAATTGTACTAAATTCATTTCCTTGCTCTTAAAAACCATTCCACAAGCCCCAAGGAAATTAACAGAGTAAGTTCTTCAATGAACACAGAAATTGAAATATGTAAAAACTTAGCTACTTTCTCCATCTCAGCCCCTGCTCCCATATGTTTGTGTGTGATAAGATTTAATCATAATAGCCATTAAGTTTAATTCTCAGCTATCTACACCAACCATTTATCCCAGTTTATCCTAAGGTTTACGTGGTACAGAACTGATATTACTACTCTAACAAACTAACTTAGAAAACAGTACACCATTCATATGATACTACTATATGATGTCAAGGCAACAGAGCACATTGACTGGTTTAAACATAGTACCTAAGTCAAGCCAATGCAGTCCCCATGGGGGAAAGTCAGAACCATGATGTTTCATTCCTAGTGGAGGTAAATTCCTTACCAAACCAGTCAGCCCACATAATAACAGCATTCTAACACCAACCACAGGCCTCAGCAGACCACTTTGTGGGTGGCCTGAATTTTACAGGCTTCTTTTTAACAGATGTAGTAGATGAGGATAATGTTACTCTGTGAATTAACCTGCAAATTCTTTAATGTAAATCTGCTGTTTTCCCTAAACTGTAACTCTTCGTTTAGCATATTTACTGAACATAAATGTGCTACAGATTTGCATATCAAAGGTACAAACACATTAAAATGTGTTCATGTATTTACTTAAACTGTAAACTATCACTCTGGAGACAAGATAATACAAGCATTTAAAGATTGTGTTTTATTTTTAATTGTAAGTCCTTTATGAATTATTCATTGTAACAGGCAAATGTTTGTACATTAGTTGACAAGACCAACCAGAACTGCCCAGAGCAACAGAATTCTCTCGAAGGGGTAAATTTTCTAAAAGACTGTTTAAAACGTACTGGTTGGGCATTAGACAGGAAATAATTAGTTTTTGTTAAAGGAAGAACCTCACCCTACAACATTTTATAAATAAAATTCACAACTGTCAGAAACCTATTTCCGAAATCTGTTCCACAGTAAACTCAATCCCAAACAGGAAGGGTGTAGTTATCTGTAGGAAAGCTTGTTTGCTTATGGTCCCTGGCTGGAAATGCATTAATAATCTTCAGATCTGATATCTACAGGCCACACAGGAAGATTTTTTTGTTGTTGCTTTTTCCCCTGATTGAACCTCATCAAAATGGGAAGCAGGTTAAAGTATGGGTGGGGTTTACATAAACTGCATAGAAATGTAGTTAAATTTGCTAGGGTAATGAAAACACTACCCAAATGTGGTTTCACACAATACTTTATTAGAGTAGCCTGTGACAATAGTTAAATTCTCACGAAGTATTTCTAGGAGTAAAGGAAAATGACAAAATAAAACCATCAAGGCTTTTTACTAAAATGTTCTTCAATGACTGGAAGAAGAGGGTCTAGCAAGTTTGTTCTATCTAAAATTGCTCATAATGACATAAAACTCCTCTAAAACGTATATCATTTAGTCCTTACCTCTGTGTCTACAAAAAGAGAAAACAAATTTTTTTTTTTTAAAGATTTTATTTATTTATTTGACAGAGAGAGAGATAGCGAGAGCAGGAACACAAGCAGGGGGAGTGGGAGAAGGAGAAGCAGGCCCTCTGCTGAGCAAAGAGCCCTTTGAGGGGCTCAATCCCAGGATCCTGGGAGCATGACCTGAGCAGAAGGCAGATGCTTAACGACTGAGCCACCCTGGTGTTCCAGAGAAAACAAAAATTAAGGCAATGTAATTTGTTAGGAGAATTTTCATTTCAGACAAACCATCTTTAGCATTTGCATTAAAATTCTCTAAGAGCATTTTGGTAGAATGGTAGAGATTACAGAGCTGTGCTATCCAATATAGTAGGCACTAGCCACAGCAGGCTACTTAAATTTAGATATATATATGCATATACTTATTTTAATATTTAATTTATATTAACATTAGGAGGTAACTGGAGGTTAACTGTAAAAGTCAGATGTGCATACAGCCTTAAAAGGCTGGAGATTCAAATGAGTTATTCTCTCTGTTGCTGATACCTCATCATTTCATATAATTTCCTTTATCTGAACTCATTTTGTTCAAATGCTCTATGTCCTGTTTCAGAAGAGTCACATCCTAGTGGGAAAGGTAAACAAAGACAATTAAAACACAGTACAGAGAAGACACTTAGATGTAAATGGTAGTAGGGAAGCCAGAAAGAGCAGACAAGTGGTTCCAAGAGCAGGCTTACTGAGTTCAAATCCTGACTCTACTACCCTGGTAGTAGAATAATGCCCTTCACACCTCTGCCCCCAAGATGTCCACACCTAATCCCTGGAACCTATGAATGTGTTCCCTTATATGGTGTAAGGAAGTTTACAGATATGATTATGTTACAAATTTTGGATAGGGAGATTATCCTGGATTATCCAGCTGGGAAAAATGTAATCACTAGAGTCCTTTAAAAAGGAATGAAGGAGAATCAGTAAAAGAGAGGAAATGTTACCACATAAACAGAGATTAAGGGGCGCCTGGATGGCTCAGTTGGTTAAGCATCTGCATTCGGCTCAGGTCATGATCCCTGGAACCTGGGATGGAGCCCCACGTTGGGCTTCCTGCTCAGCGGGGAGCCTGCTTCTCCCTCTCCCTCTGCTCCTCGCCTGGCTCATGCTCTAATAAATAAATAAAATCTTAAAAAACAAAACAGAGTTTGAGTGATGCACTTTAAAGATGGAGGAAGGAGTTATCAGCCAAAGAATGCAGGCAACCTCTAGAAACTTACTGGTAAAGGCAAGGAAATAGATTCTCCTCTAGAGACTCCAGAGGAAGTGCAGCCCTACAGACACCTTGATTTGGTCCTGGTGAAACCCATTTCGTACTTTACACATTCTTCTCAAGCTTACATGAAACACTCACCAGGACAGATCACATTCTGGGCCATAAGACACACCTTAACAAATTTAAAAGAACAAATTATTCAAAGTATGCTTTCAGATCACAATAAAATTAAGTTAGAAATCAACAGAAAATGGTTAAAAATCCCAAAACATCTGGAGATTAAACAACATACGTCTAAAATCACAATGATCAAAGAAGTCTCAAGAGAAATTATATTTTGAACTAAATGAAAATAGTTTATCAAAATTTGTGAGATGCAGCAAAAGCAGTACTTAGAAATTTATAGCTTAATTAAGGGGCGCTGGGCGGCTCAGTCAGTAAAGCGTCTGCCTTAAGCTCAGGTCATGATTCCAGGATCCTGGGATCGAGTCCCGCATCGGGCTCCCTGCTCAGCGGGGAGTCTGCTTCTCCCTCTGCCCCTCCCCCTGCTCAAGCTCTCTCTCTCTCTCTCAAAAAAAATCTTTAAAAAAAAGAAAAAAATAGAAATTTATAGCATTAAATACATATTAGAAAAGATGAAAGATATAAAATAATCTAAGCTAGGAAACTAGAAAAAGCGCAAATTAAATCCAAAGAGAGAAAAAATAAAAATTCCAATTTCTGCTCTAACAGAAATTAGTGAAAGTGAAAACAGTAACATAGAAAACGAATAAAACCAAAAGCTGGTTCTCTGAAAACATCGAATTGATAGATCTCTAGCCAGGCTAACCAAGAAAACGGAAGACTAAAGTTATTAATATCAAAATTGAAACAGGGGTCATCACTACTGATCTCATGGACATTAAAAGGATTATCAAGGAGTATCATGAATAACCCTATGCCCACTAATTTGATAACTTAGATGAAATGGACCAATTTCTTGAAAGACACAGTCTACCAAACCCAAACAAGGAGAGGTAGATAATTCGAATAGGCCTACATCTACGAAAAGAAATTGAAATCAAGCCTGGGTGGCTCAGTCGGTTAAGTGTCTGCCTTCAGCTCAGGTCATGATCCGAGGGTCCTGGTATCGACCCCCATGTTGGGCTCCTTGCTCAGTAGGGAGCCTGCTTCTCCCTCTCCCTCTGCCTGATGCTCCCCGTGCTTGTGCATGCGTGCTCTGTCAAATAAATAAATTAAAAAAAATTGAATCAACAATTAACCTTCCAAAACAGAAAGCACTAGGCCCAGATGGTTTCAATGGTGAATTCTACTTAACACTAAAGGAAGAAATGATACCAATTCTCTACAATCTCTTTGAGGCCAGCATAACCTTATTATCAAAACCAAAGACATTAGTACGAAGGAAAATTACAGACTAATCTCTTTCCTGAACACAGATGGAAAAAACAATCAACACAGTATTAGCAAATCCAAGCATATATCAAAAGAATTATGCGCCACAACCAAATGGGATTTATCCCAGGAATGCAAGCCTTGTTCAACATCTGAAAAATCAATTAATGCAATCCATCACGTCAATAAGCTAGAAAAAAATCAAAGGATCATAAGAATAGATGCAAAAAAAGCATCTGACAAAATCCATGACAAATTGATTCATGACAAAAACTGTTTGCAAACTAAGAATAAAGGGGAACTTCCTCAACTTAATAAAGAAAATCTACAAAAACCCTAAAGCTAACATTACATGGTGAAAAAGTAAACGTTTTCTTCCTAAGATAAGGAACAAGACAAGGATGATCCCTTTACCACTCCTTTTCAACACTCTACTGGAAATCCTAGTTAATACAGTAAGACAAGAAAAGAAAATGAAAAGTACACCAATTAGAAAGAAAAAATAAAATTGTGTTTACACTGTTGGTGGGAATGCAAACTGGTGCAGCCACTCTGAAAAACAGTATGGAGGTTCCTCAAAAAGTTGAAAATAGAGCTGCCCTATGATCTAGCAATTGCACTACTAGGTATTTACCCCGAAGATACAAATGTATTGATCCAAAGGGGCATCTGCCCCCAATGTTTATAGCAGCAATGTCCGCAATAGCCGAACTATGGAAAGAGCCCAGATGTCCATCGACAGATGAATGGATAAAGATGTGGGGGGTGTGTGTGTGTGTGTGTGTGTGTGTATATATATATATATATACATATATACACACACACACACACACACACACACAATGAAATACTACTCAGCCATCAAAAAATTGAAATCTTGCCGTTTGCAATGTCGTGGATGGAACTAGAGGGTATTATGCTGAGCAAAATAAGTCAGAGAATGACAATTATCATATGATCTCACTGATATGTGGAATTTAAGAAACAAGGCAGAGGATCATGGGGAAGAGAGGAAAAAATGAAACAAGACGAAACCAGAGAGGGAGACAAACCATAAGAGACTCTTAATCTTAGGAAACAAACTGAGGGTTGCTGGAGGGGAGAGGGGTGGGGGGAATGGGGTAATTGGGTGACGGACATTGGGGAGGGTATATGTTGTAATGAGCACTGGGTATAAGACTGATGAATCACAGACCTGTACCTCTGAAACAAATAATACATTATATGTTAATTTAAAAAAATATATTTTTAAAAATGGGCAAAAAATTTGAGCAGATACCTCACCAAAAAAGACATCTGGATGACAAATACGCACATGAAAAGATTTCAATATCATGTTATTAGGATACTGAAAATTCAAACAATGTGATGAGATATCAGTACACATTTACCAGAATGGTTAAAATCCAAAACACTGACAACCCCAATTTCTGGCAAGAATGTGAAGCAACAGAACTCTCTCATTCATTGCTGGTGGGAATGCAAAATGATACTGGCCACTTTGGTAGACAGTTTAGTGGTTTCTTACAAAACTAAACATACAGTCTGAGCATATGATCCAGCGATGGTACTCCTAGGTATTTACCCCAATGAGCTGAAAACTGTGTTCATGCAAAAACTGCACACAAATGTTTACAGCAACTTTATGCATAATTACCCCAAATTGGAAGCATGCAAGATATCCTTCAGTAGATGAATGGGTAAACTGTGGGACATCCATACACTAGAATAATTTTTGGTGATAAAAAGAAATGAGCTATCAAAGCCACAAAACAAGAAGAACCTTAAATGGTTATTGCTAAGTGAAAGAAGTCAGTCTGAAAAGGCCATTCAATGCTTGATTCCCACTACATGACCTCTAGAAACCAGCAAAACTATAGGGACAGTAAAAAGATCAGTGGTTGATAGTGGGGAAAGGATAAATAGGTGCACAGGGCACCTTTAGGGTGGTGAAACTATTCTGCATGATCTATCACATCATACATTTTTCATTGGTGAAAGTTCACAGAACTGTATGACAGAAAGAGTGATCCTTAAAGTAAACTATGGACTGTAGTTAATAATAATGTATCAATACTGGCTCATCAATCCTAACAAATTTATCACAGCAATGCAAAAATGCTAATAAGAGTGGAAATTCAATGGAGAGAGGGAGTATATGGGAACTTTCTTAAAATATTTCTGTAAGCCTAAAACTGCTATAATAAATAAATCCTATTAAAAATTTTTAAATCACACAAATGAAAAGCAGGGTGGAAAAGTTACCCTCTCTACCTCAGTTTCAGGACCTATAGACCTGACTATGCTATTATAATGATTAAATGAGATCATAAAAAGCACTTAGAAGAGTGCCTACTACAAGGGAAGCATTTAATTTGTTAGATATAGTGATGAGGACGATGAAAAGAGAAGAAACAACTGTCTGTCTAGAGAAGGGGGTATCAGAAAATGGTAGTGAACCGATTCTTTAAACACGGTAAGTTCACTCTAGTAAAATAAGGAAGAAGAAAAGGAAACAGCATTTTGGGAAAATTTAATTGGTTTGGCATAGCTAGAGCGTAGAGTGTATTCACTCTCAAAGTAGATCATGAAGAGCTTTTTTTAAAGGAGTTTAGACCTCAACCTATAAATCAATAATTAGCAAATGGGGAAAGAGCTACAAGGAGGAATTGGATCCTTTGGATGTATCAGGGAGAGAAAATGGCTGAGAATCAACATTAAGAGCTCCTGAGGGCCAGGACAATGAATGTCACATGATGTGTTAAAGAAAGATGAGATTAGAGGCTTTACAAGTAATTAAGTAGCAATACAGGGGTGCCTGGGTGGCTCAGTTGGTTAAGTGTCCGCCTTCAATTTGGGTCATGATCCTAGGACCCTGGGATTGAGCCTCAGGTCAGGCTCCCTGCTCAGCAGGGAGCCTGCTTTTCCCTCTCCCTCTGCTAGTGCTCTCTTTTTCTCTCCCACTCTCTCTCTCCCAAATAAATAATATCTTAAAAAAAAAAAAAAGCCATACAGATGTAATAATGTGGAGAATGACGGGAGAATTAAAAAAATAATTATTTATTTGAAGAGGGAGGGTATTGGGCATGGGAGGTAAGTTCAATACCTAGTACATAACTGAGGCACCTGTCAACAGGAAGCAGATTACTGAGTCTGGACTTTGGAAGAAAAAAAACAGAGGAGGAAAGGAGGGAGGGAGGAGGGAGGGAGACTGGGAAGGAAGTACAAAAGGTGGGGGAAAGAGAATTCTTAACATCTTTAGCACTGATGCCAGCTGAGACCACAGGAGTTCCTTGAAATAAGGAGTAAGTTCTTTCTAGCCCCAGTGTCTGAGAGAAAGTAGATACCCAGTAAATGTTGAATAAATAGCTAAAGTCTGCTCTGAGAACAAAAGACAGCCAGAGTAGATACCTAAAAGCACCAGTATCAGCCAAAGAAGAGAAAATAAGGAAGACTAAAAACTAGAAAAGAGTGAAGGCACAGGTGCCAAGAAAAACATTTGTAAAAGAAGAATATAGTCAATCAAATGTCAGCGAAAAATCAAAGAAGCTGACAAACAAAACATACTGATCAGACTGGGAAACTAGGGGACTGGCTGGTTAGCTGCAAGAGCAGTTTATTGGCATGGTGGAGATTATAGAGCTGTACTGTCTAATACAGTAGCCACTAGCCATATTTGACTATTTAAATTTTAATAAAAATGAAAAATTCGGTTCCTCAGTTCCTAGCCCTATTTCAAATGCTAGCGGCTAGCATACTGGACAGTGCAAATATAAAAAATTTCTATCAACACAGAAAATTCTACCAAGCAGTGTTAATACAGAGGATTGAGAAGTGGGAGAAAAGGTAAAGATGTAGTGACAAGTGTTGACCTGGTAAATTAAATAATATATATTTGTAATTATTTTACCGTTGAAGTATACATAAAAGCTTACCACTTTTAAAGGAGCATTGTGAAATATAATAATTAGTATCTGTAAAATGTTCTACAATCTTTTGGTGAAATGTGTATAAAGATGTAAGTTAAAAAAAGAAACTCCAATTGAGGCTTAATATAAAAGGAAACATTCATAATGTCTAATGTGTTGATGAGGTCAGGAAAAAAGTAACAGCATACTGATGTTAAATACTGGAGACAAATTTAAACCCTTTAATTTGGGTCTGCAGTAATGCAGAAGGTGTCAAAACTATTGTAATCTATGTTGCTGCTTGTGCTGTATTAATAGAAAAAGATATCGTTAAGACTTCCTCCTCAAAGTTGCAGCCCCACCGGCTCTTAAAAGCACAGCAACTGAAAAGAACACTGGTGGTTGCTAAGAAATGCATTATGAACACATGGATTAGATTTCAACACCTACATTCAGTATGTAGGTACAATTATTACGGCCACATAAAAGTAACTCCAAAATTAATGATAAAGTGGAATAATGCTACAAACTCCTAGCAATTGATGTTTGTAAAATTCTCATCCATAAATTATAGATTTATAAATTTACAGGATTCAAAGGTTAATGATTTTTTTACCATTTCTAGCTCATAATACACTAAGTAGACAAAAATAAATGAAGTAATTCCAGAGTCTACACAATATTTCACTAGTGCCAAAAGCAGATCTCAGAGATTAAATATAGACTCTAGACAAATCTCAAATTAATAATGAGTGAAAAAAGTTACAAAGGAACTATGTAAACCATGATGCCATTTATGTATGTTTTAAAAAACAGTTTGTTCAGTTTAGGGATATACACATATATACTAAAAATAGAAAAACATACACAAGAATGACAACTCTAAGAAGGAAAGAAGCCAGGAGGAATCTGAGAAAGGGTTTATATCCATATCTTATTCCTTTAAAAAGAGAAAAAAGTCACAACTCTACTTAATGACATGTATGCTGAAGTATTTAGGAATGAAGTGTACTAAGATTTGCAACATACTTAGACATGCATCAAAAAATAAGATAAATTACTGGATGAATACAGCAATGGATAGGTAAGTGACAAAGCAAATAAAACAAAATGTTAATTATAGAATGTAGATGATGAGGGTATGGGTGTGCACTATTTAATTCCTAATATTAAAAAATTTTCATAATAAAATGTTAAGGGGGAAAGAGATCTAAAGCAAAAGAGGCCCAATGGTAGGTATATGGCTCTGATCACCTCAGCTTATAAATGAAGGCTCTCTTTTGCTTGGACCCTGGATGATGAGCTTTGCATTTTCTCAATGTGGGTTGAGAATTACAAATATTAATGAATCTGTAAATGCAGATATAGATCTGAATGACAGATAACTGTACCTGCCAACCAACTAAAACTCACCTACTACGTGCAAAGCACTGGATTTGGTCAATAATACAGCACACCCTGCTCAAAGAAGTTAGATTCTAGAAAAAAGAGTAATACATTATGAAAACCATAAAGCAAAATACAGTAAATGCCATAGAGAAATACAAAGTATAATAATTCCAAAGGAAAAATCATAATGGGCAGAGAGAAGGAGGATTAAAAGCACTGAGACAGTGTTGGTATTCCAGGCAACCTGAAAGCTTGGAAAGAAAACAGCACAGTATGCTTTAAAAAAAAAAAAATCTTGGGACTATAGAGAAGTTTTAGAAAAGATGGCTGATGGATACACCAGAATCAAAATGGAGCTAGAAATGAACAGGCTGGACTTACGGTTTACCTTATCCTTGGACTTAAAACAACTTATGTTACACTCCATTTTTTTTTTCCTCACATCAGACAATAAACCACTGAAGACTGTGGATTAGAGGAAAACTAATGTATTCATTATGCAATATCCCCTTCAAATCTGATTCAGTAGGCCAGGAAAAATAATGTTGTGTTTAATGTCAGTTATTGGCTTGAGAAAAAAACTGCTAGCATTCAACAAATATAAAAAGGCTAAATCTAAGGAAATATTGTCATAATGAAGATAAAAGGCAATTAAATACATTATAAAATAGGTTTAAAAATTCTATTGGCTAAGAAAATGATTAACAATAAATATTTTGCAAAATGACAAAATCTTTCATGTGGCTTTTAATATTTTCATGTCTAAGGACAATATAAATTCTTTAATAAAGGCAAGGAGGGGAAGGCTTAATTTAGACGTTTTCCCAAGTGAATGTCTAAAACACTCACCACAATGAAACAGATCACATGTTAACATGGCAAATCAATTCCTTAAAAGATATTTGTCCCTCAGAATGTATTTCCCTTGAATAAAAAAAAAAAAATCAAGTTAAAAGAAGGTGAAATTTCTTATGTATATATTAAACTGATTTTTTACATACAGCTATTTGTTATAAAAATTATTATAGTAGGTGAAATTAGTATAATGTATACCAATGAGTATACAACTAAAAAAAACCTGAGTTATCCAAAGAAAATTATTTTAATTAAGATTATTTCCAAATCGGGGCGCCTGCGTGGCTCAGTCGTTAAGCGTCTGCCTTCGGCTCAGGTCCTGATCCCAGGGTCCTGGGATCGAGCCCCGCATCGGGCTCCCTGCTCAGCGGGAAGCCTGTTTCTCCCTCTCTCTCTCCCCCTGCTTGTGATCCTGTTCTCACTGTGTCTCTCTGTCAAATAAATAAATAAAATCTTAAAAAAAAAAAAAAGATTATTTCCAAATAAATTTTTAGAAATTAATAGATGATTTTTAATTGCTCATGAGGTAGTACAGTCCTCAAATGATTTAACAGTAATAATCAGAAAAGTGCAATATCCTGACAATAGAAAAGGTCATGCTTTAGATTTGATTAAGCCTAAAAGAAAGCTGGGGTGCCTGGGTGGCTCAGTCGTTAAGTGTCTGCCTTCGGCTCAGGTCATGATCCCAGGGTCCTGGGATCGAGCCCTCCATCGGGCTCCCCTTTCGGCAGGGAGCCTGCTTCTTCCTCTCCCACTCCCCCTGCTTATGTTCCCTCTCTCACTGTGTCTCTCTCTATCAAATAAATAAATAAAATCTTAAAAAAAAAAAAGCCTAAAAGAAAGCAAATAATTAGCAACAACTTGTTCCCTAAGTGAAAAATCTTACAGTGGTCTGAGAGATCTAAGAGGAGCAACCTCCATCCATCCAGTTACCCTATGATAGGAGAAATCTGTCAGCAGTAGCAACTAAGCTAAGCTATTTCCAAAACCCCCTTTACTTCCTCCCAGTTCTCTGGCAAAGTGGGTTGGAGAGAACCCAATATTAAGATTGCTTTAACCTCGTGAAGATATGGAAAAATGGCTCAGAACCTAAAAGTATTGGGGTGCCCGGATGGTGCAGTCAGTTAAGCATCTGACTCTTGGTTTTGGCTCAGGTCGTGATCTCAGGGTCACGAGACTGAGCCCTGAGGCTCCACGCAGAGTCTGCATGGGACTCTCTCTCAAATAAATAAATCTTAAAAAAAGAAAAATAAGAAGAAGAAGAGCCTAAAAGTATTAACAGTTGCCAAGCTTAATCTTTAAGCCCTCAGGGAGGGCTCACTACATAGGAAAAATTCTAGGAGAATGGAAAGGAATCCTAGGCAAAGGTCTCTATGACTAGAAATGGTTATGGGTTACAATTCTAAAGGGTTTTTTGTTTGTTTAAACATAGTAGCATTTAGAAATTATTGGCATACCAGAAACATTAAGTCACTGGCAACATTTTCATATAGCCTTTTACATTATTTTATGTACCAGGAATCCTCACCAGTACTCTGGATAAGTATCCCCTTTTTATAAAAATACTGAAGCAGAGACATTAAAGGGAGTTAGCTGTAAAAAGTACGATATTCACAGTCTAGGTGTCTCATTTACCCTTTCCCATACCACGCTATAATTCAACAAGATTGTCTAAATCCAAAATAGAAATAAAGCCACAACTGAGACTAAATTCTTGGCAAAGATAAATTAATCTGTTTGGATTTGAAGAATGGTGTAAAGAAAGTGGCTTGGAGGAGCCTGGAAGGTAGGTCACTATTATGAGACAATGAGACATCATTGACATCATTCTATACTTCATCATTCCCTTAGTGAAATCTGAAACTTGGACTATTTCCCCAGTTCCAAGGATGCCACTAAAATAAATTTATAAAAAGTAAACAGGTAAGAGCTATCTTCCTCAGGCTGAGGAAAGTACTACTGTTCTGTAAGGTACTTCTGCTGTAGTTGGTGAAAGAGCAGTTTATGTTTGAAATGGGACATGTCCTATGTATTCTGCAGGGGAGGCTAGTTCTTCTTACTTTTGTTTTTTTTTTTCTCCCCAAGTGATTCAGAGAACCAGGAACACTGACCCTATCATTCCATTTCTTTCATCATTAAAATTCCATACTGAAAAGTTGATTTTAGAGGAAATCACTTTTCCTACTATGAAAGTTCTCCATGTCTCACACTGAAAGTTATGGGTTCAGCACACATGTGCTGTTGTGCTTTTTTCCTTTTCTCTGTTT
The DNA here is from genome assembly GCF_002201575.2 of Neomonachus schauinslandi. Taxonomy (NCBI): domain Eukaryota; kingdom Metazoa; phylum Chordata; class Mammalia; order Carnivora; family Phocidae; genus Neomonachus; species Neomonachus schauinslandi. The sequence continues at coordinate 69,749,780 of NC_058407.1, forward strand.
TCTGTAACATTAGCATGTACTACAGGTTGGAAAAACTTTTTGTTACAGTATCATGGTATTGTGAATTTTCAGCTCAAGATAAAGAAGTCCTTGCTAATGTAATAGTTTGGGAGAATTTTTTAAATGTTTGCCATAGTCTCTTTTTAGTGAAGGTGATGAGAGTGGGGGTTGTTAAGAGGTTACAAAACCAAAAGGTGCCAGTGAAGGGGTAGGAAACACAAATGGTGGGCAAGATTACCTGTAACTCCATAGACAGGCAGCTTCTGCAGTTTCTGCTTAGCTGTCCCTTCCTACCCTCACTCCCATCCTGAGACAGGCCTCTGACAGCTATATTTATAGTATATGCCAAATGAAAAAAATACACTTATAGAAGAATTAAAGGATGCTGATAATGAAGATGAATCCCAGGGTTTAGATTATGAATCAGATTTATGAAGTTGATAATGACAAGGAATATAGGAAGAGTGGATGTTGGTAGAGGTAGAGAGGGAGGCACTGAGGAAAAAGAAGGGAGATTAGAAAGGAAGAGAAACTGCCCGATGGCCTTCCAATTACAGGGTCAACACCTGATTTCTGCCTTTGCCCCATGAGAAATTCTTGTAAACTTTCAATACTTTCCCTTTCCTTGCTAAAGGTAGTTTGAGTGGGTTTTGTAACTTGTAATCAAAAGGAACTTTCTCCAGATACCTAGCACAATAGCCAGCTACATGTAAGAGAGGTTACCTGGCCTTCTGGGCTGGGGTGGCAATCTGCGAGCAGCAAAGACGTGCACAATGATACCCACACTGCAGTGTATCAGCTCGGCAGCAGTGCTTGATACTGGCAGGAATGCCAAGGTGACAGGAGAAATCAATTTTCTCTTCAATGCAATTGGAAACCTATCAAAGGTGCTTCAGAAGGCTTTATCCAACATAGTTAAAGTTAGGCTACACTTTTCCATGGTAAGAACTAAATAACTACAAATCCTTGGCGTTTCCACTAAAACTACAGCCTTTTGTTACTCCTACGGAAAAAAAAAAAAAAAAGTATCTGCTTTCAGTTCATCATTTGCAAGTGTAAGAAACAGAATATTATTGGTCTCCTTAATTACACTTCTGCTAAAGAGAGGCTTTTCAATTACATAACATATAATACCACTAAAAATGCTCCTAAAATGCGTTTTTTCTTTCCAGAAGAAAGGAATTATTCATAACACAAATAGTATAGCTTCATTTTAAAAACAGGAACTGCAGTATCATGTATATTAAAAGGAGGTTAAAATTAATTAATATTAAGAAAATTCATTATTTTACTTTTATCTCTGAAGGCATTATGTACAGTGGGAAAAGTCCATAAGTCCCATTACATATGAATGAAAATACCTATTTTCAAGGTCTATCTACAGATAATTTCTAGTCTACATTTTTAATACTAAAACTTATAGCGTATAATTGGTATAGGATTTAAAGTTAATTTTGATCTGTCCACTTGACATTACAAAAGAAACTACTAATGACTTCTTAAATGATACTGAAGTTCCTTCCAAGAATCAGAGACATACTTATGACAATATTGTACACAGAAATGAAGAGACCATGTTAGATCATGATGTTGTCATTGTTACATCAATCAGTTACACTGCTACTTGCATTCTACTCAAGAAAAGCACTAGGTGTTAATCACTAAGTATGGTGCTATTAAATTTTGGTAAATGTAAATATAAATCTGGCCTTCAGTAAGCCTTTTTAAGGATAGAATTTAGCTACAGCCAACAATTTGAGGCAGGAATCTAGTCAAATGAAATTTTTTGATAATGTTTACAGGTAATTTTGGGTAAGCTGGTATTACTAAATACAACTAAATATTCTATTTATTTGAAATTCTGAGGGTAAAAATGATAGTACTATAACTATGAAATTCTACTGGAATCCTGAAGGTCTAATAAACCTTACCATATATATTTTAATATGTAGTACATTTATTAAAATTTTTTTAAATGAGTTATTATTTTGAAAGTCTATGCTTTTAAATTAATTTTTTTTTTTTGGCCGGCAAAATGGCTAAGACTGGAATGATTGGTATATTTTAGGTAAGAATAACAGGGAAAACCAGAAATGAAATTTTTGTTTGGATTAGCAGCAGTGAACACTGAATTGGTTCAGATAAAGTAAGGGTCAAAAGGCTGACCACCTTACTGTAAGAGCCAAAAAAAACCCAGCAGACTGTGGTATCCCCTTTAACCTTACTTCGTGCAAGATTACCATGTGCACATGGAGATACAACATAGACAGAAATTTTTAATATAAACACATCCTGGAAAAATGCATTGAACCATTTCTCTCCTCAGATATTTTCAGTATCCCATGTGGCTAATTTACTCTGTGAGAGTTCAGTGTGCTTCATGTTATAGTATTTAAAAGTCCAGAAATTAATAATATGGTTAAGACTTATTTCCTGAGCAAACACTAAATCATTTGTAAAAATTAATTGCTAAATTATTCTATTCTTCAAAGGGACTGTTTCACATGTTTTCAGAGGTACCATAGTGCTGAAATCTGACTCTCTTGTGCACCTCCTTATTTCTTGGTTTTGCTATTTCTATAGTTACAATATTAGCATGGACCTAACCAATACAATCCTGTTACAACACTGTGGAAGTTCTGCTTTTGCTTCTAGTCTTCTTGTTCTAAGTGTACCTACTCACAGACACAGACATCATCCTACAGATGGAAAAACTCTTCTCAGAATACTGCTGCTTTGGTTCCCAAGATCTGACCCAATGTAATTCTTCAGGAAATCTTAGCTACTAAATTTCATCACTCACCCAAATACTATCTACCCATACCTTTTTCAGTATTTTATCTGCTCTCATATGCCATCTGCATTCCCTTGGTTGCTTTTCTAATTTCTTCAAAATTTCGTTTAAGACATCTTTCACAAAGTTTTTCCAGATCAATTTTTCCAGATTTCTTTAAATATTTAAGAAATGTATGTTTCTTTCTGTCCTTGCTACCTCCTCCATTATATTGAAGGCAAATACAATTTATTCGCTTCTTTTGTAATGGTCTCCCATTAAGTATAAGGCTGGAAATGGATCTTTAATTATCTCTGATTTTTAAAAGCTTAAAATTCTATATTCTGGCATTGGCTCAAATTTTAACTATTTTGGCCATCCTTCCAACTGATCACATTATGCAAATTCTTTGAGATTAGTAAATGTATCTGTTCACAAGGGCTGTCAATAAATATTGTTCCTTGATCAAGTAAAAATCATAATTAAAATTTTAATTGATTTAGCATTACAAGGAAGATAAAATATAATAAACAAATGTTCTGAAATGAAGTAGGAAAGAAAGTTTACATTATAAAGTCATTTTAAAATAGTAAAAAGCGGGGCACCTGGGTGGCTCAATCGTTAAGTGTCTGCCTTCGGCTCAGGTCATGATCCCAGGGTCCTGGGATAGAGCCCCACATGGGGCTCCCCGCTCCGCGGGAACCCTGCTTCTCCCCCTCCCACTCTCCCTGCTTGTGTTCCCTCTCTCGCTGTGTCTCTCTCTGTCAAATGAACAAAATCTTTAAAAAAAAAAAAAAAAAGTAAAAAGCCTAGAAGAATACCTTGAGAGGTATCATAATTTTATTACTCCTAAATACACACAGAGTCACCTCAACTTTTAAAGTATTTAAAATGTATAGATCTTGGCTCAGGATTATTTTTGACAAATAAGACTTCCTTGGGGGCGCCTGGGTGGCTCAGTCATTAAACGTCTGCCTTCAGCTCAGGTCATGATCCCAGAGTCCTGGGATCGAGCCCCGCATCGGGCTCCCTGCTCCGTGGGAAGCCTGCTTCTCCCTCTCCCACTCTCCCTGCTTGTGTTCCCTCTCTTGCTGTGTCTCTCTCTGTCAAATAAATAAAATCTTAAAAAAAAAAAGACTTCCTTGTATAAAATTATACAAAGAATCTTGCTAATAGTTTGCTTAGCAAATGTTTTTCCTGTAGTTTGTGCAAACTGATTGCCAATCCAATACAAAGACCATATTTTGGTTAAAATACCTAATTCCTGTTGCATGGATTGACAACATTCTATTATTTTGTGAGAACCAAATCTAACCAAATCATCTAAGATTCGGTCTAAACCTTGTTTCCCCTATCTGATAATCATATTGTAGGAAGAAGATAAAATTCAATTTGAAATACTCTGCTTCACTGTACATTCATGTAGTTTTCACTATTAAAACGAAACACCAAAGGAGAAACAGTTTTTTAAAAAGACTATTGTACAAAGACAAGTTTCAAAATGTCTAAAAACATATATGTATTGTCTTTTGCACAAAACAAAACCAAGCACACACACACACACCACACCAAACCCAAAACCTAAAACAAAACCTGCCTAGAAATGGTACCATTCAGGGTGACACTATTTAAGAAGGCAAAGAGATGGCATATTACTAAAATAAAGCAATAATTAAAATGTAAACATATTATATGTAAAACAAAAGAAAAATTTCCATTTCTGCCTGTCTCTGTTGTGTAGGTGTGACAGGAAAGCTCTAAAATTTTTCCTTAAACACTGAATCATCCCTAGTGATTCAAGCCAGCATTTATTCCATGTAGCCCAATTATGTAGCAGCTGCATTCTGTATTCTTTTAATGGCACTTAAGTTATTTAAAGTGTAAAGACAAAAGAAGCTACATTAAATTAGAACCAAAACACAACTTTAAAAGTCAAATTCTGACTATAATGTCCCATATTTCGTTAAAAAAGAGAAAAAAGAATATACCCTCTCCTCACATACTATCACTCAACTATCCATATGGAAATCAGATTAAACTGTTTTCTTAGCCTTCAAGTCATCATATGTGGATAATTACACAGTAAAAACTTCAAACTCAAATCCTTTGCATAGTAAGAATCAACTTATTATGACCATGAGGAATGAGCCATTCATATCCATAGCTATGCCAAAACATAAAGGAGAAAATGTAAAAAATTACAATAGGTATAATTTCTTATCATTTTCTTTCTACAAAAGAAGTAATTTCTGATTCACAGTGAACAAAATAGATGTAATTTAAATACATTTCAATCTTCAAAACCACATACAAAAAAAATCAGCCTTCAATCCTTTTAAAAATCCCCAAGACTATGCAACTACTATAGAAAGGTATGTTCATAAGCACTTTAAATGTCTAGTTTTATTTTGTCTCACTTTTTAAAATATAATGTATGGAAGGATTTAAGGGGGTGGGAAAAGAATATGGCAAAGTGATGGAGATCATGGATTTTATGTTCATGGAGCCCCTAGGTTTGGGTTGCTGAGTGACCCTGGGCACATTACATAATTCTGTAAGCTCCAATTGCCTTATCTGCAATGTGGGGATTTTAACAGTAACTTAGTTCACAGCGCTGTTGTGAGAATTAAGTGACAGAACATAAAGTACTTAATACTTAGAAACCATTCACTCAACAAACATTTGAGAGCCCAGTAATCAACAAATATTTGAGGACCTAGCATGTGCAGGCCCTGTACAAGCGGTGAACATAAAAATATACTGTCCTTATCTTTAGGAAACTGTTTTCTTAGTGGGAAAGAACATATAATAAAATGTATGAAAATACATAAATGTATATAACTGTGGTATTATATAAAATAAAGTACATCCAGTGATGGAGGAACTATATTGATTGGTCAGGGGAATAAAGAGATGTTTGAGTGAAAGGGTAACATTTAAGCAGGTCCTGAAAAATGAGAAGAGACCAGTGAGGGCATTCCAGGCAGAAATAACAGCATCAACAAAGGCCGCCAAGAAGAGAGGAAAGCATGTTTTATTCCAGAGGCCAGCGTGAATGCAGCACAGTAAAACACAAGGGTAATAGGAAAGAAATTTGGAGGGAGAGGTAATAGACAAAACTAGCAGATCTCTAGAGCCAAGGTAAAGACTTTGGATTTTTATTCTAAATATGAGAAGCTGCTGGAGGGTTTCATGCAGAGAAGCAATTATATTTAACAGGTTTAGAAGTCAGGAAATAACCACAGCAACATTCCATTAGGCTAGGAAAATCGAGATTCAAAGTATTCTGGAGCACAGCAACTCACCTTTGTTTAAAAATACTATTGTTCATTCCTTTTAGTTGGAAAATTCTAAAATATATTAGCCATTTCCTGCCTTAGTTAAAAAAGAAAGTATATCTCAAAAACATTAAAAACTAGAGTACTTTTTTCTTTTTTACCTCCCCTTTTAAATGCATCATGATCAACAGCTATGCTGAATTAGAGATGTAAGTTTAATTTTTATCAGTTGTGAACAGTACAATTATGTAGCGGCTCAAAAACCTGGGCAAAAGAACTAGTCAAACTTCTTGGCATTTAAAGCTGAACTAAAGACTGAGAGTAAGTCTGTGTCATTAATTTTTTTTTCAACTTTTACCATCTTACAGTGAGTTTTTTGTTGTTGTTGTTTTTTTTTTTAAAGCAACATTTAAGGTGTTCTTACTTGGTGAACTGTGGATAAACAATCTGGTTTGCCTTTTCCACTCTTACTCAAAGGATGCTGTGAATTGTTGGAAAAAGTCCAAAACTGCAGTTATTTGATCCACTCCTTAATCTCTCTTGTTGACTTCCATATCAACATACACCATATGGGGTATTCTAAGTCGTTTCCATGCCTGATTCAGGAACTCCAAGTGCTGATAGGACTCTCCCCACCCTATCCCATTTCCCCTCACTCTTAGCAAAATTGCCTCTCCTAAACTTATCTCCTCTCCACCTTAAAAATGGCTGCCACTTTATTCTCCTTTGCCGTAGTCACAGAAAAGGGTTTCTCTAAATTTTCAAGGTTAGTCCCTCTACCTGTGCTATTGATAGTTTCTTGCTTCAGCAATTATTCCATCTGTTTTTTATCTTCAGTCTCTCTCATATTACTCTTACCTTTTCATAAGTGTTCAAAAATAATAAATAAATAGGTCAGTGAGTTTTATTCATTTGCCTGCCACACAGTCTCATGCGCTTGTTCTCCATTTCTCACTCTAGCAATCTAATTCAGGCTCTCACACCTCACCTGAAGAATAGTCAAACATTTCTGTACAGCCACACTAGTGTTTTTTAAATTTTTAATTAATTAATTTATTTATTAAGATTCTACTTATTTATTTGAGAGAGCAAGAGAGTGAGAGAGAGGATGAGCTGGGGGAGAGGCAGATGGAGAGGGAGAGGCAGACTCCTTGCTGAGCACAGAGCATGATGTGGGACTGACTGCAGGACCCTGGGATTAAGACCTGAGCCCAAGGCAGGCTCTTAACCGACTGAGCCACTCAGGCGCCGCCCCTCTCTTTTATTTACTAGAATTTTTTTTTTAAATCCTGATCCTAATTCTCACATATTTGAAATTCGTCCATAAACCATACTTCCAATCAACAGAATTTAAACTATTTTCTCCTGGCATTTAAATTTTTCAATGATCGGGCTCCAATCCAGCTATCCTCAGCAAACTATCCTGGGCTTACCATCTACTATCTTTTCTCTACTAAAAACCTTCTGTAAAATAATCTATAATCAGACCCTGTCTCACACTACTTCAATTTCTCATCTACTACTATGTGCTTTTTTTTTTTTTTTTAAGATTTTATTTATTTATTTGACAGAGAGAGAGAGAAAGAGCACAAATAGGCAGATCGGCAAGCACAGGGAGAGGGAGAAGCAGGCTCCCTACCGAGCAGAGAGCCCGACGGGGGACTTGATCCCAGGACCCTGGAATCATGACCTGAGACAAAGGCAGATGCTTAACTGAGCCACCCAGGTGCCCCTACTACTATGTGCTTTTAACTTGTGGGGTCTGCACTGACTCTGAGTGGTTACTGCCAGACTTGAACTACAGTACACCAGTGGAGTTGGAACAATATTTCCTTCCTGACGTGCATGCTTTATGACAAAACTATAATCATAAGTATAGCACTTTTCTGAGTTCTATCAGTTTTTCTAGCATATTATTGGACCTGATGGGGTCATGGGAACCCCTAAATTTGTAGCCAGTTGGTCAGAAGTGGCCTGGGGACCCCCAAAGTGCTGCTGGTTTCTGAAGTAAGGGCAGTCTTGTTGAGAACCATGCGTTTTAACTTGTGGGGTCTGCACTAACTCTGAGTGGTTAGTGGCAGAACTGAACTGGAGTATACCAGAATGCTTCTTTCCAAAGCTCTTCTATCAAATCAAGACAAAGTTTCTAAGCCTATTATTCAAGGTAATCAAGCATAGCAGAAAGCACTAAGTAAGGAACAGTCACATTTCTACCATTTCTGCTATAAGCTGGAACAAGCCACTTAAGCTTTTTAAACATGTAAAATGAAGATAGGAAAAACAACATACTATTTCTAGAAAAACTCTTCTGCCTCAAAAAGCTTAGAAACACATTCTTTTAAAAGAACAGCTAAGCTCTTAAAGTAACTAAGGGTAATTGCCAGCAATCATAAAAGAAGAAGAAACAAGAAACCAGAATGATAAGCTAACATCATGGGCCATGGCTGCCATAAAGAGCCAAGAACTTAGAGCCTGGTCAGGAATGAGAGACATGATCTTTGGCCCTCTCAAGACAGAGTTGAAATTTCAGGCCTTTGCATAAAGCTAGGATCTTTGTGACAGGATGAACTAGAAAAAAACAAACGAACAAACAAACAAAAATTACCTATCAGTAAAAGAAAAAGACAGGGAAACTTCTCTGCCTTGATTGAGCCTCTTGAGGCAAGGAGATGCAATTTCCTCTGAATATTCATAAACACAGGTCTACTTCCATGAGCATTTGAAGTTCTAAATAAAAACTCACAACTCCAAAATACAAATAATACAAGGGAACATGCTACCATGAGCAAGAGTCAACAGAAACAGCAGCTGGATTAAAGCCCTCAGACTTCAGGTATTAAAATTATCCATTACAGAAAATAAGATGCGAAAGAATGAAAGCATGAGCAATAAACAATCTAATTCTGGGCAGATTTTAAAGAAAACTAAATTAAAAGTATAGAAATGGAAAATATAACTGAAATTAAGAACTCAATGAATGGATTAAACAGCAAATTATATAAAACTGAAGACTTGGAGAGTCCTTAACAAAATACTTATAATCTCAGATTTTAAAAAAAGATAAAAGAAGAAAGTTTAGGAGAAATGAAAGAATGATAAAAAAAAATCTACCTACAACCAACTGGAGTACATAAAAAAATAAAGGATACTTAAAATTTAAAGAGATAACGTAATTTTCTAGCTCTAATGAAAAATGCAAATTCTCAGGTACAGGAAGCATAAATTATCTTAACCAGAAAAAATTTAAAACAATCCGTATCTAAATACATTATAGTAAAACTGCATATTGAAAAATAAATTTTAAAATAAAAATAATCTCAGGGCTCCTGGGTGGCTCAGTCTGTTAAGCATCTGCCTTCCACTGAGGTCATGATCCCAGGGTCCTGGGATTGAGCCCCGCATCGGGCTCCCTGCTCAGCAATGAGCCTGCTTTTCCCTCTCCCCCTGATGCTCCCCCTGCTTGTGCTCTTGCGCACTGTCAAATACATAAATAAAATCGTAAAGAAAAAAGAAAAATAATCTCTTCCCCATGCCCCTTCAGAGGTTGTCATAAAGATCTAATTTTTTCATCAATATTTTGTACAATCTTCTCAATATATATTTTAGTCATATGTGGTAAATTTATGAGAAATCATCTCAATCTTGTGAACTCTGTTTTTGCAACCAAATGGATAAAGATAATTTTTGCTTCTTCCTTTACCTCCTTCTAATTCCCTGAAGGGAAAGATCCCTGAAGGGAAAGATTCCTGAAGATGTACTCTAGTATTTACCTTCAAGCTAAAACAGCAGAGCCAAATCACATGGGATTCAGAATGCTTTGAGGACTCCTTCTAATTCCATTCATTCAACTGTTACACATTTACTGTGAGCCTACTGTAGGCAAGGAACTTCAAATGATATAAAGATGATTAATTAGGTAATTTTCCTTTCAGCCTCTAAAAGGTAAGTAGTATTGTAGTTGAACATATGCTAGCTATGAGTAGGAGGCAAAGATGTTATTATTACATTTTGGCTGTGCTGCTCTCATGGGCAAACAACAGTTGGCTGTGCAATTGATGAACTCAGTGAATAAAAATAAATTTTTAGTACAAATAAAACAAAATCTTGAAAATTAAACATGCTGCAAACAAACTACCTCCCTTAATACCAGGCTTCCACTAAAAAGTCAATTTAATATTTTTTATTCCTTTGCTTTACATGGGGCCCTGATCTCTTTCATGATCACGATCAAGAATGTACTACATTAGAAACCTGGAATGGAAAAATATTTTTATGTAAGAAAAAGCCTCTACTGAGATAATCACATGCATTTCTTTAAGCTTGGTCCCAAGGGTACCAAGAATTTTTGCTAAAATAGCTTATGATTAAATATTTAAATAGAATAAGTGAGTACTACTTAAAATCTCTAGATTACAAAATCTTTATTAAGACCTGATCTGATCTGTAACTTTTAGACAACCAATATAAAGGATAGAGAAATGCATGTAGTACAACAGTTGTTGAAATAAGCACAAAAGGTTTTTCTTCTTGGCTTTCCTCAAACAGTACCAATGAAGGATGCTAATAATAGAATAAAATTTCAGGGCAGAACACTGCAAACCATAGTTAGAAATCAATGCAGTATAAAACCATCAAAACTCCTGGGCAAGAATTATAATTGAGAATCCTCAAAAGAAGAGTGTGTGTGAGTGTGTGTGTGTGTGTGCGTGCGTGTGCGCGCGCGCGCGTGTACCTATGTATTGGCCTACATAAGCCAATGAAAAATAAATAGTAAATAGTAAATAAATAGTATAGTATTTATAAATAGTAAAAATAATCTTGAAGTTAGAAATATCCTAAAGATAGAAATAAGTACCACAATTTGACACAGTCTATATATAGCAGAAGACAATGGAGTGCATATGTTCAGGAAAAAGTTCTGGAAAAACTTGACACAAAGAAGCGGCTTAATGGGGGAAAGGCGTACTGGGATATTTGCTGATATGGAATTTTAAAAACTTTGTAACCTGAATTCACATACCATAAATGAGTATTTCAAATTTACCCTAAAATATTTCCTATCAATCTAACATGGGGACTGTACGGGTAAAAAAATAAGAGGCAAAAAGCCTTACCTCAAATATATTACTATATTTTAAAGGCTTTTTCCCAAGCAAAATAATCTTTAAAAGATATATGCACAAAAATCAAGCCCTCGTAGCCCCAATATAATTACTACCATCCCAGGTAAATAGAGATGACAATATACCATCATAGTATCACCATCCTACCATTTCAGTTATTCAAGATCTACTTTGCTCTTTACCTTTCACTTCTTGTAAGAGAGAATCACTAGATGAAACTGACATGAACAGTCATTTATTTCCTTCTTGGTTTAATGACATTAATTTTAATTTCAACCCATTCACAAATGTTTTAATTTAAAATACAAGAATGACCAAAGGAACAGATTATTTTTCAGTATAACTTTTAAGTTAGTTGGCTGGAATTTGGGCCTTATTTTTCTAAGCTGGGATTCCAGGCTAACCCACAAAAGCCTCATAAGCACATACGAAGACCTAAATACTTTTCCAACTATGAAAAACAGTATAAAACAATAATGGCAGCCATTTTGGCTACTGACAATGTCCTAGCCAACTTAAATATACATTCCCATTTAATTCTAACATTATTATGAAGTGGATAATAGCACCATTCCCCTTAGAGTAGTGAGCAAAGCAAGGCTCAGAAAAATAAAATGACTTTCCCAAAGACACACAGTTAAGTGGCTGAACCGGGATTCAAGCCAAATCCCCTAACTCCAAAGTTCCTACAGTACTTCTAACTACTAAAATAATGCAGCAGCATTGTGGCAATTCTCCATAAATCCTTCTACTGACTATATAAAATTCCATAGTGGGGATACACTAGAAACTATTTAGTCATTGTTCTTGGGTAGAAGAAAATGATCCTTGGTGGAAGTTGGAGACATAAGAAGCAATGAAAATTTTAGGGGCGCTGGATGGCTCAGTCATTAAACGTCTGCCTTCGGCTCAGGTCACGATCCCAGGGTCCTGGGCTCCCTGCTCGGCGGGAAGCCTGCCCCTCCCTCTCCCACTCCCCCTGCTTGTGTTCCCTCTCTCACTGTGTCTCTGTCAAATAAATAAATAAAATCTTAAAAAAAAAAAAAAAGAAGCAATGAAAAATTTTAAAGGGGTAAATATTTATTTTATTTTTTTTAAAGATTTTATTTATTTAATTGGCAGAGAGAGAGAGACAGCGAGAGAGGTAACACAAGCAGGAGGAGTGGGAGAGGGAGAAGCAGGCTTCCCACCGAGCAGGGAGCCCGATGCGGGGCTGAATCCCAGGACCCTGGGATCATGACCTGAGCTGAAGGCAGTCGCTTAACCAACTGAGCCACCCAGGTGCCCCTAAAAAGGGTAAATATTTCAATAAGCCTAAATGAATATTAACTGCAAAGGAGACTGTTAGTATCTCGTGGGGTTTAAAATATATATGGAAGTAAAACACACTGTAATAGGTCAATCAAGAGGAAGTTCAATGGAGTTAAAATGCTCTAAAGTGCCTACATTGATCATCAAGAAGTTAAAAATACTAGTGTATGTTAGACTTCAGTAAATCAGGAATGCATGGTGTAAAACAGTGTATAACTAGCAAGAAAAAAAACAGTGTATCACTATTGGTGTATGGAAATGAATGATAATTTTCAAAATCCCAAAGATGGAAAAAAGGAGAGAAAAAGGACTACAGAATAGGAAGAATAACTAAGCACAGATATATCAGTAACTACCTTAAATATAAATGGACCAGATGATCCAAGTAAAGACATATTTTATCCAAATGGATGAAAAACTCAACTATATGCTGCTTATAAGAAAAATAACTTAAATACAATAATACAGAACAGCTGAAAGCAAGGTGACAAAAAGATACCACACAAAAACTTAGATAAATATGAGGCAGTATTAGAGATGAAGAAAACTACTTCAGAAAGATATAATTGTAAATTCATATGCACTTTATGTAATAGTCTCAAAAGGAATAAAAACATTTAAAAGAGATACATGAACCCACAAACATTTGAAGGTTTTAATACAACTCTTTCAGAAACTGTTAAGACAAGCAAACAAAACCAATAAGGACATGGAGGATTTATTTTATTTATTCATTTGAGAGAGACAGAGCACAAGCAGGTGGAGAGGCAGGGAGAGAGGGAGAAGCAGACTCCCCCTGAGCTGGGAGCCCAACATGGGGCTTGATCCCAGGACCCTGGGATCATGACCTGAGTCGAAGGCAGATGCTTAACCATCTGAGCACCAGGTGCCCCAGATATGGAGAATTTAATACAATAAATTTTACCTAATTGTCATACTAATAAAACAATGCCCTCAACAAATACAAAATACACCTTCCTTTCAAGTATATAGAATACTTACAAAAACTGACTATGTGTTGGCCCACAATGGAAGTCACAACAAACTTCATAAGACTCAAATCCTAAAAAGTATGTTTTCTACTACAGTGGTTTTGAATTAGAAATTTAAAAAAAAAGAAAAAAAACTACAAAATCTCCTGCGTTTGGAAATTTCAAAATATTCTAAACTCTAAGAAGAAATCCCAAAAAAATATTCTAAACTGAATGACAATAAAAATAACATCAACTTCTGGAAGATGCAACTAAAGACCTATTGAGAGGGAATTTATAGGTTAAAAGAAAAGCTACAAATCAATCAGTACCTAGCTCAAGAGTTTTTTGTTCAAAAAGAGCAATTAAACCCAAAAAAGTAGAAGGAAAGAAAATAATACAGAATTCAATGAAATATAAAATACAAAACAGGAAAGAAATGAATAAAACCAAAAGTTGATTCTTTGAAAAAGACTTATAAGACTGGTAACTTTAGGTAACACTGATCATGGGAGATGTAGCAGCCAACTCCCAAGATAGCCTGCAGTGGTCCCCATCTCCTGGTATTTTCATCCTTGTGTAATACCTTCCTATTGAGTGTTAGCTAGGCTTAGTGACTACTTCTAACGAATAGACCAAGGTGGAAGTGAACGGATGGTATGTGACTTGGAGAACAGACCAAAAAAGGCAGCAAAGCATTGTTCCTTTTCTCTCTCTTGGGACTCTAGCTCTGGGGAGGTCATGTCATGAGAAGCCTTGTGGAGAGGCCCACATGGCGAGGAAGTAAAACTCATACCAACAGCCACATGAGTGGGCTCGGAAGTGAATCTTCCAACTCCAGTCACGTCTTCAGAGACTACAGCCTTTGTTATCAGTTTGATAGAAACCTCTTGAGAAATCCTGAGCCATGATCCTGAGCCAGGATCCCAACAGGCTTTATTTGTTGTATCTGAGAAATTGAGAAATTGATTCTAAGATTTCTACATAAGTTCATAGCGCCAAGTACAGGTACTCTTGAAAAACAACAAGGAAAGACAACTTGCTCTACTGGATATCAAGACTTACTATAAAGCTATGGTAACGAAGACAGCATGGTATTATTGCAAAGATCAAGAGACCAACGGCAGAGAAGAGAGTCCAGAAACAGATTCACATATATATATATGGACACTTGATTTATCACATAGGTGTCAATGCAGAGCAGTGAAGAACACATGGTCTTTCCAATAAATGGTTCCAGGTCAAAGGAAAGTCCATATGGGAAAAGAAAAATGAAACCTGGATCTCTGACATATATTTAATATGCACTATACATAAAATAATTTTCAGATGGATTGTGACTCAATGTGAGAGACAAAACAAAGAATCTTCTTGAAGGTAATAAAAGCTATCTTAAATAGGAGACAAATAACAGTAATAAAGAAAAAGACTAAAAAGTCTGGACTACATTAAAAGTAAGGATTTTTATTCCTCCAAAAGTATCAAAAGAATGAAAAAACAAGCCACAACGTGGGAAAAGATATTTGCAACACGTATAACTAGGAAAGGGCTTGTATTTAGAATATATAAAGAACTCTGCAGATCAATTTAAAAAGAACAAAAACAATTTCATAGGAAAACAGACAAGAATCTCAACAGGTACTTTCTAAAAGAGGTGCCAATAACCATATGAAAAAGTCCTCAGCATCATCAGTAATCAGGGAAATGCAAATTAAAAGCATAAGGAGCTCTATTATATGTTAACACTATCAATGAATCTCACAAACACAATGCTGAACCAAAGAAAAGCTAGACACAAAAGAATATATACCATATTATTCTATCTGTATAAAGTTTAAAAAACAGACAAAACAATACTACAGTGTTAGAAATTAATTTAGTGGTTACTACCTTTGGGGAAAAGGAGGGGGTAGTAACTGGGAGAGGGTATAAAGGGACTCCTGGGGTGCTGGTAATATTCTACTTCTTGATCTGAATGGTATTTTTTTTTTTTAAGATTTTATTTATTTAAGACAGAGAACACACACAAGTGCAGGGGGGGGGGGCGGGCAGAGGGGAGAGGGAACGGGAGAAGCAGACTATCTGCTGAGCAGGGAGCCTGACAGAGGGCTCGATCCCAGAACCCTGAGATCACGACCTGAGCCCAAGGCAGACGCATAACCGACTGAGCCACCCAGGCACTCCAATTTGAGTGGTAGTTTTCAGAAGTGTTTGCTTTGTGAGAAATCACTCAGGTTAACAAATATGTTTTGGATACTTCTTTCTGTATACTTTGAATACTTCTTTCTGTATATGTTATACATCATTAAAGTGCTTTTTTTTTTTAAAAAGTAGAGCACAATACAAGCATGGCAGAATTTAGCATGGTTGATCTTCAGCTAACCAGAAATGATGTTGAAGTAAGTGCTCATTTGCCCCAAAGTCCGATAACTGAGGGATTAGAAATCTTAAAATTCAGCTCTGAGGCTGACAAAAAATCCTACAAATAATATCCCAGCTAACTGAAGTAAACAAGTATTCTAAACAGAACTGCCCAATTTCCTCTAATAGTTTTTTAAAAAACAAAATAAAACAAGAAGAAAAATAAGGTGGGGGACGACAACAAAACAGATATATCTCAATGAACCAGATACTAAAAATCATCATTTTATTTCTAATGTTTAATTTCAAGTTACCCTTAAGTAGATTTTTTAGTTAAGATTTTCTTAGTGCAACTTTTAAAATGTCTTGTATAAATGAACTGAGAATATCAACTAACTCATGCTGGTATCTGCACATGAATGTATAAGACAGATAAGCTGATTATACAATATCTGAATTAAACAACAGTTAAGAGAAGACAGCAGATGTCACAGAAGGGATCACACCTTAAAAATGAAAAATGACAAAGGGAAAATATGAGAATAATTTATGTTTCAGAAATGTTGAAGGGAAGCAGGGAATTCTAAAGAGAAGGAAACATTTATTTTCTTATGGTACTTCTTATATCTAGAAAAATAGACTGGAACCAGTGAGATAAAAAAAAAAGCCAAATGGAAAATGTAAAAGAGAAATTATAAAGTCCCCCCCGCCAACAAATATTTCATGGTATAATTATTTTTACAATTCATTTTGAATGAATGGAGGAAAAAAGGAAAAAAAAAAAAAAAAGCAGAAGCATAAGGATAAAAGGTTTAACAACCCAAATCCTGACAATGATAAGAAAACAGCCTCTCAGAGTTAAACTTCTATAGATTTGCTCTATAATATTCCTAAGAAATAATTTGCAAGTAGTCAAAATTCCAAAGCTGTAAAGAAACAGGCAAAGTAATTCTTAATACTACCATGACATCTGTATAGTGATTTTCAATATACAAGGGGCTTTCACATAGAGTGCTTTGTTGGTTCTGTGGGAGAGCATGTAATTAACCCCATTTAACAAATGAGGAAAAGGGCTCTGAAGTTAAAACACTAAGTGGAAACATCCAGTGTTTACTATGCCATACCACTTACAAATGTCATTTAAAGTAAATACTCAGACATGTCAACTTACAGCAGGAGAACTGAATAGCAAGGGACAATAATTTGGAACCACTAGAGAAAATCCTTACCTAGCAGTTGCTGACAGTGGACAAGGAGGAAAGGTGAGAGAATGAAGCCTGTGCTCGAGCTTATGTCACAGGGAACAACTATATCGGAAATGCTTTATAATTGGGTACATTTTAAGTGATGACATCCCCAGGGATAAGGTCCAAGATGGCCTCATCTCTTCTGGTACTTAAAACATATTAAATATGGTTCTTACCAGGCTTGGTATCTGTATTGTCCAAATCTTCTATTTTATGTAAAAATAATATAACAGGGTCAATAATCTTCATATTTACAGGTTTATATTAGGTATAAAATAACTAACTTACTTTTCAATGTAAAGACTGAGATGCTTGGTTTTAACATTTCAAGCATGATACAAATTACCTTATAACTTTCAGATGAAACTTCCTTAAAACGAAAACTTTACACTTGTTCTTCAGCAGTAAGTTTCTGGAATAAGACCAGATTTTGACAAACTATAACTTTCAAAAACCTTGAAATATGGACAAAATAAAGGATTTATCTTTAATGTGTTTTGAGAATAAGAAATTTTTCAGGGGTAAATCTTATACGAGTATATTTTACTAAATCTATATATGTAAAGTCTGAACAAGTGGTTGGTAATAATGGATTGTTAGATACAGTAGGGTAGACTTGATGTCTAGACAAGATAGTGGTGAGAGCTGCACTTTTAAGAAGTTTGTTACTTGGTCTGATAAAAAGGGAAACAAAGAATGTTTCTATTATGTAAGGTTAGTGTGAAATGTTTAGATCATGCATATACAATAGAGCTGCCGCTGCTTTGAAAACAATTTCATTCTAATCCATTATGTGTTAAAAGCTGATTTTTTTCCATGTCCCTAACTCTAGTTAACATTTCAGGAAGATGGTACATTTGATTAATCTTCTACCCGTTTTAATTTAAAAGTAAAACAAAAATATCCTATTATATATTGAGAGAGAAGGAGCAACAACTAGTGAGAGTGTTGGGAATCATCAGGCTATATCGACAGGGACTGAAACTAGACACTGTAAAAAAGAGAAGAGCCACAGATTGAGCACTGATTAAATGTGACATTCACTGAAGAAAATATTTTCTTCACAACTCATTAGCTCAAAAACACTAATTACCGATTGATGCATAGCAACAGTGTATCTGAGCAACAGTATATCTGAGTTAAAAAAAAAAGTTTTACTGTAAGAACCTCTGTCCTTATTAAGAGGTAAAAAAAAAAAAAACCAAAATAAAACACCTAAAAATTCTATACCTGAATCTGAAATTAGCTACATACAACAGTGTGTGCAGAAGCAGCAATATTTAGCTTTCAGTTTTATTTTTTTATTTTATTTTTTTTTTAAAGATTTTATTTATTTACTTGAGAGAGAGAGAATGAGAGACAGAGAGCATGAGAGGGAAGAGGGCAGAGGGAGAAGCAGACCCCCTGCTGAGCAGGGAGCCCGATGTGGGACTCGATCCCGGGACTCCAGGATCATGACCTGAGCCGAAGGCAGTCGCTTAATCAACTGAGCCACCCAGGCGCCCTAGCTTTCAGTTTTAAATGATGGAGATTAAGAAGGGATCTAAGATTACTCAGTCTAACTTCTTTATTTTGAGGAAAAAGTTTGGAAAGGTAGTGAGTAGCCCATATGGTCACAAGAAAATGGTTAACATGTAGAATTCAAATTAAAATAAAAATTATATATTAAGTAGATTGATCTAGATTTACAGTAAAACCTTATTAACCTATAAGTTTAACAACCTAGACAGGCAACAAAATGATTTCTGAAGTTGATTTTTTTTTTTTTTTTAAACTAACTGGAGGGGCGCCTGGGTGGCTCAATCGTTGAGCATCTGTCTTCAGCTCAGGTCATGATCCCGGGGTCCTGGGGAAGCCTGTTTCTCCCTCTCCCACTCTCCCTGCTTATGTTCCTGCTCTCGCTGTCTCTCTCGGTCAGATAAATAAAATCTTAAAAAAACCCCACAAAACTAAATGGAGTAAGGAAAGGATTCCCATCTATAATTTAATTATATGAGTAAATATATAAAGATAAATATATAATCTACCCTTCTTTTAACAGAGAGACTTACTTCAAGGTAGAAATATCAGCATTTTCATAAAACGTTAGGACAGTGTTAGGATAGATAGTATTCTGAAATAGTCAAAGAGGTTTTAAAAAATGAATTTGCCTTAATGATACTTTTAAATTTTTTTCCTAGTTATTATTCACCAAGTAAGAGAAAGAAGAAATGGACATTTCCCCCCTACAAATTATAATTTTTTATGATTTAAGAAATACCATGAATAATGCATTTAAAGAATACTTTCAGGCACATCCCTTCAACTGTATTCATTGAGATTCCATAAATTCTATCTACTAATAAAAATTTTTGAGAAAGGTTGACAATGATTGGTACAAGCAAGAAATGAAGATTCTCTCTGTAATGTCATATATTTCAGTTATTCTTAAACTTGGCTTGCCATGAGAATCACAAGAGGTGTTTTAAAACATACACATTTCAGAATACATGGACTCAGGAATTTGATCACCAGGCACTCTGGTGATCTCTTACGGCATCACTGAATCCGACACAGCACTTCACAAGACACAAACACAGGCATCTGATAACCACAACTAAACCAACTCCCCTCCAAAACTGCTCATCTTAAATGTAATACTTGTATATTTTAAAAATACATACACACTTTTTTTTAAAATAAAGGTGGAGAAATCAGAGGAATTCTATTTTAAAACATGGCTTCACCCATCTATGAAAAACCTACAGCGAATATCATTCTCAATGGGGAAAAACTGAGAGCTTTCC
Organism: Neomonachus schauinslandi; assembly: GCF_002201575.2. Taxonomy (NCBI): domain Eukaryota; kingdom Metazoa; phylum Chordata; class Mammalia; order Carnivora; family Phocidae; genus Neomonachus; species Neomonachus schauinslandi. Next base: position 69,769,630 of record NC_058407.1, read on the forward strand.
CCCTAAAGTCAGGAACGCGGCAGGGATGTCCATTATCACCACTGCTATTCAACATAGTATTAGAAGTCCTAGGGCGCCTGGGTGGCTCAGTTGGTTAAGAGACTGCCTTCGGCTCAGGTCATGATCCTGGAGTCCCGGGATCGAGTCCCGCATCGGGCTCCCTGCTTGGCAGGGAGTCTGTTTCTCCCTCTGACCACCTCCCCCCCTCTCATGCTCTCTATCTCACTGTCTCTCAAATGAATAAATAAAATCTTTAAAAAAAAAAAAAAAGAAAAAGAAGTCCTAGCCACAGCAATCAGACAACAAAAAGAAATCAAAGGCATCCAAACTGGCAAAGAAGAAGTCAAACTCTCACTCTTTGCAGATGATATGATACTTTATGTGGAAAACCCAAAAGACTCCACCCCAAAACTGCTAGAACTCATACAGGAATTCAGTAAAGTGGCAGGATATAAAATCAATGCACAGAAATCAGTGGCATTACTATACACCAACAACAAAACAGAAGAAAGAGAAATTAAGGAGTTGATCCCATTTACAATTGCACCCAAAACCTTAAGATACCTAGGAATAAATCTAATCAAAGAGGCAAAGGATCTGTACTCAGAAAACTATAAAATACTCATGAAAGAAATGGAGGAAGACACAAAGAAATGGAAAATCGTTCCATGCTCATGGATTGGAAGAACAAATATTGTGAAGATGTCAATGCTACCTAGAGCAATCTACACATTCAATGCAATCCCCATCAAAATACCATCCACTTTTTTCACAGAAATGGAACAAATAATCCTAAAATTTGTATGGAACCAGAAAAGACCCCGAATAGCCAGAGGAATGTTGAAAAAGAAAAGCAGGGCGCCTGGGTGGCTCAGTTGGTTAAGCGACTGCCTTCGGCTCAGGTCATGATCCGGGAGTCCCGGGATCGAGTCCCACGTCGGGCTCCCTGCTCAGTGGGGAGTCAGCTTCTCCCTCTGACTCTCTTCCCTCTCATACTCTCTCTCATTCTCTCTCTCAAATAAATAAATAAAATCTTAAAAAAAAAAAGAAAAGAAAAGCAAAGCTGGTGGCGTCACAATTCTGGACTTCCAGCTCTATTACAAAGCTGTCATACTGTCAAGACAGTATGGTTCTGGCACAAAAACAGACACACAGATTAATGGACAAATAGAGAGCCCAGAAATGGACCCTCAACTCTATGGTCAACTCATCTTTGACAAAGCAGGAAAGAATGTCCAATGGAAAAAAGACAGTCTCTTCAACAAATGGTGTTGGGAAAACTGGACAGTCACATGCAGAAAAATGAAACTGGACCATTTCCTTACACCACACACAAAAAAGACTCAAAATGGACAAAAGACCTAAATGTGAGACAGGAGTCCATCAAAATCCTAAAGGAGAACACAGGCAGCAACCTCTTCGACCTCAGCCACAGCAACTTCTTCCTAGAAACATCGCCAAAGGCAAGGGAAACAAGGGCAAAAATGAACTACTGGGACTTCATCAAGATAAAAAGCTTTTGCAAAGCAAAGGAAACAGTCAACAAAACCAAAAGACAACCGACAGAATGGGAGAAGATATTTGCAAATGACATATCAGATAAAGGGCTAGTATCCAAAATCTATAAAGAACTTATCAAACTCAACACCCAAAGAACAAAGAATCCAATCAAGAAATGGGCAGAAGACATGAACAGACATTTTTCTTTTTTTTTTTTAAAGATTTTATTTATTTATTTGAGAGAGAGAGAGACAGAGAGCATGAGAGGGAGGAGGATCAGAGGGAGAAGCAGACTCCCTGCCGAGCAGGGAGCCCGATGCGGGACTCAATCCCGGGACTCCAGGATCATGACCTGAGCCGAAGGCAGTCTCTTAACCAACTGAGCCACCCAGGCACCCCGAACAGACATTTTTCCAAAGAAGACATCCAAATGGCCAACAGACACATGAAAAAGTGCTCAACATCGCTCGGCATCAGGGAAATCCAAATCAAAACCTCAATGAGATACCACCTCACACCAGTCAGAATGGCTAAAATTAACAAGTTAGGAAATGACAGATGTTGGCGGGGATGTGGAGAAAGGGGAACCCTCCTACACTATTGGTGGGAATGCAAGCTGGTGCAGCCACTCTGGAAAACAGTATGAAGGTTCCTCAAAAAGTTGAAAATAGAGCTACCATATGATCCAGCAATTGCACTACTGGGTATTTACCCAAAGATACAAATGTAGGGATCCGAAGGGGTACGTGCACCCCGATGTTTATAGCAGCAATGTCCACAATAGCCAAACTGTGGAAAGAGCCAAGATGTCCATCGACAGATGAATGGATAAAGAAGATGTGGTATATATATACAATGGAATATTATGCAGCCATCAAAAGGAATGAGATCTTGCCATTTGCAATGACGTGGATGGAACTGGAGGGTATTATGCTGAGCGAAATTAGTCAAACAGAGAAAGACATGTATCATATGACCTCACTGATATGAGGAATTCTTAATCTCAGGAAACAAACTGAGGGTTGCTGGAGTGGGGGGTGGGGTGAAGGAATGGGGTGACTGGGTGACACTGGGGAGGGTTATGTGCTCTGGTAAGCGCTGTGAATTGTGCAGGACTGTTGAATCTCAGATCTGTACCTCTGAAACAAATAATGCAATATATGTTAAGAAAAAAAAAAAAGAAGATAGCAGGAGGGGATGAATGAAGGGGGGTAATTGGAGGGGGAGATGAACCATGAGAGACGATAGAGTCTGAAAAACAAACTGAGGGTTCTAGAAGGGAGGGGGGTGGGAGGATGGGTTAGCTTGGTGATGGGTATTAAAGAGGGCACGTTCTGCATGGAGCACTGGGTGTTATGCACAAACAATGAATCATGGAACACTACATCTAAAACTAATGATGGAATGTATGGTGATTAACATAACAATTTAAAAAAAAGATTTAAAAGAAAAAAAACATGGCTTCGCAAGTTATTATAAATATCTACTAACAGGGGACTAATATACACTGATATAAAATGGATACATTGAACAGGGTACATGGTAAACCACCACTTGTATTTAAAGAAAAAATATGGAGACACACGTACCAACTCTTATCTCTACTCATCAGAATCAATCATGATCCTGATGTATGTGTGTATATACATACAAAGTATGTACACACACATAAATAATATATATAAACTGCGTATACACATACATATGTATGTTACATAGTCTATATGCTGGGGAAAGAAACTGGGCAGCTAAGAATTACGAAGGAAACTTGTTTTTCACTGCATAATCTTTTGTGTCCTTCGAAATTTATGCTTATATATGTTACTACTTAAGATACAGCCTTAACGGATTGGCTGGAGGGTATTCAACATAAACCAAATCAAATCACATGATTTTGAGACATGATCATGTACTGTCAGTATAATCAACTGTTCTGAAAAAGACTCATAAATATTTGTTGCACGTGATATTTACAGTGTTAGAACTGTCAAAACTCATCCAACTAAATATTTAAGATCTATGCATTTTATTGCACATTAATTATACATCAATTAAAAATACATAAGATAAAACTTCTTTAGTTTACATAAGGTGGTAACAGTTCTCAAGCTTTTAGCGTATTAGAAATAGAAAATAAAATATTAGCATATTTTAGCATATTAGAAAACTCTAGAAGAACTTAAGAAAAAACAATTACCTCCTTCTAATTCCTTACTCCAAATATGGTCCACAGAACAGGACAATCAGCATCACCAAGGAGCATGTTAGAAATTCTGATCTCAAGCCCCATCCCAGATCTACAGAGTCAGAAAGTGTACTTTAACAAGATCCCCAAATGATTTCTGTGCATATTAAAACTTGAGAAGCTCTGATAACCTATTTACCAGAAGAGTTATGGTAGAAATCCAAGAAGCTCTACTTTTAAAAAGCTCCACAGATATATAACAAAGGTAGAGAGAGAATCACAATATAAGTACTGTGCTTTAAGGGTGAAGAGATGGAAAGTTTTTTCTTCAAGACTATTAGTTTGCATAGCAAAAAATCCTAATAAACAGCAGTTACTCACCATCTTTAGTAGTGTTTCATTACGTAACTGCTTCTCTTCTACCTGTATCTGTAGGTGCATTTTAGCCACCCTGACATTCATAGTTGTACAATCTACTAGGCAGAACATGCATATGCATATTATATATATCTACTCCATCCCAGTTCTACTCAGATTATCTGATTCCATCTGAAGAAAGACGATAGATAGAAAACTCTAATCCAGATCTTGCCAGTGGGGAATTACAAAGAGATTTTAAAATATCATTAGATGCCAGACGTCCAAAAAACAGAGGATCTCATTGACAGGCTATGTTTAAGCACAATTTTAACAAAGTATGAGGTTAAATATGAAAAAGGTTCCAAACAGTTAATGTAAATATTACCTTATCCCCAGAGATGCAACAGAGGGAAGAAGGGTTATGTAATAATAACAGATTTCAATTTGTGTGGTTTGTTCAAAGTGACAGTTTGTTAAAAGATTCCTCACTGATAAAAGAGCAAGTAGTGGGATTCACTTTCAAATCAAATAATTCAGGAATAAAGGTATGTGAGGAGCTGTGAGATATTACAACCAAGGGATTAATGCCAAACACCTGAAATAGATTATGAATCACCTATACTTTTGTAGGCTATCTAGGTATTACTTATAATGACAGGAGAAATTCTGAAATCTCCCTCTCTAAGCTAAGAAGCTAAGAACCTCAAAAAATATTCTGATAAGTGAATGTAAAAGTGGCCCAAATTGGGTAAACCTGGGGAAATGAGGGTAAAAGAAGATATACCACAGGATCTAAAACATGAGGCTAAATGTGCTGTGGCAATAGAATGGATCATCTCCACTAAAGGATATTCAGGTATAAGCGGGATGATTCAAATGATATCTAGCAACACAACAGTCTGAGATGCAACCTGATGTCTTCTGGCTCAAGGATTTTAGACTGTGGTTCTCCGCCATATTTGACTATAACATGGGAAGCTTTTTCAAAAAGCATCTACATTTCCAACCCTATCAAAATTCTTATATGTGCAGTGATGAGATGGCAATAATGTAGCAAAAAACACAAATTTGCCCTCTCACTGAAGTGATTCAGATACAAACTACTTCCATATGTATGCTCTTAAACATCAAATAGCCACTTTGTGGGCACATTGAATTAAACCAAATTTTGGCCTAGAGAGATTAAGTTTATTTTAGATTGCAATACTGCCACAAGTTAATGATTTCCTTAGGATTCAAGGGCTGAAGAATCTAACTTATAGAAACCCTAAAAAAATTATATGTTATATTACAAGATATCTGAACATACTGCACTTGATGTAACGGGAGAGAAAAAGCAGCTTTGGCATTATACCAATATTTACATTTCTATATTATCCTAAGCTTGAATTGTTGGCCTCATTTATGTGGGCTTTTTTGGGTTATTATTCATTTTTTTAAATCATGAACTATTTCAAGCATGTGGAAAAATATAAAGAATAATTACTGGACAGCTGTGTAACTACCATCTGGCTTTCTCAAGCCTTTACATTATTCCTATCTATTTGGCATTTAATCTCTAAAAATAAAATGTGCAAAAGTTGAAAACAGAGAAAATGAGGGGAAAATCCCCTTAAAACTTTTTCATTTTCAAAAGCCACTATAACTTTTAGACACAAATTTATAAAATAAATTTATAAAATTTATAAAATTTATAAAATAATTATATATGATTATTTACTAGCTTTCTGACATCTTGGGAATTTTGTTTTGATTTATATGAAAACCAAAGTGCTCTTTTAAAAAGAGAGTACAGTAACATCATTAAGTACAATAATTTATTTTTAACATTTAAGATTATTTAACATTATTAACTTTTCTCTTTTATAACACTTCCAACAACTGTCTTTACTTCTCTAGTCATATCAGAATACAGTAATGTCCTTTTAGATTTAGTTTTCTTTCTTTAGGTCATCTGTCTTTGCTGTAATAATCTCAATATTCTTTAGTGTCAGATTTTTCATGTGTTTTTGAACAATGGGAAAATGAAAACAGAAATCTGGTCATATTTACAGGTCAAACATGTATGGATGTCTATAGAGTACTACAAAAAACTAACTCCATACTAGGTAATTTTAAGTTTATACTGCTAGGCTGAACATCTGACTGGTAGCTCATTTTTCAAGATCAAATAAATCAACTCTAAATAATAACAAGAGCAGATACAAATATTTTTTTTTAAAGATTTATTTATTTATTTGAGAGAGCGAGAATGAGAGAGAGAGAGTACATGAGAGGGGGGAGGGTCAGAGGGAGAAGCAGACTCCCCGCCGAGCAGGGAGCCCGATGCGGGACTTGATCCCGGGACTCCAGGATCATGACCTGAGCCGAAGGCAGTTGCTTAACCAACTGAGCCACCCAGGCGCCCCAGCAGATACAAATATTAATAAATGACAACAAAATTCCCCTACCCTGCTATTTCAGTCAAATTTTTCTACCAGTTATATTCTTAAGAGAGCCTCTCCTTTAAAGAACTGTTTAGGTGGAAAAGAAAAATAATATTAAATCATTCATTCAGTAAACTCTTACCAAGCACTTACTATGAAGTGCTGGGCTTAGGCACTGTGTTAGGTCGTCAGGTTAAAATGCAGTCTCTGACTGAAAGTGACTCAGGGGCTATTCAGAGGTTACTTCTAGGTTTATGACTCCACCCACCATCTATAGAAAATATTTCCTTTGAGTCTCCTACATGCCAATCACTATATTAGGTAATGGAGATAAACTAATAAACAAAACATAGTCACTGCTCTCATGAAGCTTCCATTACGATGAGGGGAGACAAACAAGCAAATAAAAAGCATGTGTCAAGTGGTTCAAAAAAAAAAAAAACCACAAGCGCTACTAAGAAAAATAAGAGTAAAAGGACAAAAGGGCAGTAATTCTACATAGTGTAATGATATTCATATCCATGTTGAAAATACATCTAAGGAGCAAACCTTTTATTTATGTTCTCAATTAACTGATATCTTTTATGGCACCAATCACCTTCATATCACCAAATTAAACAGGATTTTCTCACTCTTCATTTTTCTTCTATTCTTCCAGGCATCTGACACTGCTCACCACCTCCAGTTTGAAACTCTAGTGGCTTACATAACAAATCTCCTATCCAGATTCTTATCTGGACTCTTATCTGGGGTGGCATCAATATGAACTGTACAATGACAACAAGGATTTAATTAAGATGATCACCTATCCAACCATGGCAAATAGGTTTTAACTGATGTGAAAATGGAAAGCACCCTGAGAAAAGATTTAACTTTATTCTTATTTTCCAATAGGTTTTAGAAGACTATATAACAATATGACCTTTACTCAAAGCACTGGTGAGTAACAACATCAAAAACACCTGTATACACTTAGTAACGTATAGAATTGTTGAATCACTATAATGTATACCTAAAACTAACATAACACTGTATGTTAATCATACTGGGGAAAAAAACACACTTGTACTGCATGTTACATGTTATACAACCCTGTCAAATTTTATTTACTTCATTTAATCCTCTAAAGTGATAATATACAATGAGGCAGGTAGTATTTACATGTTAAAACATTTTAAATTTTGCTAAGCATAATGATCACATGTGGGGATTTAAGAGAAAATGGTTTTAAATCTCAATAGGGAAGACAAAGCCTCTAAGCTTAATCCATTCAAAAATTATATTTCAGGGGCGCCTAGGTGGCTCAGTCGTTAAGCTCCTGCCTTCGGCTCAGGTCATGATCCCAGGGTCCTGGGATCGAGCCCCGCATCGGGCTCCCTGCTCGGCGGGAAGCCTGCTTCTCCCTCTCCCACTCCCTCCCCCTCTGCTTGTGTTTCCTCTTTCACTGTGTCTCTGTCAAATAAATAAATAAAAATCTTTAAAAAAAAAAAATTGTATTTCATACTATAGCAAAATACAGCTAGAAGGTTCTGACCTATAAATATTCCTTAAGCAATCTATTTAATCTATTAAAAACAAGATCCTAACTTTTCAGAATGACATCATTAAAATTAAACCTATGTACTTATCCTTCTTTACTTTTTCATTATTTGAAAAATGCTTAAAAGTATAATGAAAAACATAACCATCTGTAATCCCAATATTCTAAAATAACATCTACTAATATTTTGGTATATTTAACATTTCTTTCAGCCCATCCCTGTTGATTTTAATAATTTAAAATTGCTTCATAGTATCAAGCATATTGATATTCTCTAAAAAAAGTTTGCTTTTTATTTAAAAAATTAAAAAGTAAACAGGAATAGGGGACCAAACTGATCAATATTATTGTGAAATCAAGTCAAACAATTTTTATAATATTTTACATTCTAATTTCAGAGTAACGAGTGAAAAAAAAAACAAAATGAAATACACGTATTCAATAAATACTTACTCCAACTACCACATGCAAAGTGACAGGAACAAAAGATTATGTACTTAAAGAAGATTAAATTCTCACCTGTTCAATCTCTTTGGTTTTTGATGCTATTGCTTTAGAGCGACTGTTTAGTTGACTGTCTTCAAATAATTCTATGCCATCTGTTGCATTTGACTCAGGTTCCTCTGGCTGCTCAATAAACAATGGTGCTGTGGATCCTGCCTTTAAGAAAAATCAGAAATCTTTAATTACATATAGCACTTAAGATGACAGTGTATAGGCACTAATTGGCACAATATATCAAGAGAAAGTGTTAAATTCAACCAGTTTTAAGAAAACACTTACAATTTCGCCAGGCATAATGAGCGTATGTGAGGAGGACCAAAGAGGAAATGACTGCTACTTTTTAAATTTTAGGTAAGACGAAGCGTCTAAGCTTATACCATTCCAAAATTATATTTCACACTATATTAAGATACAGCTAGAAGGCTTTGTCCAATAACTATTCCTTAAGCAATCTATTTAAGAAACACTGAAGAGAAAAAGCCTAATTGGAAGTGAGAGGTATGGGCACACATAAGCATATTAAAAAAAGAACATGGAAAAGGGCTCTATTTTCAGAAGTTAAAAATACCTTGCTCCTGTAGCATAAAAATTTATTGAAATCACTGAAAAGAAAAATCCCCAAAGCAATAATAATCACTTCTATTTCACAGCAACCATTCATTAAATACATAATCCACAAAAAGCTCACAGCTGACTACTGTACTTTCCAAAAACACTTTTGTGGAAGAGATAAAACTAAAAAAAAAAATGAGGGAAAACAATTATTTAACTATACTCATTTGTTTATTCAAAAATTTACTGTGGGGACGCCTGGGTGGCTCAGTTGGTTATGCATCTAACTTCGGATCAGGTCATGATCTCAGGGTCCTGGGATGGGGCCCTGTGTCAGGCTCTCTGCTCAGTGGGGAGTCTGCTTCTCCCTCTCCCACTCCCCCTGCTTGTGTTCCCTCTCTTGCTGTGTCTCTCTCAAATAAATAAATAAATAAATAAAATGGTTTTAAAAAATTCACTGTGTGACATTTATAGCAGCATTATCTAATGATAGCCAAATTTTGGAAACAGCCCAAGTGCCCATCGACTAACTAATAGATAAGGAAGATGTGGTGTGTACATGCACACACACACACAGGAATATTACTCAGCCATCAAAAAGAATGAAGTATTCCCATATGCAACGACATGGATGGAGCTAGAGTGTATTATGCTAAGTGAAATAAGTCAGTCAGAGAAAGACAAATGCCATATGATTTCACTCATATGTAGAGTTTAAGAAACAAAACAAATGAGCAAAGGGGAAAAAAAAGAGAAACCAAGAAGACAACTCTTAACTATAGAGAACAAACTGATGGTTACCAGAGGGGAGGTGAGTGGAGTAATGGGTTAAACAAGTAAGGGAGATTAAGGAGGGCATTTGTTGTGGTGAGGACTAGGTGTTGTATTGAAGTACTGAATTACTATATTGTACACCTGAAACTAATATTACATTGTAGGTTAATTAGCTGGAATTTGAATAAAAACTAAAAAAAATTTACTGTGTAACAGAGAGAGGAAGATGGCATCATAGTAGGAGGACCCTAGGCTTATCTCAACCCACAAATTCAACTAGGTAACTATCATCCTAAATACTCCAAAAATCAACATGAAGATTAGCAGAACAAACTCCACAATTAAAGGTAGAGAAAAGGCCATCCTGAACAAAGTAGGAAGGGCAGAGACATGGCTTGGGAGAGAAAAAATGGATGGTGACTGCTGCGGGAGTGGAGAAGGGTGAGAGACAGACTAACACCCAAGGGAGTGCCAGGAGAAAATGAATCCTGCAGAGCAATTGGCTTGGAAAGTGAGAGGGGATGAATTCCACTGAGTTCTTACAACTAGTGGGGCCTAAAACCTGGAATTCTAAAGGTCAGTGGGCTTAGCTCAGGGAAAGCCTGGAGGCATTGGGGCTGCTCTTGAAGAGAAGGCAGGGCAAACAGCCCTCATACATACAGAGTAAAAACAGTGATCTGAAGAGTACCTGGGGCACACAATGGGGAGGTTATTCCCACATCTTGGGAGTGTGTCCCAGAGAGGCAGTGTTCACAGAGAGAACCCTCCAGGAACAAAGGAACATGCAGCCACCATTTCCTTCTCCAGCCCCTCAACATAAAGCACAGAGCCAGCCACCTGTGGGAACCAGTGCAGTGTCAACAATCCCTATTTAACTTGCTTACACCAAGGCCCAATCCCCCCTACCCCCCAACACACACACACTCTGGTGGAACTGCCCTTTTTAGTCACCCTTGCCTCAGTTCCAGCATGTCACCCTTGCCATTAAACTGGCCTAAACCTTTGCCCACATCCTGTCTCCCGACCCACGAGTTTTGCAGAGCTCATTTCTGGCTGCAGTGGTGACAGGTCTCATTTCACAAGCACACCAGAGCACATCAGGTTAAAACACACCACATTCAGGCCAGGAACTAAACATTGCCCACAAGAGGCAAAGAGAGCCTCTGCAGAGGACTGGCCTGAAGAATAAAGAGGCCAGGAAAAAACAGCGTAGCACACACAGCACACACTGGAGAGGCTCCTGGAAGCGACAGGCCCTGGGGAACAGGGGACACAACACAGCAGGGCACTGTAAGACCTCTTCTTCATAAGGCCATTACCGTCAAGAACAGAAGACACAAGTGACTTTCCTAACACACAGCAACAGACACAGAGACTTAGACAAAATGAGAAGACAGAGAAATGTGTCCCAAATATAAAAGAACAGGACAAGGTCATGGCCAGAGATCGAAGCAAAACAGGTAAGTAACATGCCCAATGGACTATTTAAAGCAATGATCTTAAGGATACTCACTGGACTTGAGAAGAGAATGGAAGACATCAGTAAGACCCTTAACACAGAGATTAAAAAAAGAAACAATCAGAGATGAAGAGTGCAATAAGTGAGATATGACTGATGCAATGAATAGCAGGCTGGAAGAAGCAGAGGAATGAATTAATGACATAGAAGACAGAGTAATGGAAAGTAAGCAAGAAGAACAAAAGAGGGAAAAAAGAACTATGCAAAGCAAGAACAGCCTTAGGGAAATCAGTGACTCCATCAAACATAAAAACATTCACATTATAGGAGTCCGAAAAGAAGGAGAGAGAGAAAATGGGGCAAAAAAATTATTTGAAGAGGTAATAGCTGGAAACTTCCCTAATGTGTAGAAGGAAACAGGTATTTAGATCCAGGAGGCACAAACCCCAACAAAATCAACAAGAGCAGATCCACACCAAGACACGTTATAAAAAAATGGCAAAATGTACCAATAAAGAAAAAATTTAAAAGCAGCAGGACAAAAGAAGACAGTTACATACAAGGGAAACCCTATAAGGCTATGGGGGTTTTTTTCAGCAAAAACTTTCCAAGCTAGGAGGGAGTGGCATGATATATATATATAAAGTGCTGAATGGGACAAATCCAGAGCCAAGAATACTCTATCCAGCAAGACTATCATTCAGAAGAGGAGAGATAAAGAGTTTCCTGGACAGGGCTGCCTGGGTGGCTCAGTCGTCAAGCGTCTGCCTTCGGCTCAGGTCATGATCCCAGAGTCCTGGGATCAAGTTCTGCATCGGGTTCCTTGCTCAGTGATGAGCCTGCTTCTCTCTCTCCCTCTGCTGCTCCCCCTGTTTGTGCTCTCTCTCTCTGACAAATAAATAAATAAAAATCTTTAAAAAAAAAAAAAAAAGTTTCCTGGACAAATGAAAACTAAAGGAGTTCATGACCACCAAGCCAGCCCTGAATAAAATATTAAAGGGGACTCTTTGAGTGGGAAGGAAGACCAAAAGTGACAGTATGAAGGAAGGAAACACAAATGTAGTAAAAATGAGTATTTTGTAGAATATCAATCAAGAAACTCACAAAATAAAAGGATGTAAAATATGATAACATATACCTAAAACATGAGGAGGAGTAAAGAATGGGTTCAAACTTAAACAACCGTTGGCTTAATATAGACTGCTATATGCAGAAGATGTTATATTCAAACCTAATGATACCAACAAAAAGTACTAATAAATATGCAAAGAATAAAGAGAAAAAAATTCACATATATCACTAAAGAAAACCAGCAAAACCATGAGAAAGAAAAGATCAGAGAAAATCTTCAGAAACAACCACAAAACAGGTAGTAAAATGGCATTAAATACATATCTATCGATAATTACTTTGAATGTAAATGCAGTGTAAATCAACAGACACAGGGTAACAGAATGGATAAGAAAACAAGATTTATCTATATGCTGCTTACAAGAGACTTACTTTAGACCTAAATACACTTGTAGATCGAAAGGAAGGGAATAGAGAAACATTTATCACGCAAATGGATGCCAAAAGAAAGCCAGATTATATCAATATAATCAATATTTATATCACCCAAATAGACTTTAAAACAAAGACTGTAACAAGAGACTAAAAATGATACTCTACAATTATAAAGGGGACAATCCAACAAGAAGATATAACAGTTGTAAATATTTATGCACATGGGAGTACCCAAAAACATAAAACAGTTAATTACAAACATAAAGGACCTAATTGGTAATAACACCATAATAGTAGGGGACTTTACCACCCGACCTACATCAACAGACAGATAATTTAAAGAGAAAATCAACAAGGAAACAATGGCTTTGAATGACACACTGGACGAGATGGATTTAATAGATATATTCAGAACATTCCATCCTAGAAGAGCAGAATACACATTCTTTTCAAGTGCAGCTGGAACATTCTCCAGAATAAATCAATACCAGCCTACAAAAGAAGCCTCAACAAACTCCAAAGGATAGAGTCATACCATGCATCTATTTTTGACTACAATGCTATAAAACTAGAAGTCAACCACAAGAAAAAAATCTGGAAAGAACACAAAATACATGGAGGTTAAATAACATGCTACTAAACAATGAATGGGTCAAGCAGGAAATAAAATAAAAAAGTACAGAGAGACAAATGTAAATGAAAACACAATAGTTCAAAAGCTTTGGGATGCAGCAAAAGCAGTTCTAAGAGGGAAGTATATAACAATACAGGCGTACCTCATGAAACAGATCTCAAACAACAATCTTACACCTAAAGAAGCTAGAAAGGGGTGCCTGGGTGGCTCTGTCATTAAGCGTCTGCCTTCGGCTCAGGTCATGATCCCAGGGTCCTGGGATCGAGCCCCACATCGGGCTCCCTGCTCCGCGGGAAGCCTGCTTCTCCCTCTCCCACTCCCCCTGCTTGTGTTCCCTCTCTCGCTGTGTCTCTCTCTGTCAAATAAATAAAATCTTAAAAAAAAGAAAGAAAGAAAGAAGCTAGAAAAAGAACAACAAACAAAACCTAAAACCAGCAGAAGGAAATAATAAAGATTCTAGCAGAAATAAATGATATGGAAACCAAAGAAGCAATAGAACAATGAAACCAGCTGTTTAAAAAAAAAAAAAATCAATGAAATTGATAAACCTCTAGCCAGACTTATCAAGAAAAGAAAGGACCCAAATAAATAAAATCACAAATGAGAGAAGAGGGTGCCTGGGTGGCTCAGTTGGTTAAGCGACTGCCTTCGGGCTCAGGTCATGATCCTGGAGTCCCTGGATCGAGTCCCGCATTGGGCTCACTGCTCGGCAGGGAGTATGCTTCTCCCTCTGACCCTCCCCCCTCTCATGTGCTTGCTCTCTCTCATTCTCTCTCAAATAAATAAATAAAAATCTTAAAAAAAAAAAAAAAAAAAAACAAATGAGAGAAGAGAAACAACAAACGCGGAAATACAATTATAAGAGAATATTATGAAAAAGTATATGCCAACAAATTATATAACCTAGAAGAAATGGATAAATTCCTAGAAATGTACAACCTACCAAAACTGAAACAGTAAGAAATAGAAAATTTGAACAGACCAATTACCAAACAAAGAAATGAACTCTGTAAATAAAAAATCCCAACAGAAGTCCAGGACCAAATGACTACACAGGTGAATTCTACCAAATATTTAAAGAAGAGTTAATACTTACTCTTCTCAAACTATTCCAAAAAAAATACAAAAGGAAGGAAAATTTCCAAATTCATTCTACAAGACCAGCATTGCCCTGATACCAAAACCAGATAAAGATACCACAAAAAAAAAAAGAGAACTACAGGCCAACATCTCTCATGAACATAGATGCAAAAAATCCTCAACAAAATACTAGCAAATCAAATCCAACAATAGATTAAAAAAAATAATTCACCATGATCAAGTAGGATTTATTCCTGGGTTGTAGGAGTGGTTCAGTATTTGCAAATGAAACATGATACATCATATTAATATAGGGCAAAGGATAAGAACCATATGATCATATTAATATGCACAGATAAAGCATTTGACAAAGTACAACATCCATTCATGATAAAAACCCTCCACAAGGTAGGCTTACAGGGAACATACCTCAACATAATAAAGGCCATATATGAAAAACTCATAGCTAACATCACCCTTAATGTGGAAAAACTGAGAGCTTTTCCTCTAAGGTGAGGAACAAGACAAGGATGTCCACTCTCACCACTTTTATTCAACATAGCACTGGAGTTCTAGCCACAGCAATTAGACAACAAAAAGAAATTAAAAGGCATCCAAACTAGTAAGGGAGAAATAAAACTTCAACTCTTTGCAAGTGACATGATACTACATATAGAAAACTTGAAAGACTTCACCAAAAAAACTGCTATAACTGCTAAATGAATTCAGTAAAGTCACAGGATACAAAATCAATGTCCAAAAATCTGTTGTATTCCCATACACCAATAATGAAGCAACAGAAAGAGAAATTAAGAAAACAATCCCATTTACAACTGCATAAAAACAGTAAGAGACCTAGGAACAAACCTAACCAAAGAGGTGAAAGACCTATACTCTGAAAACTATGAAACACTGAAGAAACTGAAGATAACACAAATGGAAACACATTCCATGCTCATGGATTGCAATAACAAATATTGTTAAAATGTCTATATTACCCAAAGCAATTTACAGATTTAATGCAATCCCTATCAAAATACCAACAGCATTTTTCACAGAACTAGAACAAACAATCCTAAAATTTGTATGGAACCACAAAAAGCCCCAAATAACCAAAGCAACCTTGAAAAAGAAAAGCAAAGCTGGAGGCATCTCAATTCCAGACTTCAAGTTATATTACAAAGCTGCAGTAATCAAAACAGTATGGTACTGGTACAAAACAGACATATAGATCACTGGAACACACTAGAAAACTCAAGAAATGAACCCACAATTACATGATCAATTAATCTTCAACAAAGCAGGAAAGAATATCCAATGGGAAAAAGACTCTTCAACAAATGGTGGTGGGGAAACTGGACAGTAACATGCAAAAGAATGAACTGTACCTCTTCCTTATACACAAAAGTAATTTCAAAATGGATTAAAGACCAGGGCACCTGGGTGGCTCAGTTGTTAAGCGTCTGCCTTCGGCTCAGGTCATGATCCCACGGTCCTGGGATCGAGCCCCACATCGGGCTCCCTGCTCAGCGGGAAGCCTGCTTCTCCCTCTCCCACTCCCCCAGCTTGTGTTCCCTCTCTCGCTATCTCTCTCTCTCTGTCAAATAAATAAACAACAATCTTTTTTAAAAAATGGATTAAAGACCTTATTGTGAGACCTGAGACCATAAAAATCCTAGAAGACTGCACAGATAGTAACTCTCTGATGTCGGATGTAGCAAGTTTTTTCTAAATAGGACCCCTGAGGCAAGGGGAAAAAAAGCAAAAATAAACTAATGGGATGGTATCAAAATTAAAAGTTTCTGCACAGCAAAGGAAACCATCAACAAAACTAAAAGGCAAACTACTGAATGGGAGAAGATACTTGCAAATGACCTATCTGATAAAGGATTAGCATTCAAAATATATAAAGAACTGATACAACTCAACACCCCAAAAACAAATAACCCAAATAAAAAATGGGCAAAGGACATGAACAGATGTTTCCCCAAAGAAGACATCCAGATGGCCAATAGACACATGAAAAGATGCTGAACATCACTCATTATTGGGGAAATGCAAATCAAAACTACAATGCAGTATCACCTTAAACCTGTCAGAATGGCTAATATCAAAAATTTAAGAAACAACAGGTGCTGGTGAGGATGTGGAGCAAAAGGGATACTCATGTACTGTTGGTGGGAATGCAAACTGGTCCAGCCATTGTGGAAAATGGTATGAAGGTTCCTAAAAAAGTTAAAAATAAAACAACCTTACAATCCAGCAATTGCACTACTGGCTATTTACCCAAAGAATACAAAAACACAAATTCAAAGGGATACATGCCCCCTATATTTATAGTAGCATTATTTACAATAGCCAAGATATGGAAGCTGCCCAAGTGTCCACAGATTGATGATAGAAGATGTGGTATATACATGCAATGGAATATTATTCAGCCATAAATAAGAATGAAATCTTGCCATGTGCAACAACAAGGATAGAGCTAGAGAGTATAATGCTAAGCAAAGTCAATCCAAGAAAGACAAATAGCATATGATTTCACTCATATGTAGAATTTAAGAAACAAAACAAGTGCGCAAAGGGGGAAAAGAAAGAGACAAAGCAAGTAACAAACTCTTAACTATAGAGAACAAACACTTAACAGAGGAGAGGTGGGGGGGGGATGCGTTAAATAGATGATGGGGATTAAGGAGTATACTTGTCATGATGAACACCAAATGACATATGAAATTGTTCAATCACTATATTGTACACCTGAAACTAATAAAACACTGTAAGTAAACTAACTGGAATTAAAATAAAAACATTTTTAATTTTTTTTTTTTAATTTACTATATGACAAATGCCAAGCACTGCTCCAGGAACAATGGATACATCAATGAACAAAACAGATCAAAGTTCTTGCCTCCATCCATGTAACTTGCAGTAAGCAATTACTTACAGTAACTGTAAAGTTTGAGCTCACATATTCTACTGTTGCATATGTTAGGTGGGGGGAGATAAGAGGAAATACGAAACCTGTACTTTACAAATTTATTTTGAAAACTGGATTTTTAAAAAATAAAGCAGGGGCGCCTGGGTGGCTCAGTCGTTAAGTGTCTGCCTTCGGCTCAGGTCATGATCCCAGGGTCCTGGGATCGAGCCCCACATCGGGCTCCCTGCTCAGCAGGAAGCCTGCTTCTCCCTCTCCCACTCCCCCTGCTTGTGTTCCCTCTCTCACTGTCTCTCTCTCTGTCAAATAAATAAATAAAATCTTTAAAAAAATAAAAAAAATAAAAATAAAATAGTGACAAAAAGCAGCAGGTTTACAGAAGTCACAAGATATATACTAATGAATAGTAATTTCACTAGTAAAAGCAGTGGCACAACTCCTAGTGTATGGGGACTGTATTCTGTCACAACTTCTTTACAGAGTAATCTGGCAGCATTTATTAAAATTTAGTACACGTCCCTTTCACCCAGCAATTTCACCTCTAGTAACTTAATATACAGATACAGACATGGACAACAGAGACTAACATATGGCTGCCACTGACAGCAAATGATTGAAAACAACCTAAATGTCCATCATCAGGACAAATAAATTACCCAGTATATAGAACCATAGGATACTAAGAAATCATCTGAGAGAATCACAGTCTATATCTGTTGTATAATGTACCCTAATTTTTCTCCTGGCACATCCTGGAGATTGTTTTCTATCAGTATACTGCCAATTGTGTTAAAAAAGAAACAGGGAAGGTAAGTTTGTGTATGCATCCATTTATGCATATAGACACACACAAACTATCTCTCAAAGGATACTATCTATGGCGGGGAAAATGGTGGGAAAAAAAAGTTGTCTCAATAGGGATAACTTCAAAGTAAGGAGTAGGATGGATGGGAGATGCTACATACTTTAATGACATTTGAATTTTTGAAATGTACATTATAATCTACTTTTTTTAAAACTTGGTTTTCACAAGTCTGAGTTATAAGTTTTAAGGGATTTAAAATGAAAACACATGAATCACTTAAGGAAGAAAGGGTTGGAAATCAGGGAAGATGTCACTATAGGAAGCATCAGAAATCTGTCTCCCAATGTAAACAACAACTGCACTGGCAAACTTTGACTGATGTAACTATTTTGGAACCCTGGACTCTCCTGAAGGCTGGTAACATCCAGCGGAGGACACGGATGGTAAATTGAGGTTTATTTCAGCTCTCAGCACAACAGCAGATACCTATCCCCACCCTCAGCCACTTGGTAGGCAGGTACCTGTGTTCCTGCAGCAGTTTGCACATAGCTTACAGGAGCCAGGCTGGGCAAAAAGGAGCCGGTCTCCCAAATATCAAGAATCTGTGCTCTGATCACTGATGGCTGCTTGTGATCACAAAGGGGTGGACAGCCATTGTTGTTATATCTCCTACTATTGTTGCAAGTCCCTCCCATTATGACTCCTGAGAATTTAGGAGCTGGTACCGTTTTTTCCTTCGTTTTTAACTTCTTCCCCTTTTGAAAGCTAGATGTTAAGATTAGGACATTAAAACAAAACAAAACAACAACAACAACAAACTGCTTATATGGGGAAAGTGAGAAAGGGACTGTGCATTCCAAGACTCAAAAAAGACCTGAGAAGACCTTAAATTTACACCTAGCTTATCCTCAGCACACAGACACCATACAACAATACAAAAGGGGGGGGTATCTAATTTCCAGAATTACCAGTTATTAAATTCAAATGCACAGTTCAACAAAAAAATCACAAGGCATACAAAGAAACAGGAAAGTAAGGCCCCTTTGAAGGAAAAAAATAAACCAATATAAATTCTCTGAGGAAGACCTAATGGTAGGTCTACCAGAAAAAAAAGTTTAAAACTACTGTCTCAAATTGCCCAAAGAACTAGAGAATGATGTGAAAAAAGCCAAGAAAATGATATGTGAACAAAATTGAAATACCAATGAAGACACAGAAAACCTAAAAAAGAAACCTCAAAGAAACTACAAAGCTGAAAAGTACAATAACTGAAATGAGAATTTTGCTAAAGGGATTCAAAGGCAGATGTGAGTAGGCAGAAGAAAGAATCAGGGAACTTGAAGACAGAAAAATGAAAATTATGGAGTCTGAGAAAGAAAATGAAAAAAAGATTGAAGAAAAGTGAACACAGCCTAAGGAATCTGTTGGGACACCAGTAAGTGGGCCAACATATGCATTGTGGGAGTCCTAGAAGAGAGAAAGCAGCAAAAACTATTTGAATAAACAATGGCTAAAAACCTTCCAAATTTGATGGAAGACTTGAATATAAAAATCCAAGAAGCTCAACAAAACCTAAGTAAGATGAACTCAAAGAGGCTCACACCAAAATACATTATAATCAAATTTTCAAATGACAAAGTAAAAGAGAATCTTGAAAGCAGTGAAAAGCAAACATCATATACAAGGGAAATTCACTAATATTAGCAGATTTCTCATCAGAAACTCTGGAGGCAAGATTACAGTAGGCCCATAATCAAAGTATGGTTGACCCTGAACAACATGGTAATGGGGGGGGGGGACAACCACCCAATCAAAGTCCACGTATGACTTTTGACTCCAAAATCTGAATAGTCTTCTATTAATCAGATGCCTTAATGATAACACAATTACCACATATTCTGTATACTATATGTATTATATGCTGTATTCTTACAATATCTAACCTTTTCATATTTTTTTTTTGGTATTTCTATGCTACACAGTTTGTGAGTTTTTTTTTTTTCTATTTAAAGATTATTTATTTATTTACTTGACAGAGAGAGAGAGCACAAGTAGGCAGAGTGGCAGGCAGAGGGAGAGGGAGAAGCAGGCTCCTCGCTGAGCAGAGAGCTCAATGCGGGGCTCGATCCCAGGACCCTGGGATCATGACCTGAGCCGAAGGCAGACGCTTAACTGACTGAGCCATCCAAGCGCCCTGTGAGTCTTTTTAAATTGTTGCAAATCTCCAAAAAATTTTCCAACACATTTACTGAAAAATATTGACATATAAGTGGACCTATGCAGTTCAAACATCAACTGTAATAAAAGAAAAACTGTCAACCAAGAATCCTATATCCACGAAAACTGTCCTTCAAAAATGAGGGAGAAATTAAGACATTCTCAGATTAACAAAAGCTGAGGGAGTTTATGACTACTAAATCTGCCCTGCAATAAATGCTCAAAGGGGTCCTGCAAGGTGAAATGAAAGGATACTACACAGTAACTTGAATCCTTATGGAAAAATAAAGACTTCAATAAAAATAAATACATGGGTAATTATAAAAACTAGTATTATTGTATCAATGCTTCACAACTGCACTTTTTTTGTTTTGTTTTCTACACTGGATTTAAGAGACTAATATGTTTAAAGAACACTATTAGTGTAAAAGCTAGTACTCCTGTGGGGTGCCTGGGTGGCTCACTCATTAAGCTTCCAACTCTTGATCTCAGCTCAGGTCTTGATCTCAGAGTCATGAGTTCAAGCTCTGCACTGGGCTCCATGTTGGGCATGGAGCCTACTTAAAAAAAAAAAAAAGAAAGAAAAAGCTGGTACTACTATAACTCCAAATCTTGTTTTCTAGATAACTGAAGAGACTACTGCATTTAAAAGAATTACTAGTTTGGGGCGCATGGGTGGCTCAGTCATTAAGTGTCTGCCTTCAGCTCAGGTCATGATCCCAGGGTCCTGGGATCAAGCCCTGTATCAGGCTCCCTGCTCAGCGGGAAACTTGCTTCTCCCTCTCCCACTCCCCCTGCTTGTATTCCTTCTCTCACTGTCTCTCTCTCTGTCAAATAAATAAATAAAATCTTAAATAAAAAAAAATTATTAGTTTATGTTTTGGGGCACATAATGTATAAAGATGTAATTTTGTGACATCAAAAACTAAAAGGGGTGGAGATGGAGCTGTAGAGGAGCAGAGTTTTTTGTATGTTATTGAACTTAAACTGATATAAATACAAATTAGTGTTATAACCTTAGGATATAAACGTAATCCTCATGGTAACCACAAAGATAGTAGGTATAAAATATGTACAAAACGATATTAAGAAGGAATTTAAACATTTCACTACCAAAAATAAATCAATTAAACAAAAGAAAACAAGAATGCAGGAAATGAGGGACAAAAATGATATAGGGAATATAAAAAACAAATAGCCCAATGACAGAAGTCCCTTCTCTCAGTAATTACTTAAATGTAATGGGTTAAACCCTCCAATCAAAGGATGATATTGGCAGAACAGATAAAAACACATGATCCAACAATATACTGTCTACAAGAGACTTACTTCAGACTCAAGGACACAAACATGTTGAAAGTAAAAGGATGGAAAAAGATATTCCATGCAAATAGTAACTAAAAAAGAGTAGGTGTGACTACACTAATATCAGACAAAACAGGCTTTAAATCAAAAAAGGTTACAATAGATAAGGTATTATATATTAATAAAAGGTTCAATATGGCAAGAAGATATAATAATTATAAATATCTATCGACCTAATGACACAGCATCAAAATATATGAAGTAAAAACTGCCAGAACTGAAGGGAGAAATAATAATTATACAGTAACAGCTGGAGACTGCAATACCCTTGTCACAATGATGGATAGAAAAATCAGATAAAAGTTAAGGGAACAGAGGACTTGTAAACAAGACAATCCACAAAGTAGATCTAACAGACATACAAAGATGACTCTACCCAACAACAACAGAATACATTCTCAAGTGCATGAGACAGTTTTCCAATAGATTAAGTGTTAGGTCATACATTGTCAATAAATTTAAAAAGTAAAACTGGAAAATTCATAAAACTGTGGAAATTAAACAACACACTTTTAAACTAGCAATGGGCGAAAGAAGAAATCACATGGAAAGTGTAAAATACTTAGAGACGAAAATTAAAACAATGTATAAAAACTTAGGAGAAGCAGCAAAGCAGTGCTAAGAGGGAAATTAATGGCTATAAACACTTACATTAAAAAACAAGAACAAACTCAAATCAATAACCTAACTTCACAACTTAAGAAACTAGAAAAATCAGAACTAAACCCAAAGCTAGCAGAAGGAAAGAAAGATTAGAACAGAGATAATGGAAAAACAGAAAAAAGAAAAAAAATCAAAGAAATCAAAAGTTGGTTCTTCAAAAAGATCAACAAGATTGACAAACCTTTAGCTAGATGGACTAAGAAAAAAAGAGAAGACTCAAGCTACTAAAATCAGAAATGAAAGTGGGAACATTACTAGCAATTCTATAGAAATAAAAAGGATTATTAAGAGAGTACTA
Source organism: Neomonachus schauinslandi (assembly GCF_002201575.2). Taxonomy (NCBI): domain Eukaryota; kingdom Metazoa; phylum Chordata; class Mammalia; order Carnivora; family Phocidae; genus Neomonachus; species Neomonachus schauinslandi. Next base: position 69,792,433 of record NC_058407.1, read on the forward strand.
TGAACAACTGCATGCTGACAAACAGGGTAACCTAGATAAAATGGACAATTCCTAAAAACACAAAACCTACCAACACTAAGTCAAGAAGAAAGAGAAAATCTGCGCGCCTGGGTGGCTCAGTTGGTTAAGCGACTGCCTTTGGCTCAGGTCATGATCCTGAAGTCCCGGGATTAAGTCCCGCATCGGGCTCCCTGCTCAGCAGGGAGTCTGCTTCTCCCTCTGACCCTCCCCCCTCTCATGCTTTCTCTCTCATTCTCTCTCTCAAATAAATAAATAAAATCTTTTTAAAAAAAAAAAAAGAGAAAATCTAAATAGACTTATAACTTGTAAGGAAATTGAATCAGTAATCAAAAATCTCCCAACAAAGAAAAGCCATGAACCTGATGGTTTCACTGGTAAGCTCTACTAAACATTTAAAGAACTAATACCAAGCCTTTTAAAATTCTTACAAAAAAAACTGAAGAGGAAGGAACACTTCCTAATTCATTCTATGGGGACATTATTACCCTGAAACCAAAGCCAGACAAAGACACTACAACAACAACAAAAGCTACACAGTCTGATATCCCTTAGGAACACTGATGCAAAAAATCTCAACAAAACACTAGCAAAAAGAATTCAGCAGCATATTAAAAGGATTATACATCATGACCAAGTGGGATTTATTCCTGAAATGCAAGGAATAATTCAACATAGGAAAACTGATCAATGTAATACTCCACATCAACAGAATGAAGGGGAAAAAATCTACATGAACATCTGAATTCATACAGAAAAAGCATTTGACAAAATTTAACACCCTTTCATGATGAAACTCAACAAACTAGGAATAGAAGTAAACTATCTCAACATAATAAAAGCCATATATGGAAAACCCACAGCTAACATCACACTCAATACTGAAAAACTGATCTTTCTTTAAGAACAGGAACAAGGCAAGGATGCCTGCTTTCACCACTTCAATGCAAAACAGTACTGGGAGTTTTAGTCAAAGCAATTAGGGAAGGGGAGGGGAGGTATACAAATTGGAAGGGAATAAAATTATCTTTTTGCAGATATGACCTTATATGTAGAAAACCCTAAAGATTACACACACACACACAATATAAATGAGTTCAGCAAAGTAGCAAGATACAAACTCAACATACAAAAATTAATTGCATTTCTGTAGATGAACAGAATAATTTAAAAAGGAAATTACAAAAGAATTCCATTTACAATAGCATCAAAAAGAATAAAAGTTAGGAATTAACCAAGGAGATGAAAAATTTGTATAATGAAAACTACAAAAACCCTGCTGAAATAAAACATAAATGGAAACACATCCCATGTTCACACATTGAAAGACTTAATATTGTTAAAATGTCAATACTACCCAAAGCAATCTACACTTTCAAGGCAATCCCTACCAACATTCCAATGTCATTTTTTACAGAAATTAAAAAACAAAAACAAAAACCTCTACTAAAACTCATAAGGAATCTGAAGGGACCCTGGATATCCAAAATAAACCTTGAAAAAGAAGTGCAAAAGTGGAAGACCCACACTTCCCGATTTCAAAACTTACTACCAAGCTGCATTAATCAAATCAGTGTAATACTGGCAGAAAGACAAACATAAACCAGTGAATAGAAAAGAGCACCCAGAAATAAGTCTTCACATATATGTTAAATGACTTTTAACAAGGATGCCAAGACCATACAATGGGAAAACTACAGCCTTTTCAACAGATGATACTGGAAAATTGGGTATCAACATGCAAAAGAATGAAGTTGGACCCTTACCTAACACCATATATAAAAATTAACTCACAAGGGATCAAGCACCTAAATGTAGGACCTAAAATAATAAAACTCTTAGAAGAAAACACAGGACAAAAGCTTCATGACTTTAGATTTGCCGATGATTTCTTCTACATGACACCAAAGGCACAGGTAACAAAAGAAAAAACAAAATTTGGGCTTAACGAAAAATTTAAAATTTTGCTTATCAAATAGCACTATCAACAGAGTAGAAAGGTAACCCACAAAATGGGAGAAATATCTGCAAATCTGATAAGGGGTTAATATACAGAATATACAGAAAAACTTCTAAAACTCAACAACGAGGAAACAATTAAAAATAAACAATGGACTTAAACATTTCTTCTAAGAAGATACACGAATGGCCATTAAGCACAAGAAAAAACAACATCGCTAATCATTAGGGAAATGCAAATCAAAATTACAATGAGATACCACCTCATACCCATTAGGGTGGCTACTAGCAAAAACCCAGGAAATGACAAGTGATGGTGAGGATGTGGAGAAATTGAAACTCTTGTGCACTGCTGGTGGGAATATAAAATGGTATGGCCACTGTGGAAGACAGTATGGAAGTTCCTCAAAAAATTAAAAATAGAATTACCATATGGTCCAGGAATTCCACTTCTGAATACATACTCAAAAGAATCGAAAGCAGGGTCTTGAAGATATTTGGATACCCATGTTCATAGCAGCATTATTCACAATAGCTAAACGCAGAAGCAATCCAAGTGTCTACTGACAGATGAATGGATAAGCAAAATATGGTACTCAGCTTTAGTAAGGAAGGAATTCTGTAATATGCTACAACATGGATGACCCTTGAGGACATTATACTAAATGAAGGAGCCAATCACAAAAGATAAATACTGTACAATTCCGCTTACATGAGATACTTAGAATAGTCAAAATCTTAATGACAGAAAACATAATGGTGGTTACCAGGGGCTGGGAAGATCTACTGATAAATTGCTTTGGGGAGTTATCATTTAATGGGTATAGTTTCAGTTTTACAAAGTGAAGAGAGTTATGAGGATGAATGGTGGGGGATGGCTGTATAATAATGCTAATGTATTTAATACCACTGAACTATACACTTAAAAATGGTTAAGATGGTAAATTTTATGTTAAAGATATTTAAGATAGAAACCCCGGTATCAATATCAGGTTTCTAACACCAGGCAAACAACAATTAGTTTTGAATGACGTTAAGGAAGTTGGATAACTTATACTACCAGTTCTGACTAAATCCCAAGATCAAAATCTGCCACTAGATTCCATTTGAGTTAGGTTAATTCAAAAAAAAAGAACTGTTAAAGTTTAAAGCACGTTAAAAATAGGAATTTCAACACACAAAAATATAAATTGATGAGGACAGAAAGCACATCAGAGCAGATAATGCGTTTTGGGAAAACAAAATAGCAAGAAGAGAAAAATAACTTGAGCTGATACTAAAAGGGCTTATTAACAATTAAATTAGGTTAAGCTAATTAGATACATACCATTCAAGGTACTGTAGAGGGAAAACAAGACAAGTGCTTCAGATGCATTCAGTGTACATATAACTAGACAAGTAAAAACAATATTTTAATAAAGGCAATAATAAGTTCATCAGTGACAAAGCAGCATAAAATTTTAAAATAGAAAGGGGAAGAAAGCAGAATCAAGAAAGATCTTGAGTTTTATCTCAAACACTAGATTCCACTGAATGAATATGAATTAGAAAGAAGGCCACAAAAGATGGGTATTCTACACTGGAGAAGAGTAAGCAGAGATACTGAAGTAGAAAATGACACTTCACATGTGGAAACAACATAAATCATACATTCACACTTAAGAAAAATGTCAAAATTTTCTTCTATAGGAAGAAGCAACCTGTTCTACTGGGACAGGTACTGCCTCCAAGTAATCTGCTTTTCACTCTGATAGCCAAAAGCTACATGGCCATTTGTTTGAGGATGGTAAATTACGTCTCTACAAAATTTGACTGCAAGCTCCCAGACAGCTAGGATGGTGTCTCTAATGGAGTATTTGACACAAGAAGATGCAGAATGAGTATTCAGTGAATTTAAATAAATTATGAGAAAGCCAGAATGGTACTATTTTCTGAAAATATGTAACTTAAAATACTACTCCTAAAATATGCACTGTGAAAAATTTCATAGTCAAGTCTGCTAAATTATGCAAATTTTATTATTTATCTTCCTTCAGAGACCACTGATGAGCATATTAACATATTAAAATCTCTGAAAAGTGCTGCAATATCAAAATAACCTACCTCTTTTAAATCTAGCATTTCCCAAACATACTGGCTAATAGAATTTTTTTCCCCCCTCAGATCGTTAAGACTCTCTAGAATTAGTATTCCATCAAATACTTTGAGAAATTCTCTATTAGAGCCCAAATATAAAACTGAACAGTAGACTGAATTACAACATTCCTGGATATTTAAGTATGTCACTGAATGTATCTTCAATTTCACCGAACTTTCTGTAAATGACATGGTCTCCCAATTGAATTGCTTAAAATTATATTCACAGCAGCAAGAGAAGTTAAACAGGAAAACTAAATATTTAATCTCTCTCTAGTCATAAAAATGAATCTACACAATGTTTCTGAAGTACATGGACCATTACTTAAGTAACTAACATAAAGGGGTACATACATGGCTGGCTCAGTTGGTAGAGCATGCAGCTCTTAATCTCAGGATTGCTAAATTTGAGCCCCATGTTGGGTGTAGAGATTACTTTAAAAATACCTTAAAAAAAAAAAAACTAAAATAAAATAAAAATACTGCCACAAGTACATTTAAACACACACACACAGTATTATGTCAGTCTCTTTCCTAGCATCAAAGTCCTTTTCTCCTCCCAGCTTATTCTGTTAAATCAGATATGAGTTTACAGAATCAAAGTCAAAATTCTATTTCTCAAAAAGCATAGATCACTAAAATGAGTAACTATTTAACAATTGCCTGAGAACAAATATTACTATCTGTGCAAAATGTTAATAAACTGCGGTGGGATTAGGTTTTTAAATAAAAGAACAAGAGTATCATAAAAATTTCCCCAATGCTTTACTTCCAGTATAAGAAAGTATCAATCTAACTTGAAAAACATTTTAGACAGTGCTATGAAATTGATGTTGTTGCTCAACATTAATGATGTATACCATGTAACAAACATATCAAAGAGATCTCAATCCTACCCTCACCCATCTTGCCTTTGGTTCAACAAAAGATCGTGCCTGACCTATCACCCCACTTACAGGTTGTTAGTGCTATTTATTAATTCAAAATCTAGCAAATCCTATGCATTTTTAAGAGAAAAAAATAAGGAGGTTAAAAAGAAAGTCTTTCTAGACCCAATGTCACTGACTATTAAGACTCAAGATCCACTCAAGCAGTAAGTAAATATTTAAAATCTGGGGAAGGTTGATAGTGAGGAATTTTTTTTTTTAATTAAGAGGTATAAAAAGTGATGGGGGAAAGATGAATATATCTTAATAAAGCCTTGCTAACTGAAGAGTATTAAGCAAACAAGAAAGTGGTATTTTTGGAAGTTTTTAAGTACTCTGAGAAAAATGATCAGTTCTCCAAAATAGCAATTTTGAAGTATATAAACCTATTATTAATACAAAAACCACTATGCTAATTATTAAGAAAATAAACAAAATGGCCCTATAAATTACTTTATTGTTCATGCTTTTAAATAGTGATGGAAAGGTGCCAAAAATGGACAGCTAGATGATGTTGATATATTCATTCAAGAATATGTATAAATACCTACTATTATAGGTACAATAACAAGGAAACCTTGACCTATTTAAGAACAATTGGTATCTAAATGACAGATAAGCATTTTAAAAAAGAGGGGCTTTATTTGTATATGTACTGATAGGGTTTATAGTGGCTTGTACTTTCTATGAGCAGTGTACATTAGTTATTTTGGAAAAGATTTTTGTAGGTAAAGATTTATGTAGGTATATACATTTTAGATCAAATTCTAATGCTTGATCCATTTTATCAAAGGGCCTTCTATAAAAGGTATCTTAAAATGTACTGAAAAGCCAGAAATCTTCAAATCTACATAATCTCTCATGGTACAGAGATTTTTATATTCTCTGCGTATCATACCAAAATAATTCCTTTAGCACCAATTCCTGAGTCTAAAGCTTAATTTTGCCAATGAAACATCTATGTTTCCCTGTTAGAGATGTTATGGGTTATATAGAAAAGTTTGAGTTCATTTTCAAATGTTTTAATGCAAAAATTCATAAACAGTATTTTATGGACCCAAAAATGCTCTCATCTTTTGGTACTCAAGACTCATCAAAGATCACAGGTAACTCAAACAATGTGTCATTTCATTTCCTGGGATATTTATGAGATAATTTCCATAGAATATAACATGTGATATAAATATAGCCCAAGATCCAAGGTCTAAGTAGATTCTTATTCTGAATTGACTGGTTTATGACCAGTGGCTTACCATGATTTCTAGAGATACTTTTAACAGCAAAGCCCATATAAGGATAAATAATGCATTTTCCTTATCCTCCCTATTTATTCTCTCACTTCTATACTACTGGAGAAATTCAGGTATAGTTCAATTATTGAACTCAGAATCATTCATATTCATACTGTTACTCTGTGTGGTAAATGTTTATAATCCATGAGGCTATTTTCCCCATATATATTTTAAAGTACTAGAACAAATCAAACACTTCCCACCCATAATTTAAGATCCAGACAAAACTCTTCATGTGAAACATCAAGGGGAAACTATGCCTTACCTCATACTCAATTTCAGGTAAGTTACTCTCATCTGCCTTCTCTAGCTTCTCAGCAGCCCACTTGCTTGCAGCCTCAGCAAGTTCCTTTTCAGTTAGCCTACTGGGTTTGTCTAACACCTAACAAAAACAAAAGAACAGTTCTATTACAATTCTCAAAAGCATTTAAACTTCCAATAAATGAAGAAGTATATCCCAGGGGTGCTTGGGTGGCTCAGTTGGTTAAGCGTCTGCCTTTGGCTCAGGTCATTATCCCAAGGTCCTGGGGTGGAGCCCCACATAGGGCTTCCTGATCCTCAGGGAGCCTGCTTCTCCCTCTCCCTCTGCTTGCCACTCTATCAAATAAATAAATAAAATCTTTAATAATAAAAAAAAGTACATCCCACTTACATTAAAATCATGTAAGCCTCCAATTGTATATAGATAACATGTACATTCTTTATTTACTTTTTCAAAAATATTCAACACAGAATTTAAGTAGCAATTCCTTTTGGCCATACAGATTAGATCTGACTCCTAATTTCATTTATACAAAACTTCAAAAATTCATCTTAAGGAACAAAAGACACTGACAATTAACTAATACACTAACAGTATTTAAAATAAACAGGACATCATACTGATTTCAATGTTGTCTCTTGAATTATATTCAATGAAATAAGTAACGCCAAAATATCATCAAGGTAAATTTCTAACTAATGCAATAGAAAAGTCATATGCTATTTTCATAACTTGTAATAATTTATATAAATCCTACTCTTTACACAATATTTTATACACTTAAATTTCATTTTGATACTTCTACTGCTTCCCTTCTTCAACCATATCCAATACAAAACAATGTATGGAATTTCAAGTTACAGACAGACCTGGGCTTGAATGCCAGGTTCATCACTTGGTAGGCAGATGATTTTATATGCATAATTAATGACACTGTAAAGCCTTGGTTGCCTCATTTACAAAACAGGTGTTAATAATATTGTTTTATAAAGTAGTTTTGAGAATCAAGAGAAGTAATAGACCTGAAAGTATCTAGCACAGTGCTTGGTACTTCAGTTTTTCTTTCTTTTCCATATTCACTGATATAAATCAGTTATAGTAAAATATTTGAAGAAGATCAATCAGTTCATGAGGTCAATATAAAAATGAAGAAAATAAAATTTTTTTCTGGATCACACGATTCCCACAATACTGTTTACAGACCTACATTACAGAATAAGGTATAAAAGTTCTAAACCAAGGGGCACCTGGGTGACTCAGTCAGTTAAGCATCTGACTCTTAATTTCGGTTAAGGTCATGATCTCAGCGTTGGGAGACGGCATCCCCATGGAGCATGGGCATGGAGCCTGCTTAAGACTCTCTCTCCCTTCCCCTCTCTTAAAAAAAAAAAAAAAAAAAAACAAAACTAAGCCAAAAATTAGAAAACTTGGTTCCTTGGGCCCTTATAGTAGCTCTGATTCCATTCTATTTTATTAGCATACATTTTCATCAACTAGGTCTTTCACCTCTAATTTTGTCTCCACATCTTCTCTAAAGTCACATCATTAAATCCAAACATACTTCCTCTGGATGACAGTGGCATTAAAAATCTCCACATTAGGGGCACTTGGGTGGCACAGTCGGTTGAGCATCTGACTCTTGGTTTCAGCTGGGGTCGTGATCTCAGGGTTGTGAGATCAAGCCCCCTGTTAGGCTCCATGCTCAGCACAGAGTCTGCCTGAGATTCTCTCTTCCTCTTCCTCTGCCCCTCTGGCTTATTCTCTCTCTTTCTCAAATAAAAATAAATAAATCTTTAAAAGTCTCCACATTAGAGTATACTACCATTTATAAAGTGCTTCTATATGCACACCTAAAAAAGTATTTTAATTAAATGAAATTCCATGAAGGTGGTTAGGGCAGACTTTATTACCCCAACTTATAAACCAAAAAACTGAATGGCCGAAAGCTAGTGATTTGCCCCGTCACTAGTAAATGTAAGCTGGAACTTATGACAAAGGCCCCTGACCTCCTCCCACAGCTTAGTCAATTCACCAAACTACTGGCTGGACATCCATCATAGTTACTGAAAGATAGTAACAGTGTATGTATATAGAGTGTTTCCACAGCCACTGAAGCCTAAATGTGTCACTCCAAAGCCCTAGCCACACATAATGTTAAAAAGGTAGAAATAATACCTCTATTATTACTTAGCAGTAAGATTAAAAAGTTAAACAAACAAACAAACAAACAGAAAAACCCAGGGATGCCTAGATGGCTCAGTCTATGAAGCATTTGCCTTCGGCTCAAGTCATGATCACTGGGTCTTGGGATCAAGCCTCACATTGGGCTCCCTCCTCAGCTGGGAGCCTACTTCTCCCTCTCCCTCTGCCCCTCCACCCTGCTCGTGCGTGCTCTCTCTCTCTCAAATAAATAAAATCTTTGGGGAAAAAAAAGTTAAAAAAGACAAACTAAGTTAGAATAAACAACCATATACATATGAATACCTCAAAGAAAAAAATTTATGCCCATTTTTTGGTATCTGTTTTGAAGAGAAAGTTATAGAGTAAAAATAAAACAAACATTCTTAAGTTCTCTCCAGTAAAGATGGAAGCAAAATCTTCTACAGCTGAATCCTTCCAACCATCTTTCATTAAATCTATACACCTGAAAAACTCATTTGAAATTAACTTCTAACAGTAAGAAAAAAATCTGAAAAATTATTCCTACATGAGGGCAGCCAGAATGTCTTAAAAGAAAAAGCCCTCCACCAAATCAGGAAATCTAGGTAAAAGTGTCCCACAGCTACCATGTAACCCTGGGCAAGGAACAGAGGCTGTACTTTCCCAATATTTAAAATGATCATAGATCTAAAACTCTGAAAGTCTGATTCCATTTTAAGACAAAAATACCAACATCTACTTTAACTGTCAAAAATAGTTAAAGTCCACTATGGTTGCTTCCCACTAAATACATTTTAACATGTACCACAAAGTCCTACGTTGTAACCTACATTTACATTATAGTTCAGAAGATATGAGTATTTCATATATCCTAATTTAAACATTCATACTGAGTTGGATGGGCAACTACTATTTCTTTTCTTTCATTTCTACCTGACAATAAAAACAAGCCAGTCTTTCAGGTGGATAAAGCACCCTTGACATGTAAGGCAGAACCAAAGTTCTAATCAAGCTTTCCTATTCAAAACCAGCAATCTAGAACCCTCAGTCTTCTGTGAAAGCTCTAAGAACACAAGTTGTCACAAAGACATCTTTCTCTTTTTTTTTTTTCCCTTTGAGGCAGTCAAGTATCTGCTCCCTGAATACCAGCACAGACAGCCAGGGGACATCTATTCTTGCTGAAAAGCCAAGTATACCAAAGACAGAAAAACAGAAAAAGGAAGAGAATACAATAACAACAGTTATGGAAAGACAGCGTAAGGTTGGGGAAGAGAACCTCTAACTGCTGAGAGTAGATGGAAACAGCAAATTGAGGATTAGAATCATGGATCATCTGTTCAACATGTTTTGGGGTGCTGGAAGGTAGGAATAAGAATGATATAGTGAGGGCGCCTGGGTGGCTCAGTTGGTTAAGCGACTGCCTTCGGCTCAGGTCATGATCCTGGAGTCCCGGGATCGAGTCCCGCATCGGGCTCCCTGCTCGGCAGGGAGTCTGCTTCTCCCTCTGACCCTCCTCCCTCTCATGCTCTCTGTCTCTCATTCTCTCTGTCTCAAATAAATAAATAAAATCTTAAAAAAAAAAAAAAAAAAAAAAGAATGATATAGTGAGGAGTAGCTATGTTCTTCAGAAAATTATTTAACTTCTGAGACTTTTCTATAAAATGGAGATATATATCTACTTTTTAAAATTACAAATTAGAACCATAGCATTAGCTAACACCTGTATCACACATAATTACCATTTCTTTTTTGTGGTAAGAACATTTAAGATCTCTTAGCAAATTTTAAGTATACAGTATCTTTTTTTTTTTTTAAAGATTTTATTTATTTGACAGAGAGACAGCGAGAGAGGGAACAAAGCAGGGGGAGTGGGAGAGGGAGAAGCAGGCTCCCCGCTGAGCAGGGAGCCTGATGCGGGGCTTGATCCCAGGACCCTGAGATCATGACCTGAGCCGAAGGCAGACGCTTAACGACTGAGCCACCGAGGCGCCCCAAGTACACAGTATTATTAGCTATAATCACTATGCTGTACATTAGATCCCCAGAACTTATCATCATATAGATGGAAGTTTGTACTCTCTGACCAACATCTTCCCTTTTCCCTCAACCACTAGCCCTTACTGACCACTAATCTGTTTCTATGAATTCAGCTTTTTAAGATTTTATTTATTTGAGAACGAGAGAGAGCAAGAGCAGGGGGAGAAAGAGAGGGGGAAGCAGGCTCCCCTCTGAGCAAGGAGCCAGACACAGGGCTTGATCCTGGGACTCCAAGATCATGACCTGAGTTGAACGCAGATGCTTAACAGACTGAGCCACCCAGGTGCCCCTTTAGATTCCACATGTAAGTGAAATCATAGAGTACTTAGTCTTTCTCTGGCTTATTAGCATAATGCCCTCGAGGTCCATCCATTTTGTCACAAATGCTAGGATGTCCTTTCTCATAGTTAAATATTCCGTGTATATATACCATATCTTCTTTATTCATTTATCTGTTGAAGGACACTTAAGTTGTTTTCAGGTCTTGGTTACTGTGAATAATGATGCGATGAACAGCATCTGAGATCCTCTTTTCTTTACCTTTGGATATATATCCAGATGTGGGATTTCTGGATCACATGACAGTCCTATTTTTATTTTGTTGAGGAACCCCCACACTGTTTTCCATAGTGACTGCACTAAATTTACATTCCTACCAACAGTGCACAAGGGTTCCCTTTCCTCCACACCCTCACTAACAACACTTGTTATCCCACCTTTTTGATGACAGCCATCCTAACAGGTGTTGAGATGATAACTCACTGTAGTTTTGATTTCTATTTCCCAGATAATTAGTGATGTTGAGTACCTTTTTGTATACCTGTAGGCCATTCATATGTCTTCTTTGAAAAAAAAAATGTCTATTCAGCTCCATTGCTCAATTTTTAATTGGACTGTTTGTTTTTGCTATTGAGTTGTGTAAGTTCTTCCTATACTTCAGATATTAACCCCTTATCAGATTTATGATTTGCAAATATTTTCTACCATTCCTTAGGTTGTTACTCTTTTCATTTTGTGATGGTTTTCTTTTGCTGTGCAGAAGCTTTTTACTTTGAAGTGATCCCACTTGTTTATTTTTGCTTTTGCTGCCTTTGCTTTTGGTGTTGAATCCAAAAAAACTCACTGCCAAGACTGATGTCAGAGAACTGACCACCTATGTTTTCTTCTAGGTCTTCTAAGGTTTTAGGTCTTACTTTCAAATCTTTAATCCACTTGAAGTTGATTTTCATATATGGTGTAAAATAGAGGTCCAGTTTCATTATGTTGTACGTCGCTACCCAGTTTTCCCAACACTACTTATTGAAGACTGTCCTTTCCCCCACTGTATATTCTTGGCTCCTGCATTGTAAATTAATTGACCATATATGCATGGGTTTATTTCTGAGGTCTCTACTCTGTTCCATTGATCTATGTGTCTGTTTTTATGCCAATACCATACTGTTTTGATAACTACAGCTTGTTTGAAATCAGGAAGTGTGATGCCTCCAGCTTTGTTCTTCTTAAGATTGCTTTGGCCATTTGGGATCTTCTGTGGTTCCATACAGATTTTAGGATTATTCTAGTTCTGTGAAAAATACCACTGGTTTTTTTTTTTAATAAAAATTGCACTGAATCTGTAGATTGCTTTGGATAGTATGGACACTTCAACAATATTAACTGTAGCAATCCATGAACATGGATTATCTTTCCATTTATTTGTGTCTTCTTTAACTTCTTTCATCAATGTTTTATAATTTTCAGTGTAAAGGTGTTTCACCTCCTTGGTTAAATTTATTCTTAAGTATTTTCTTTTTGATGCTGTTGTAAATGGAACTGTTCTCTTAACTCACTTTTTGACAGTTTATAATTGCTGTATAGAAACATGACTTCTGCATATTGATTTTGTATCCCGCAACTTTACTGAATTTATCTATTCTAACAGCTTCTCGGTGATCACTTTAGGGTTTTCAATATATAATATAATGTCACCACTAAAAAAAAAAAAAAAAAAAAAGTCTTACTTATCCCTTTCAATTTGGATGCTTTTTATTTCTTTTCCTTGCCTAATCGTTCTGGTGAGGACTTCTCATTCTATGTTGGTTTAGAAGGGACAAGAGTAGACCAGTTGTCTTGTTCCTGATCTTAGAGGTAAAGCTTTCAGCTTTTCACCACTAAGTATGATGTTAGCTCTGGGCTTGTCATATCAGACCTTTATTATGTTGAGGTATATTCCCTCTACACCCAGTTTGTTCAGAGTTTTTATCATGAATGGATTTGGAATTTTGTCAAATGGCTTTTTTTGCATCTACTGAGATGATCATATATTTTTAACACTTTTTTTTTTTTTAAGATTTTATTTATTTATTTGACAGAGAGAGATACAGCAAGAGAGGGAACACAAGCAGGGGGAGTGGGAGAGGGAGAAGCAGGCTTCCTGCTGAGCAGGGAGCCCGATGTGGGGCTCGATCCCGGGACCCCGGGATCATGACCTGAGCCAAAGGCAGACGCTTAAGGACTGAGCCACCCAGGCACCCCTATTTTTAGTATTAATGTCCATGTCATTCTGTTAATGCAATATATCACATTGATTGATTTGTGGGTACTTGCATCGCTGGAATGAATCCCATGTGATCATGGTACATGATCCTTTGAATGTGCTGTGCAATTTCGTTTAGTAATATTTTACTGAAGACTCCCACATCTATGTTCATCAGAGATAGTGGCCTATAATTTTCATTCCTTGTAGTGACCTTGTCTGGATGTAGTATCAAGGTAATGCTGACCTCAAAATGTGCCTGAAGTATCCCCTCCTCTTCGGTTTTTTGGAAGAGTTACTGAAGAATTAGTACTCCTTAAATATTTGAAGGAATTTACCAGTGAAATAGTTTGAGAAAATTATTTAACTTCTGAACATTTTCTATAAAATGGAGATATATACCTACTTATACCATAGCATGTCTGTATGAAAAAGAGAGAAAAACACTCAATATAGTAACTAGAATCAGGTAGTTATACAATAAATGTTAGGTCTCTGACTATACACATACCTCCCAAAATAAAAGCACAGTCTATCAAATATTCCCCATGTGAATATTCATTCCTACGTTGTTATGGTCAAAATGAGCAATGACTGCAATTAAGTACTAATTTTAGCATAACCTGTGGAAAAATAGTATGAGAAAACTGCTCATTTTTCTGGTAGATACTTTCAAGTTATGGTTACTTAAGATTCAAGTTTTGGGGTTTTTTGTTATTTTATTTTCCTATATATCTACAGACGACCCTTGAACAACACAGATTTGAACAGTATGGGTCCACGTATGCGTGGATTTCTTACAGTTCAGTACTATAAATGTATTTCTCTTATGACTTTTTTTTTTAAGATTTTATTTATCTGAGGGGTGCCTGGGTGGCTCAGTCATTAAGCACCTGCCTTCGGCTCAGGTCATGGTCCCATGGTCCTGGGATTGAGCTCCACATTGGGCTCCCTGCTCAGTAGGAAGCCTGCTTCTCCCTCTCCCTCTCCCACTTCCCCTTGCTTTGTGTTCCCTCTCTCGTGGTGTCTCTCTCTGTCAAATAAATAAAATCTTTAAAAAAAAATTTATTTGAGAGAGAGAGAAAGAGAGAGAGCATAAACAGGGGAAGCAGCAAAGGGAGAGGGAGAAGCAGGCTCCCCACTGAGCAGGGAGCCAGAAGTGGGGTTCAATCCCAGGACCCTGGGATCATGACCTGAGCCGAAGGCAGATGCTTAACCGACTGAGCCACCCAGGTGCCCTTTCTTATGATTTTTGTAACATTCTCTTTTTTCTAGCTTACTTTAAGAATATAGCATATAATATATATATAGCATACAAAATATGTGTTAATTAAGTATATTATCAGTCAGGTTTCCAGCTGAGAGTAGGCTATAGAATTTAAGTTAGGGGGAGTCAAAATTTATATATGAATTTTCGACTGCATGGGAGGTCAGTACTCCCAACCCCTATGTTGTTCAAGGGTCAACTGTACTCAACTGTACTTTTTTTCTTTTTACTATTTTTACTTATTATTTATTTAAATTCAATTAACATATAATGTACTATTAGTTTCAGATGTAGACTTCAGTGATTCATTTATATAATACCCAGTGTTCATTACATCACGTGCCCTCCTTAATGTCCATCACCATTACCCCATTCTCCCACCCACCCCTCCAATCCAGAAATCCTGTTTCCTATGATTAAGAGTCTCTTATGGTTTGTCCCCCGTCTCTGATTTCGTGTTGTTTTTTTCCTCTCTTCCCCTATGAACTTCTGCCTTGTTTCTTAAATTCCACATATCAGTGAGATATGATAATTGTCATTCCCTGATTGACTTATTTCGCTTAGCATAATACCCTCTAGTTCCACCCACGACATTGCAAATGGCAAGATTTCAATTTTTTGATGGCTGAGTAGTATTTCATTGTGTGTGTGTGTGTGTATATACACATATGTATATATACATATGAATGACATCTTCTTTATCCATTCATCTGTCAATAGACATCTGGGGCTCTTTCTATAGTTTGGCTATTGTGGACATTGCTGCTATAAACACCAGGGTGCAGGTGCCCCTTTGGATCAATACATTTGTATCTTCTGGGTAAATTCCTAGTAGTGAAATTGCTGGATCACAGGGTAGCTCTATTATCAACTTTTTGAGGAACCTCCATACTGTTTTCCAGAGTGGCTGCACCAGCTTGCATTCCCACCAACAGTGTAAGACGGGTTCCCCTTTCTCCACATCCTCACCAACATCTGTCGTTTCCTGACTTGTTAATTTTAGGCATCCTGACCTAAAATGAGGTGGTATCTCATTGTGGTTTTGATTTGTATTTCCTTGATGCCATGTGATATTGAGTAATTTTTCATGTGTCTGTTGGCCATTTGGAGGTCTTCTCTGGAGAAATGTCTGTTCATGTCTTCTGCCCATCTCTTGATTGGATTATTTGTTCTTTGGGTGTTGAGTTTGGTAAGTTCTTTATAGAATTTGGATACTAGCCCTTTAACTGATAAGACATTGGCAAATATCTTCTTGCATTCTGTCGGCTGTCTTTCGGTTTGTCAACTGTTTCCTTTGCTGTGCAAAAGCTTTTTATCTTGATTAAGTCCCAATAGTTCATTTTTGCCTTTCTTCCCTTGCCTTTGGAGACGTACCTAGCAAGAAGTTGCTGGAGCCGAGGTCACAGAGATTGCTGCCTATGTTTTCTAGGATTTGGATGGATTCTTGTCTCATATTTAGGTCTTTCGTCCATTTTGAGTCTATTTTTGTGCATGGTATAAGAAAATGGTCCGGTTTCATTCTTCATGCATGTGGCTGTCCAATTTTCCCAACACCATTTGTTGAAGAGACTGTCTTTTTTCCACTGGATATTCTTCCCTGCTTTGTCAAAGATTAGTTGACCATAGAGTTGAAGGTCCATTTCTAGGCTCTCTATTCTTTTTTTTTTTTTTTTAAAGATTTTATTTATTTATTTGAAAGAGAGAGAATGAGAGAGAGCACATGAGAGGGGGGAGGGTCAGAGGGAGAAGCAGACTCCCTGCCGAGCAGGGAGCCCGACGCGGGACTCGATCCCGGGACTCCAGGATCATGACCTGAGCCGAAGGCAGTCGCTTAACCAACTGAGCCACCCAGGCGCCCTCTAGGCTCTCTATTATATTCCATTGATCTATGTGTCTGTTTTGTGCCAGTACCATACTGTCTTGGTGATTACAGCTTTGTAATAGAGCTTAATGTCTGGAATTGTGATGCCACTAGCTTTGGTTTTCTGTTTCACCATTCCTTTGGATATTCGGGGTCTTTTCTGGTTCCATACAAATTTTATGATTATTTGTTCCATTTCTGTGAAAAAAGTTGATAGTATTTTGATAGGGATTGCACTGAATGTATAAAATGCTCTAGCATAGATATTTTAAAAGTATTTGTTCTTCTAATCCATGAGCATGGAAGGTTTTTCCATTTCTTTGTGTTTTCCTCAATTTCTGTGATAAGTGTTCTATAGTTTTCTGAGTACAGATCCTTTACATCTTTGGTTAGGCTTATTCCTAGGTATCTTATGGTTTTTGGCACAATTGTAAATGGCATCAACTCCTTAATTTCTCTTTCTTCTATCTCATTGTTAGTGTAAAAAAATACAACTGACTTCTGTACATTGATTTTACATCCTGCCACTTTGCTGATTTCCTGTATGAGTTCTAGCAATTTTTTGGTGGAGTCTTTTGGGTTTTCCACATAGAGTGTCATGTCATCTGCAAAGAGTGAGAGTTTGACTTCTTCTTTGCCAATTCAGATGCCTTTTATTTCTGTTTGTGTCTGATTGCTGAGGCTAGGACTTCTATACTATGTTGAGCAGCAGTGGTGATAGTAGACATCCCTGCCATGTTCCTGACTTTAGGGGAAAAACTCTTAGTTTTTTACAGAGAATGATATTTGCTGTGGGCTTTTCATAAATGGTTTTTATGACAGATTTATGTTCCTTCTATCCCTACATTGTGAAGAGTTTTAATCAAGTAAGGATGCTGGGGCGCCTAGGTGGCTCAGTCAGTTGAGCGTCTGCCTTTGACTCAGGTCGTGGTCCTGGGGTGCTGGGATCAAGTCCCACATCGGGCTCCCTGCTCAGTGGGGAGCCTGCTTCTCCCTTTCCCTCTGCCTCTACCTCTCCCCCTGCTTGTGCTCTGTCAAATAAATTAAAATCTTTAAAAAAAAAAAAAAAAAAAAGGATGCTGTACTCTGTCAAATGCTTTTTCTGCATCTATTCAGGGTATCATATGGTTCTTATCCTTTCTTTTATGTAGTATATCACACTGATTGATTTGTGGATGTTGAACCATGCTTGCATCCCAGGAAAAAATCCCACTTGGTTGTGGTGAATAAACATTTTAATATACTGTTGGATCCTACTGGCTAGTATCTTGGTGAGAACTTTTGCATCCATGTTCATCAAGGATATTGGTCTGTAATTCTCCTTTTTGGTGGGGTCTTTGTCTGGTTTTGGGATCAAGGTAATGTCACAGAAGGAGTTTGGAATTTTCCTTTCCATTTCTATTTTTTGAAACAGCTCCAGAAGAATAGATACTAATTCTTTTTTAAATGTTTGGTAGAATTCCCCCAGGGAAGGCATCTGGCCCTGGACTCTTGTTTGTTGGGAGATTTCTGATTACTGATTCAATTTCCTTACTGGTTACGGGTCTCTTCAGGTTTTGTTTTCTGTTTCTTCCTGTTTCAATTTTGGTAGTTTATATGTCTCCAGGAATGCATCCATTTCTTCCAGATTCCTAATTTGTTGACATATACTTGCTCATAATATGCTCTTAAAGTTGTTTTTGTTTCCTTGGTGTTGGTTGTGATCTCTCCTCCTTCATTCATGATTTATTTATTTGAGTCCTTTCTCTTTTCTTTTTGATATGTCTGGCCAGGGGCTTATCAACCTTATTAATTCTTTCAAAGAACTCGCTCCTAGTTTTGCTGATCTGTTCTACTGTTCTCTTGGTTTCTATTTCATTGATTTCTGCTCTGATCTTTATTATTTCTCTTCTACTGGGTTTAGGCTTTATTTGCTGTTCTCCAGCTCCTTTAAGTGTAAGGTTAGGTTGTATATTTGAACCCTATGTTGTTTCCTGAGAAAGGCTTGTATTGGTATGTACTTCCCTCTTAGGAACACCTTTACTGCATCCCAAAAGTTTTGAACAGTTGTGTTTTCATTTTCATTTGTTTCCATGAATTTAATTCCTTAATTTCCTGGTTGACCCATTCATTCTTTAGTAGGATGCTCTTTAGCTTCCATGTATTTGAGTTCTTTCCAAACTTCCTCTTGTGATTGAGTTCAAGTTTCAAAGCATTGTGGTCTAAAAATATGCAGGGAATGATCCCAAGCTTTTGGTACCAGTTGAGACCTGATTTGTGACCCAGTATGTGAACTATTCTGGAGAACGTTCCATATGCACTCGAGAAGAATGTGTATTCTGCTCCTTTAGGACGGAATGCTCTGAATACATCTGTGAAGTCAATCTGGTTCAGTGTGCCATTCAAAGCCCTTGTTTCCTTGTTGAACTTCTGCTTAGATGATCTGTCCACTGCTGTGAGTGGGGTATTGAAGTCCCCTACTATTATTGTATTATATCAATGTGTTTCTTTAATTTTGTTACAAACTGGTTTATATAATTGGCTGCTCCCATGTTAGGGGCATAAATATTTATAATTGTTAGATCTTCTTGTTGGATAGACCCTTTAATTATGATACAGTGTCTTTCTTCATCTCGTATTACAGTCTTTGGTTTAAAATCTAATTTGTCTGATATAAGGATTGCTACCCTAGCTTTCTTTTCACGTCCATTAGCATGATAAAGGGCTTTCCACTCCCTCACTTTCAATCTGGAGGTGTCTTTGGGTCTAAAATGAGTCTCTTGCAGACAGCATTATCGATGGTTCTTACTTTTTTTTATCTAATCTGATACCCTGTGCCTTTCGATTGGGGCATTAACCCATTTACATTCAGAGTAACTATTTAAAGATATGAATTTAGTGCCACTGTATTACCTGTAAAGTCACTGTTCCTGTAAATTGTCTCTGTTCCTTTCTGGTCTATGTTACTTTTAGGCTCTCCACTTAAAGGATCCCCTTTAATATTTGCAGGGCTGCAGGGCTGGTTTAGTGATCACAAATTCTTTTAGTTTCTGTTTGTCCTGGAAGTTTTTTTATCTTTCTTTCTATTCTGAATGACAGCCTTGATGGATAAAGTAACATTGGTTGTGTATTTTTCTCTTTAGCACCCTGAATACATCATGCCAGTCCTTTCTGGCCTGCCAGGTCTCTGTGGATAGGTCTGCTGCCAGTCTAATGTTTCTACTCTTGTAGGTTATGGACCTCTTGTCCCAAGCTGCTTTCAGGATTTTCTCCTTGTCTGAGATTTGCAAGTTTCACCATTATATGTCAAGATGTTGACCTATTTTTATTAATTTGGGGGTGGGGTTTCTGTGTGCCTCCTGGACTTGAATGCCTGTTTCTTTCCCCATATTACGGAGGTTCTCTGCTATAATTTGCTCCAATATACCTTCTGCCCCACCCTCCTCTCTCTCTCTTTCCTCTTCTTCTGGGATCCCAATTATTCTAATATTGTTTTGCTTTATGGCATCACTTATCTCTTGAATTCTCCCCTCATGATCCCATAGTTGTTACCTCTCTTTTTCTCAGCTTCTTTATTCTCCATCATTTGGTCTTCTATATCACTGATTCTCTCTTCTGCCTCATTTATCCTAGTAGTTAGAGCCTCCACTTTTTATTGCATCTCAATAGCTTTTTTGATTTTGACTTGATTAGATTTTAGTTCTTTTATTTCTCTAGAAAGGGATTCTCTAGTGTTCTCTATGCTCTACTCAAGCCCAGCTAGTATCTTAATAATCATTATTCTGAACTCTAGTTCTAACATCTTACTTATACCCATACTGATTAGGTCCCTGGCAGTCAGTACTGCCTCTTGTTCTCTTTTTTGAGTGAGTTTTTCTGTCATCATTCTTGCCAGAGAAGAATATATGAATGAGAGAACAAAATACTAAAATGGCAACAACAACCCCAGAGAAATATATACTAAACAATTCAGAAGAGACCCAAAAGGGGGGGGGGGGGAGGCGGGGAAGAGAGAGAATATAATCAGACAGGTGAACAGAACAGAGTAATACACTAGATCCTGTGTGTATTTCTGTTAGAAAACTAGATCCCTCAGGGCACCTGGGTGGCTCAGTTGGTTAAGCGGCTGCCTTTGGCTCAGGTCATGATCCCAGAGTCCTGGAATCAAGCCCTGTGTCGAGCTCCCTGCTCAGCAGGGAGCCTGCTTCTCCCTCTCCTCTGTGCTCTCTCTCTCAAATAAATTAAACCTTAAAAAATAAATAAATAAATAAAAGAGAACTAGATCCAAAAATTGTAAAGAAAGAAAAACTTACCTATGTATAAAAATAAAATACAATGAAAAAATAGAATGTAACTGTACAAATGAAAATTAAAAGACAAAAAAGAAAAAAGAAGAAGGAACATAGACAGGTGAACAGAACAGAGCAATACACTATATCCTGGGTGTATTTTAGTCTGTTTGTTAGAAGAAAGTACATCCCAAAATTGTAAAGAAAAACATATATATATATATATATATATATATATATATATATATATATGTATATATATATACACACACACACATGAAAATAAAATTAAACACATTGAAAGAATAGAATTTCACTGTAAAGATGAAAATTTTTAAATATTTTAACAGAAAAAAAAAAAAGAAGAAGAAAAAAGGAGAGTATGATCAGACATTTGGTCTGTTTGTTAGAATAAACTGCATCCCAAAATTGTAAAGAAAGAAAAACTTATGTATAGACAAAAATAAAATTAAAGACAATGAAAGGATAGAATGTAACTGTGAAAATGAAAATTAAAAAAGACTTCTAAAAAAGAGTTGATAAAATAGGAAATGAGTTGAAAAAGGAAAGAGAAAAATATATATATAATTGAAAGACTAAAGAACCATGGGAAAAACCCATGAATTCTATATACTATTTTCCCCTAGCACTGGAGTTTTGCAGTTCTGTGTGATCAGTAAACTTGGTCTTAGCCGGATATTCTTGCTGATCTTCTGGGGGTGGGGCCTGTTGCCCTGATCCTCAGGTGTCTTTGCCCAGGGTGGAACTGCACCACCCTTGACGGGGGGCCAGACTAAGTAAGTAGCTCTGAATTGCCCTATGTAGCTTTTATTCCCTGAAGGCTTTCCGTGCAGCTTCAGAGGATGAGAATGAAAATGGCAGCCTCCCAATCTCCGGCCCCAGAGCCAAAAGCCTGGAGCCCCACTCCTCAGTGAGGCCTCAGGGAAAAGCAGTCAATCACTCCTGTCTCCCTGGATTCTGTCCACACTCCTTGCTCACCCGGCCTGTGACCTAGCGTTTCTATCTCAGGCATGCGACCCCGTTTCGAGTCTCCAAAGCTTGCAGACTCCTGCAGTGCCCACCCATGCCACTCCTCCCAGGGAAGGAAGGGGGTTCTTGCCAGTTCTGCTACTCGCTGGGCCCCTGCTCGGACAGCAGTCACCTGACTGTGCCACAGTTCATGGTTTATGGCAACTCAGAGCTGAGAGCCCACTCCTGGGCTCACTGACTGCAGCGGGCTTCACCGCTCTGATGCCTGGGAGCTCTGCCACACTCAGACACCCCCAGTCTTATTATGACCCTGGCCATCCTGAAACCACACTGTCCCCACTAGAACTCTGTCCTGCTTCACCACCTTAGTGCCTTTCAGGCAGGGACATCTCTCACTGGAGCAGACTTCTAGAAGTTTCGATTCTGTGCTCCACTGCTCTATCACTTTCTGGTGCTGGCTTATGGAGGCTCCTTCCCCCCGTGGTTTATCTCCCCATATATCACCTCGGAGTCACTTCTCCGCTCCTTCTACCTTGCAGAAAGCGGCTGCTTTTCTATTTGTAGAGTTGCAGCTATTCTTTTCTTAGATCTCTGGTTGAGCTCGCAAGTGTTTAGAATGATTTGATAGCTATCTGGCTGAATTCCTGGGACCAGACAAAACTAAGGACTCCTACTCCTCTGCCATCTTGGACTCCTCCCCCAGTCTTGGTTTTTTTAAAGATTTATTTATTTGAGAGAGAGCACACGTACATGAGTGGGGGGGAGGGGTAGAGGGAGAGAATCTTCAAGCTGACTCCCCCCTGAGCGCAGAGCCCTACTCAGGGCTCGATCTCACAACCCATGAGATCATGACCTGAGCTAAAATCGTGAGTTGGATGCTTTACCGACTGAGCCACCCAGGCACCTCATGACTCAAGTTTTTAAATGCAGCAAATTACCCTCATCAGGTTTAACAGTAAAGAATAAAAGCATCTGTACCACACAGACCACCTCCTTTGCTTTGTGATTCCTCTTTAAATTAATTTTATAGATATAACAAACCTTTGACGGAGGAACTGCTGAAGAACATGAGGGTGAAGTGTCTCTTGATGTTTTCAAAGACTGAACAGGTCTCTCTTTACCTATACAAGAAAATATAAAATGCAATTTTCTAGCTCATTTGTTTCCAATTAGAGTGATTTTGTAATTAAATAAATGAGGGGGGTGTCATATACTTATTTTAGTACTGAAGTCTTCATTATTAAATTAAATCCTTTAATATCTAAACCTACCTCTCTCAGAGGCAAGGTACCATAAAAATTTTCAACTAACCTAGTACCAATGGACACCATGTATGGCAATCCAGGCCACATTAATGCTAGTTAGCAAACACAGAACAACTGAGAAGACCTCAAGAACGGGAAAAGACTAAAATCATAAATGCTTCCTCCTCCAAGTTCCTAAAAGCTAACTTTTAATTTATCAATAAAAATTAACAATAAAAAAGTAGTTATTATATAAATACCACAAAGAAAACTAGCTAATTAAACAATAGCTCAAAGTGAGGGGCATGTAGGAAATCTAGCAGATATTCCTGAAATATTTAGTTTAAAAAATAAAAATAAAAACTAGAAAACTGTAATTTAGAGCACTATCCTAATGCCTGGTATGAATAAGTACCATTTGTTAAATGGTTAAAAATAAATCTGTGTGAGATAGTCACTAACCTTTACCTTTAGTCACTACAGACACTAATGTAGTGCTATATATATATATACACACCACCGTTTTTATAGAAACTTAAGCCAGAAAATAGATTTAAACATTAGTCAGTTCAACATAGAATACTGTTTTAGTTAAATATAATAATAATAACTGTGAGCTATTACTAACAGAAAAATATTTCATTAAATTATCTGTATGTGTCAAATATAAATTCTCTGCTCTTAATTGCTAAAAAACAAAAACAAAAATCAAAAAAACAAAAACCTGACAAAATTAAATTACAGAGAAAAGGAGAAGGTGGCACCAAGTTTGGATTGACACAGAAGCTGGTCAAGACTAGCCAGTCAGTTACGGCCAAGAAAGCAGTCAAGGGCAAAAGCAGACACAAACGACCTTGAAACTGAAGCAAAGCCAGCTTCAGTCAAAAAGCCTCTTAAGCTCTTCCTGCTATGGTCAAGACTGCCAAGTAGGAGCCTAGAGCCTCAAGGTTCCTGACCACGTAGGGCAGTAGTGAATATCAGCTCTATCCAATGTCCTGCAGCCCTGGAAAGCCTTTCTGGAGACACTCCCCTCACCACCTCCCGAGGGATAGCGGGTAATGTGTGAAGATATTTTCCATTGTCACAAGTGGGAGAGTGCCCTTGGCACACAGTAAGTCGAGGCTAGGGATGCTGCTAAAACACCCTACAAATGCACAGGACAGCCTCCCACAACAAAGAATTATCTAACCTCAATTGTCAACAGTACCAGGGATAAGAACTCCTGCTCTAGGCACAGTATTCTACCTCGGAAACTCTAACAGTCTCATAAAAAATCATAACCCTAGAATCTTTTAACTTGTGGCATTAAGAGCCTTTCACACTAAGTGGTTTAAAAGTTCTTGTAGACCTTAAAAATCAAAAGATACCAACCAACACTACATCCCAAAATGACTAAGAACATGATTTCATCATTCCCACTTTATTTCTATTACATATGGCAAATTCTTCATCATACTGTGACAGTGTCAGTCTATTCCACTGCACCAGAAGCTCCTAGAGGTGCAAGTATCATAGCTTATTTCTGAATACCCAGGGCCTACCCTGCTCAAGTCCTTTAAGAAAAGAATAAATACTCAAAAATTAGGTGAAAAGATAAATTATTTTTCTACCTTTAGGATACAGTGACCTCCCCATTCTATTCAGATAAGCAATTCCTTGAAAGAAGGTGAGGAGCTCAACCAATCAGCACATCAAACTATGCTAATTAAAGGCATAATTATAGGCTCAATTCTGACACATAGCAGCTAGACACAGAACAAGCAGCTGTTAATCTCTTACTTAGCAAAATCTTACAAACACATCAGCACTACAGGTATTGTCAAGTATAATAGGATCTTTCCTGTAGTCTTAGGATCTTTCCTGATTTTAGCTGCATTAGGGCTAATTTAAGCAGATTTCTCAGTGTGCAGAAGCAAAAGAATCCTGAAGGATAGAGCAGGTGGTAGATCATATATCCACATATATTCATATATACCTGTTGCATGAAGGGCAGGGACAGGCAAGAAGCAAAGGATAAAGAAAAAGGATGCTACAGATGGCAGCAGAAAGACCACAGAAAAGGTGAAAAGAAATACCCTGATCTTACTGTTTTCCAGTCCTGTCAATGATTTGTTTATTCTACAAATCTCAATCTCCTTTGAGGTGGCTATTCCTGACCAGACAAGCAATTCACAATCCTACTATCTGTATCTACTACCATTAAACTCTAGTTCCAACTAAAGACTAATTGGGCAGTTATACACTTTTCCCATTTCTGTAACCTCTATCAATTCAAGTCCCCCACCCCTTCACAATCCCAAATCAAAATCTAACTCAAAACTCACCTCTTTCTGGATTTCCTTCATTCTGCCGTTTGTAGGAGGCACCAGCACGGATGGACTCTAGGGAAAGGTGGTCAAGGAGGAATTAACACCAGCACCTCTGTGCCCAGGAATGACAAGAGAAGAACCCAGAAGTAGGAGTGATGAGAACAGGAACTTCTGAGCATTTGCTGGTGACCCTAAATTCTTTCCTACCCTGCCTTCAAATTGGGATGCCTGAGCAACCAACACTAAAGAGTAGTAACAGAACAGGAGAAAATTTCTGTTTTTTAAGATTAGAAGCTAACTGGGTCCAACAACAATGAAGTGTTAAGATTAGGCTAACCATAGATAACATGAGCAGAAAGGAATGAGAAAAGGATTATATAATAAGACACCAAAAATTGAAAATAAGGATCAGGTCTTACTCATCACTTTAAGCACGTATTCCAATCTTCATGAGGTTGGCAAAGGACTGGTTCAAGAATCACACACACACACACACACAGCACACACAATCAAGAGAGAAAGATGAATCACCACTAGAAATCAAAAAGAATACTGGTAAAGGTTTCATGGTGTATCATATCCGTTCCCTAGGCTTACAGTAGCTATCTGCAAGGAGTCATTCTGACTTGCTCTCAAAAGTAGCCCATTAATAAATCCTGCTACTTCTTTTTATACAAATTCTCTCATAAAAGGATTTTCTTTAAAAACAAATCCACAACTACTGTCTTGCTAGAATCCCTAATTATCCCATATTTACAATCTCATGAATATTTTGTTAGCTTCCTTACCTGCAAACTCAGTGATACAGGTGTACTTAACTTTTTAAGTAGATTAAATATAATAATAGGTATCTTTCCAATAGGATGAAAACTCCTTAACACTTCAAATTTTTCTATTATAGATCCCAAATTGCCAATTCTACTTTTTCCCCCCCGAGAACTGTTTTGGCACTGTTAGCACCCACCCTGCATTAAAAAAAATATTTCAAGAAAAAATATATTTCAAGAAATATGCAAATATTATCATCCTACTTCCGCAAGAATGTTGTTAAAGATGCAATATCCTTCTCCCCTGCATAACTGATCTGTTATCAGGAAAATTTTTGTTCCTCCTGAGCAGCTGATCTGTTTTTATCTATTACTGAATACTTCATCTCTTTGTTTTAGCCAAATCCTTATTGATCTCAGCAACTGTTCAGAGCTTTCACACTGGCATTTATTCTTTTATTTTCGCGTTTATTTCTTTCACAAAAAATTCTTCACCCATTTACTTAATCCTGTTTTATTACGTGTTTATTTTGTAACTTGTCTCCCAGTCTTTGTAGATCAAGAAATGAGAACACTGGTATTTTACAAGAGTGTCTGGAATCTGGGGATGGCTCATAATAGCTGATGAGAGTGGCCTGTCCACATCTCTTCCAAACTCCAAGTTCAGGGACTCCACATCAGTAAAACCTGAGCTCAATCATTACGGTAGTATTCCCTCCATGGCAAATGCCACAGATCATGTGCTGTGCCCCTGAAGAGTCAGTTCACCAACACACCGCTGGTGCTGTTTACTGATTTCAATACCAAATTTCAGAGACATTGCAGGAATTACCACATTTAACTACAGATTCCTACCCATAAAAAACAGGGCTGGACTATTTAATAATATCCTAAAAGACCAATAAAACCATGCAGCTGAACACAGCTCAAATTGCAGATTCATAAATAAGTGCTTATATTAACCCTCTAAGTTTTAGGGGTTTTTGTTTTTTAACACAACAAGAGATAACGGAAACAACCCTGTTATGCTTAAACTTTTCATCTCAGTGTTTCCAATGATCTGTTTATATTAAAACTAATTAAAACTGTCCTCTATTATAGCATTTTAATGATTTAAAAAGAATTTTTTCTTGGGGCACCTGGCTGGCTTAGTCAGTGGAGCATACAACTCTTGATCTTGGGGTCATGAGTTCAAGCCCCACATTGGGCACGGATTATTTAAAAAAAATAAAAAATAAAATTTTTTTCTTAACATTCTGCCATTTGGTTTTCATGCCTTTGTAATTCTTTATCTCCTACATGTTCCTAACTATACCTTTCTCTTTCTTCTTTGTTGGTTATTGTTTCCTAAATGTGAGTGTGTTCCTCCTAACCTCATTTTTAACCTTGCTTGCTATTCTTACATGGCTCCAACCAACACTATGAATACAAATGTCTCTGAAATCCACTTCTTTCACTCATACCTTTATACTTTCAACTGACAGGGTGCTACTCCTTAGCTATTTAGCCATTACTTCAAATTCACCTCACACGTGTTCTTACTAAGCAGACACTAACGCCCTGCTTCAGAGCAGGGCAAAAGGGCTCAAAACCTTTGCTGTAACACGCTAAAGAAAATGAACCCCAAATTAGGATGAAAGAAAGAAACCAGCAAAGGAAAATTCTGAAGGTGGCAGTACTAAAACTGAAATCCAAGTGAACGTACTAGTGAGTACAAGAATAAATGGGGAGGAAGAAGATGAAGAGGAACACTGGTTCCATACATCAGGTAAAAAGTTCTTCCCATGGAGGTGAAATCAAAGCTGGAGAAACAGCTTAATTTTACAACAAACATTCAGAAGTACTATAAGGATTTAACATTATTTGGTGACTCTTTGAATAGAACAGCTGATATGAGTATCAACAATATTTGACAAATCTCTGTATAAAATAAAATTTCAGAAATACACCTTCTTCCTGAAAATACTGTTTTCCTGAGGAAGTAATGATGAAAAGAACTAGACTAATCCAAGCCTATCAAGTGTTAGTAATTACTGATAACCCATGTAAGAACAAAGGACACTACAAGAAAAAATATTAAAATCATCATTAGAGGGGCGCCTGGATGGCTCAGTCATTAAGCGTCTGCCTTCAGCTCAGGTCATGATCCCAGGGTCCTGGGATCGAGCCCCCATCGGGCTCCCTGCTCAGCAGGAGGCCTGCTTCTCCCTCCCCCACTTCCCCTGCTTGTGTTTCCTCTCTTGCTCTCTAATAAATAAATAAAATCTTAAAAAAAAAAAAATCACTATGAGATGAGTGAGTTAGGGACCGTGTCTTGCAAACTTTCAATTCTTAGTACAGTACCTAACATAAAGGGACAAAACAGATACTTTTGAATGAAAGTCTGATCAGTCAACAAACTTCACAGCACAGATAAGACATTCACATCTCCTTTGATAATCAGCTGAAGCTTTGAAAGATAAATTAAGATATGAACAAATGAAGATATGGTGGCTACAAAAGCATTTATTTTTTTGAATCATGGATAAAGATATGCAAATTTGGGGGTCTTGGTTAGGAAGAACATGATTTCCCAGAGACCTATTGGTCAAGAAGGTATGAAAGACATTGGGGAGGGTATGTGCTATGGGGAGTGCTGTGAATTGTGTAAGACTGTTGAATAACAGACCTGTACCTCTGAAACAAATAATACATTATATGTTAAAAAAAAAAAAAGCAGGAAGGGAAAAATGAAGGGGGGGAATCGGAGGGGGAGACGAACCATGAGAGACTATGGACTCTGAGAAACAAACTGAGGGTTTTAGAGTGGAGGGGGGGGTGGGGGGATGGGTTAGCCTGGTGATGGGTATTAAGGAGGGCACATATTGAATGGAGCGCTGGGTGTAATGTGCAAACAATGAATCATGGAACACTACATCAAAACTAATGATGTAATGTATGGTGATTAACATAATAAAATTAAAAAAAAGAAAAGAATAAATGAACAAATGCTCAACTGAAAAAAAAAAGGAAGAAGGTATGAAAGAGAAAATGGAAAGGACACAAGAGAAATGCTCTTGTGGTACAGACACCAAAAAAACAACAAAAAAAAGAAACCAGGTAAAGGGGTACAGAAAGCTTGTGCCACCTCCTCTTCTCCACAACAATCATCTTTAGGAGGTTAGAGATGTAACAAGTTGACATAAAGGCGTATTAACTATGAATATTTGAAAGTAAACTTCTAAACAGAACTCTCCTTTTAATACATCAGGGTAAAACCACATGGGCTTGCTTTTAAAAATATATGGTTAGACGTCTGCCTTCGGCTCAGGTGATCATCCCAGGGTCCTGGGATCGAGCCCCACATAGGGCTCCTGACTCAGTGGGGAGCCTGCTTCTCCCTCTCCCTCTGCCTCTCCCCCTGCTCATGCTCTCTCTCTCTCTCTCCCTGTATCTCTGTGTCTCAAATGAATAAAAAAAAAAATCTTTAAAAAAAATAAATAAAAATATAAATAAAACATTATACTATACTAACTGTACATATTCTGAATGTGTGGTACAGACAGATCATACTAAGTCCCTAAACAGGGATGCTATAAATGCCTACACTTATGGAAACATCATTAATTGATTACGGTTTTAGAACCTCAATTATTCTGATGCCAGAAAAGCCATAACTGTACTCCTCAGATTCACCCAGGAAACTTACAGCCAAAGCTCTCTTGTGAGTAAACAACAGATTCTCAAATAAGAACAATATACTGCAGAACCAATTTCAACAGCACATTAAACTGGATCAATTACAGTGCAAGATCTACTAGGAAAATACTAGATTATAGTTCAGGATCTCTTCACATGACACAGCTCATCCCAATAATCCTTTTCCACTTATATCCTTCCACCAACTTCTACTCACCATTCAGGTATCACCTAACATACCTATTCCTATGGAATGTCTGGTGTGTCTCCCTAACCAGATCATAGACTCAGAGGGCAAAGACTGGATCCATCTTGCTTGGCAAACCATTTATGAGAAATAAAAGACCTTATGAGTACTGAACACAAATACAATGACTTTCAAACCAAGAAACGCTCTAATATTCAGTCACCGAGAGAATGGGTTTATCCTCCCTTCCTACTGCCTAAAATATCCATGATCTGACTTCTATTACCATGCCACTCTAAACCTGCACCAAAGAAACCTTTTTAATGGCAGAAAATAAATCACTAAATTTATTGGAATTTCAGCTATAATCCAAAAAGTCATGTGGACTTCCAAATATATTCACAATCAAAGGTCTTAAGATATGTCTTTTTTTCCATTACACTGAAGTTAAATAATGGAGTCTATCTTCCAAATATACTCTTCTCAAAATGTATTTTTATTTATTTTTTATTTATTTATTTTTTAAAGATTTATTTATTTATTTATTTGAGAGAGAGAATGAGAGAGAGAGAGCACATGAGAGGGGGGAGGGTCAGAGGCAGAAGCAGGCTCCCTGCCGAGCAGGGAGCCCGATGCGGGACTCGATCCCAGGACTCCAGGATCATGACCTGAGCCGAAGGCAGTCGCTTAACCAACTGAGCCACCCAGGCGCCCCACAAAATGTATTTTTAATTCTTGTACATTTTCAGTTATTTTAGTAGATGTGCCTTCAAAAAGGACTAAACACTAATGAATAATAATCCTTCTTTAACATTATCTTCTATATAGACTTACATAGAATTAAGTAAATATATTTAATAATGGCTGCTGGTATCAAGAAAATAAAGGGATACTGGGCCCAAAGTCAGAACTATAGAAACACAGATACAGACCAATCAAAACAATAAACTCGCAAATCTTCTGTAGTAATATTTTTAAAAATCTACCAAAATGTCACACAGCCTAATTAATGTATAAGCATAGTGATAAATCTGACATTAATTCATAGGCAAATGTTTAAAAGGAATTAACAAAGAGGTAGTTTCTATGTATTTAAATAATCATGACACAATGGATTTACAAAACAATGCAGAAACCTTATGTCACTGTTTTTTTGTTTTTGTTTTTAAAGATTTATTTATTTATTTGACAGAGAGAGACACAGCGAGAGAGGGAACACAAGCAGGGGGAGTGGGAGAGGGAGAAGCAGGCTTTCCGTGGAGCAGGGAGCCCGATGTGGGACTCGATCCCAGGACCCTGGGATCACCTGAGCCGAAGGCAGACGCTTAACAACTGAGCCACCCAGGCGCCCCATGTCACTGTTTTAATAGAGAAAATACTTTCTAACTTAAGAGTTTCAAGAAAGCACCTGACAAAGTCTTCCATGAAATCCTCAAGAGAAAAGGAAGACAAGATGGGGGATCACAACTGGTTGAAAACAATGCAGATAAATGGCTGAGGTCTACAGACCGAGGTCTCTAGAGGTTTCTGTATTTGGCTGTATGCTACTCAAGATAATTATTAAGGACTAATACAAAACACAAAGCATATTTCCTTTGCCGATGAAACAGAGCTACTTTTATCTACTGCAAGTATACAGGATCACTAAATGAGATTTTAAGACCTCTACAGAAGAGAGTAATAAGTCAAAGTTAATTAGATATTTAGCATTCTTAGATTTCTTTTAATATATAAACTACACTCAAGCAATTGCATCTAAAAAAAAAAAGTACAGGCTGAAGGGCATTTTGTTTAATAGTAATATATATGAAAATGGCTTAGGTTTCTACAGTTTCAATAAGGGCCAGTGATACAGTGCGGTTGATAAAATAAAAGTTCACTTCTGCATCACAACTTAAAAGGAACAGAAAAAAAATTAAGGAAGCAAAATTCTGAAAACATGTCAAATAAAAGGAATAGCTGAAGGAACTAAATATATTTAAACCAAGGGGGGAAAAAAACTGAGAAGATTATGATGGTACTCTTCAAATACATAAAAGATGAAACATTTTTATGGCTCTAAGACAAATATCTAGTATTACATAGATGTTACAGGAAAAGATTTTAATTGTTTTATAAAAAATGAACTATACAAGGACAGAAGGACTGGACTGTGATATAGTAAATTTATCACAGGAAGGATTTTAACAAAGAACCTCAGGGTATGGGAGACTGAACTTAGTGATTTCTGGTGTCACTATTAGTGCTATTATCCTAAACAAAAGAGTAAGATAGGAGAACAATGGGATTCAATTGAGAAAGAGGAGAAAAAAGGAAATAAATATCTGAGAGAGAGTTCACAAATGGGGAGATATTTAGTTAGATTAATAGGAATAAAAATAAACTTCAAGTAGAAATAGACAAGATATACATACAACAATTTTAACTAGAATGGTATCATAATAAAGGGAAAAGCAATGAGGTTAACTAGGACTTAGTGTGTAAATATGGACAACAAAAAGGAACAAAAAATAATATTATAGTGACTACTATAGTGACAATTATGAACATGTTAGTCCAATTAAGCTAAAGACAGAAAATTCTTAAAAAGCACAGAATGAAAATAACATTTTGATTTAGGAGAATGATTAGTCTAAAGCAGTACAAGGTTCACAGGATTAACTCAAAAGGCTAAGTAGAAGAAATTTAATAAAATACACACGTAGACATGTGTATGTGCATGTAAGCACAAAATGGGAAACAGGTAGTTGAGATAAAAAAGTAGCAAAAATCATTTTGTGGCTTATAATAATCACATAAGAGATATATTAAATGCACAGAAGAATTATGAAGAATTAGTCCTTCAATGGTTACCATGGCCAAACTACTGGTGATTTTTTTTTTTTTTAAGATTTTATTTATTTATTTTGACAGAGAGAGACACAGCTAGAGAGGGAACACAAGCAGGGGGAGTGAGAGAGGGAGAAGCAGGTTCTCCGCTGAGCAGGGAGCCCGATTCGGGGCTCGATCCCAGGACCTTAGGATCATGACCCGAGCCGAAGGCAGACGCTTAACGACTGAGCCACCCAGGCTCCCCACTACTAGTGATTATTAAAATTACACTGAAAAATGTGAACAAAAAGCAAAAAATTAAAAGTCAAACAGCAAAATGAGGGCATAAGGAGAGTAGGAAAATTATTTTTACTTGTTATTTGTAGAAACATTTAAAATCTTTGACAAAATTTCAATTTACATTTAAAAAATTAAATTAACACACTGTTGCTAATTAACCCAGTTTAAATAACTGATAATTTAAGGACCCTGTTTCTCAGTTCTTTTTTGAAGAAAAGCAAGGTGCCATCATTATCTGTCACATTTAGATTAAAAGAACTGGTATCACAAATATGTAACATAATTACTTTTTCCAATTATTGTTTAAAATAAGACTTCTCCATTAACTTTTTGCAAGATGATTTTATGTAACTATTCTGAAAACTATTTACATGAAAGGAGTATAGAAAAACATTTTAATAGCTCAGCCCAAACAGTTAAGGAATCAACCCAAGTAACTTGTAAAGAGAGTTTTCCCGAACAAACTTTTTTTAATAGAAGAACTTTACTTTAGAAGCTCAAGGACTTAAAAAAAATAAGCATAAAGACATTACCAAAGTTGTATGCTCTATTTCACTCAATTTGCACCATATTTTAGTCTCCCAGCTTTCTTTATTATCTTTTCATCACTCCAGATAGTAAAGGTATTAGGCCTCAAAGGGGAAAGTCTGCTGGAGACCCTAAGGAGTTCCTCTACATTTCATCACAAGATTTTAAAGTTTTTACCACTAACTACCAGGCTGAAAGCAGACCAAAAAATGCCTCCCTCAAAATCTGTTTCAGAGGAGAAATGGAAAGAATAAGATGAATTCACTAACAACTATCTTAAGTAACAGGTTCACTACAACCTGTCAAGTAAGAATCTTAAGCTCCCATTTTACTCATGTTTTGTTCAAAAGCCTTCATAATCCGTTTCCAAAGATACTTTCCTCCTCTTAATCAAATCATTAGATTTGGATTAAGTCATATACATCCAAAAAAAAAAGTATCTTCTTAGAAGGTGTCTAGCTAATATTTATATCTGTGCATGTGAGTGTGCATTAGAACTCAGATGTTGGGGCGCCTGAGTGGCTCAGTCATTAAGCGTCTGCCTTCAGCTCAGGTCATGATCCCAGGGTCCTGGGATCGAGCCCCACATCAGGCTCCCTGCTCAGTGGGAAGCCTGCTTCTCCCTCTCCCACTCCCCTGCTTGTGTTCCCTCTCTCTGTCTCTCTCTGTCAAATAAATAAATAAAATCTTTAAAAAAAAAAAAAAAGAACTCAGATATTATTTATCCTCTTGAAAGGGGAGAGGGAGGGAGAGAAGAAAGTGAAACGAGAAAATATCAAACTATAGACCCTGAACTCCATAGTAAAGCTTTCAGTTACCTGGAACTATATGCTTATTTTAAGCAATCAGGCATATGTAAATGATTTTGTTTTAAATCTACCTCAACTGACATGCTTAACTCCTGTATGACCATTCATACACTTGTATCCAAAAATATGTTTTTTGGAAGCCCCACTCTACCTAGCTCTGAAAACAGCAAAAAATTGATAAATGTTTGTTAAATACTGGAATCCAGCAACAACTACAATGGAGACAATCCAATGATTTGAAATGATCTTCCATCACTCCAACATGCAGGAAGCAAATGCTATTAAACTAAAACTCTTTATTCAAAAACAAAAACAAAACCAAAACAGTTAATAGGAAGAAAGTTAAAAAGTAAAGAAAAAGAAATACCCTTGACTTTTCTGGTGTCTGTATCTTGGCTTATAATTCCCTCTACCTAGAAGATAGTTGTAGAAATCTGAAATAAAAGATGAGCCCAAATGTTGATTTCCTCCATCACATGTTTTTCTAACTACCACAGTGAGAATCTCTCTCACCTTAACCTGCTCACACCATCTTAACTCATTTATGACATATTAATTCTTCTATCAAAGTTAAGAAGGCATGAGGAAATGTTTGTGAATGAGCTCAACTGCAGGTAGTGGAGTCCAGAAAGCTAAAACAGATTATCTAGAAAATAAATTGCTTCATTTATTTATTCCAACACATACTAAGCAACTCAGCCAGAATGACAGGCCATGATTGCACAGAATGCCATGCACGTCTAGGTATTCCAAATTAAAAAAAAACAACAACAAATTGGAGGTTGGAAAAAAAAATGAACCTAAGGTAGGTTTTTAGCTCTAAAATCTATAAGGTTATATACCTTATATTTAGGGGAAATCACTGATATTTTTCATGAAAAATATACTATCAAATATATATATCTTCTAGTGACAGAAGATTAAAGAGGATGGACTAGCACAGGAACTAGCAGAAAATACAAAAGTATATAACTTTCCAACATGATTACAAACACACCTCCTCTGTGCTGAAGAACTAGAAGTGAAATGTCAATGTGAACTGCAACTTGAAATGGTTCCAAAAAATGTGTGTGTGTAGTATTCATTATATTCTTTCAACTTTTCTATGTTCCAAAATTTTCAAAATAAAAGGTTAAAAATATATCTTACAATACCTATAAGGCAATCTGAATCAGTACATTCTCATTAGTGGAGGTTGTAAAAGAAGTTTTAAAAATACATACTTCTATGTTGAGATTGATGGAAAGAGTACGTTTTGCTTCTTTCTGGAGAGTAGCTTCTACTACTGACACTGGAGCCAGACCTGCTGTGTGGAGAATCCTTCCGACCTACAGGTGATTCTCTGAAAAAAGGAGTGTCTCTTTTATGAGGAGACCGGTCTCTCGTGTAATGGGAAGAATAGAAACTTTTTCTTCTAAAGCCATCTCTCATGTCCCTTTGAAGAAGAAAAAAAAAAAAAAAAGCGAATTATATCCTGTAACTTACATACACAATACAAATGGCAAAAGCTCTGATTATAAGCTACTCTTTACACTGTAATCTTGGCTCCCCCCCTTTTTTTTAACCACCACCTAACTTTTTTTTTAGATCGAGAGAGTACAAACAGGGGGGAGAAGCAAAGGGAGAAGGAGAGAATATCTAAAGCAGACTCTGCACTGAGCGCAGAGCCCAATGTGGGGCTCAATCTCACAACCACGAGATCATGACCTGAGCTGAAACCAAGAGTCAATGCTTAACTGACTGAACCCACCCAGGCACCCCATCACCTAACTTCTAATGTCAGTCCACAAAATGAAACTTTATCAGTGATGTATGATTTAGATGCGTACACTTTTTCAGTTTGGGGATAGAACCAGGTGGTTAAGATCAAGTGACTTTATTCTAAGGAAACACAGAAATGTTATGATGTGAAAAACATAGTCATACAGTCTCTACTTCTGTTTGCCATTAACAATATTCTACATAGCTACCATACTCTCAAAGACATCTAGAGAATATCAAAGATTTCCCAAGTGAGACATTTCATCATCTCTTATCCACTTCTAAGTATACTACATACTACTGGTATTCAACTGCTGTGATTTTGCTTCCCACGTTCCAATTTGGCAGTCTCTACAGACATTTTTGTTGTCATAACTGGAGAGGTGGGGTTGCCACTGGTGGGTAGGACCAGGGATGCCACTAAAACCCTACAATGCCTAGGACAAGTCCGATACAAGCACACAACAAAATCTGACCCAAAATGTTAGTAATGCCAAGGCTGAGAAACCCTGGTATATACCTATTAAGTCCTTGCTCTCTTGAATTTGCATCCTTAGCGTACAGATTGTTGCTTATCTCTAACCACCAGCTTTTACTAAATCACCTCTACTTTTACAAATTAAATTTCCTTATTAAGCAATATCCAATTCAACGTAGAAAGTCCGAAGAGTAAAACTTTATAAAGCAAAACTAACTTTAAAACATCAAAGCAGGGTGTCTGGGTGGCTCAGTTGGTTAAGCGACTGCCTTCGGCTCAGGTCATGATCCTGGAGTCCCGGGATCGAGTCCCACATCGGGCCCCCTGCTCAGCAGGGAGTCTGCTTCTCCCTCTAACCCTCCTCCCTCTCATGCTCTCTCTCATTCTCTCTCTCACAAATAAATCTTAAAAAAATTTAAAAAGATTTAAAGCATCAAAGCAAATCAAAATTACTAAATGAAACTATCAAGATCTGAGCCTCCATTTAAAGGAACACTTGGCATCAAACAGGTTTTAAGCGAAGATTTAACAAGTGTATTTCCATATTAAAATTAAGGAACATTGCATTTCAGAAAGAAGAATGCTAAGAGACAAACCAATGACGTGAAATTTCAAATGTTCAGAAAATTTCAGCATATTGATCAGCAGTCCCTAATATATAAATAGTCATTAGCAGATTAAAACCCAAAATATATTGTCCTTACAGATACAATTATAATTCTCTGGGCCAAAGTAGAAAAGAGCTAAAACTCATTTAGGATAAATGAACTCAGACAAAATACTAATGCCAAAATAAAGCATTCAAGAAATTCTAATGCATTCGAACTCAATCAGCAAAATTACAGAAGCCATATCGACATCACTGAGAGCCTAGTGGCTACATATGTATTACACAGGTCTCAGGACCTGTACCAGGGGCCGAGGACCCAATGATAAACCAAATGCATGCAGTCACTCCCCCGTCATGGGCCTCTCATGCTAGAAGAGGCAGTTTAAACAAATAAACATAAAACATGTGAATGCAGTCAAGCGTGTACACAGGGAAACTAATTAGGAGCTGACTCATGCAGACAAGAGACAGTGGTAGCTTAGATAAGACCAGAGCAGGGAGCACTTTAACACACACAAGAGTGCATCTTTATAGACTCAATGGGACATGGTGAATGACTAATGAGTGTTAAGAGACAGGGGATGCCAAGATGATTCCAAGAATTCTGGCATGATGAATTACTGAAATGAGAAAAAGAGATTTGAGAAACTGGGGTGTGGTAAGAGATCCACATTTGGATTTGAACACATTAAGTTTGAGATGCTCACGTAACAGCCAGTTAGTAGGCAACTAGACACATCAGTGACAAGATTAGAAGAGATTTTTTGGCTATAAGTTGTTCTATAAATAGGCAGTATTGAAAGCCTCGGGTAGGGCCCAGAATCTAGGACTAAAAAAATTACATTGGAAGAGAAATGGACTATCTGAGAATGAAAGAGAAGAGCCACAGAAACATGAGGGAAACCGGTAAGTAAGTTATCAGGGAAGCCAAGGAAAGACTGCTGTAAGAAGATTTCCTACACTGAAATTAAATGAGCTCTTACCGGTAACTTATCTAGGTGAAGAAGAAGAGCAGCAGGCCCACATGCCCAGTAAAGACTGCCTATTTTGTCCAGCAGGAGGCAGGGTGGGGGAGTAGACAAAGTACTGAACTACAGTTTCCTAATCCTGACACGAGATGGCGGTAAAATCACAACAGCATAGTTCAGAACCATCAGAGTGGCCTGGGGTGACTGAATATACTTGGGGGAAGTACATGTCAGATTTTTAATATCTCCGAGTAAGGTCTCTCCTCCCCTTCACATCAATCCCTCATATTTCCCATCAGATTGAGCAAAAACATCACAACCAGCATCATCTACTTTAAGTATCCTCTTTGATAAAGTGATAATACTAGCCACGTCATTTATTCATGTTAGTGTGTATATATATTTTTAATATTCCTATCTCTTTTATCTCTATATCCCAATATATGAAAGGCACTATGGGGAACTACCCTGGTTCTAAAGAAGCTTAGTATGTTGCGGGGGGGGGAGGGGGGCACGCCGGGGAGTAAATGCTCCAGAAGGCTGAGAAGGCTGGTACTGCAATTCAGAAGAGAAATTTGTATTAGATGGAAAAGCGATCTGGAAGATCTTTAAAAAAAGATAAAATTTATACCAACATTGTTGAACAGAAATATAATCAAGCCACAGATGTAACAGCTATATTTAAAAAGAGAAACGGGTGCCTGGGTGGCTCAGTCAGTTAAGCATCTCAGGTCATGATCCCAGGGTCCTGGAATCAAGCCCCAGGTCGGGCTCCTTGCCCAGGAGAGAACCTGCTTCTCCTTCTCCCTCTGCCCCTCCCCACAGGGTGCCACCCCCCGCCCCCGCCACTCATGCTCTCTAAGTAAATAAAATCTTTAAAAAAATAAAGAGAAAGAGGTGAAACTAATTTTAGCAATATTTTTTATTTAACCCAATATATATAAAATATTATCAACATGTAAGACGAAACCAGAGAGAGAGAGACAAACCATAAGAGACTCTTAATCATAGGAAACAAACTGAGGGTTCCTAAAGGGGAGGGAGGTGGGGGGATGGGGTAACTGGGTGATGGACATTAAGATGGGTACATGATGTAATAAGCACTGGGTGTTATATAAGACTGATGAATCATGTACCTCTACCTCTGAAACCAATGATACATTATATGTTAATTAATTGATTTTAAAAATAAATTTAAAAAAAAGGACTGACAAGCTGTTAGGAAATGAGGAATCTGGGTTGTTCCAGGAGGGAAGAGAAAGAGTGGGGAGGGGTCCATAAATGGTGGAAGGCTGTATGGAATAGGACCCCCAAATCTTTAAAAAATAATCTAAAAAATAAAATTTAATGAGATATTTTACATTCTCTCTTTTTCACCTTAAATCTTGAAAATCCCAGTGTGTATTACATACTAACAGAATATCTCAGTCTGAACTGGCCATATCTCCAATGGAACTTTGGCTACCAGTTCCCATATTAGACAGCACAGACTTACACGGTAGGGAAAGTATTCCAAGTTTCAAGAAAAAGCAAGTAAGTTTTAAAGGATATTAATGTGAACAAAAATAAGAGTAATCAGAAAAGTGAAAACTTTAAAAAGCATTTACTAAAAAGCAAAGGAAGAGAAGTCTTAAAGGATAAAGGAAAGTTAATACCATATACTACATAGGCTGGAAGAGATCTCTGCATTTAACGACTTAGGAGTCATTTGACCAGGGAATGGGCTGTCCAATAAAAACTTCGGAAACCAAAGCAGATTATAAAAAAATCAAGATATATCTACTAAAGGAGTTGAGCCATTAGTTTTCTTCCAAAAAAGTCTGGCAGAGGAAGGAAGGGAGAGAATTGGAACAATACTTTAAGGGAAAGGGTTTGATCATACAAGTAAATGAGAAATAAGAAGTAAAAAGGGTGCCCGGGTGGCTCAGTTGGTTGAGCATCTGCCTTCAGCTCAGGTCATGATCCCAGGGTCCAGGAATCGAGCCCCACATTGGGCTCCCTGCTCATCAGGGAGTTTGCTTCTCCCTCTGCTCGTGCTCTCTCTTTCAAATAAATAAAATCTTTAAAAAAAAAAAAAAAAAGTATCATCAACTGCCTGCTGCCACCCATTTCGTGTGGCAGATACTGGTCCTATGGATTCTGCTGAGAAACTTTCAGAGCAATTCAGCCCACTGGATGTATCTTCTTTTTTTTTTTTTTTTTTTTTTTAAAGATTTTATTTATTTATTTGAGACAGAGAGAATGTGAGAGAGAGAGCACATGAGAGGGGGGAGGGTCAGAGGCAGTAGCAGGCTCCCTGCCGAGCAGGGAGCCCGATGCGGGACTCGATCCAGGGACTCCAGGATCATGACCTGAGCCGAAGGCAGTCGCTTAACCAACTGAGCCACCCAGGCGCCCTGGATGTATCTTCTTAATGTACTGAACTCTGTCTCCAGAAATCCTAACCTCTTTTCAGACATGGAAAATCCTCCTTAATTCCTGAGTGTTAAGAAAGCAGATACAACTTTGTCTTCTTTATTAACAAAAATCATACAGTTTCTTCCAATTAACAGGAAATCTCTTTTAATGTTTTATTAACCTTTTACTTCTGTGTAAGGTTTATTCAATCTTTCTCATGCAAAAAAAGTTTTAGCTTCATTTTAAATAAACTCTCTTTGACCAAAAAAGAAAAAAAAAATGTATCATCAAATCAGGAGGGAGAGGGATAGAGAAGTCTGTGAGCCAGAAATTATAATCATCCAGTAAGAAAAAATTTATCAGAGAGTACAAAGGTAAGGACAGGGGGGAATAAATGGGGACATTCAAAGATAACAATGGAACAGTGGCCTGTCAGAAGTATGCCCAGAACTCATCTGACTCCAGGAATTTGGAGGCAAGTGAGTTGAGAGGGCAGTTAGGTTCCAGGTATGGAAAAGGGATAAACAAAGAATGGTAGAAAATATACCGACTCTATTTTGAAGTGAAAAGATGAAGTCCCTGCCCCAGGCTTATATTCTAATGGGGAAAAGAGCCTATAAATAAAACATTTCTGAGTGACAAGTAATATAAAGTAAGGTGGATGTGAAGGAGGCTATTTTAGATAATATGGTCAGGGAGGACCTTTCTGAGAAGGTCATATGGAACCTCACAAAGAACAAGGTTGCGAAGAGATCTGATGTATGTTTATAGTGATCAGACTAACTGCCCTGTGAAAGTATCATATGTTAATGGGAAAGGCATAATGATGAATCAGAGGGCCTTCTTAGAGTTCACAGAATTATAGAGCACCAAAGTTTGAAATACTAGCCCTGTATACAGGGCTTAACAGAAGCATCACCTACTAGAGGAAAGAAAGGGGGTTAGGGCATGTTAAGGCCCTCGTGAACTAGATGCCTAAGTACTGAAAGACCCATCCAAAGTAACTATTAACTTCATGGCAAGTTACTTAACCGCCCTATGCCTTAATTTCCTCATCTATAAAGTGGGAACAGTACTACCTACCTCACAGAGTTGTTGCAAGGAGTAAATGAGATAATATATGTAAAGTGCTTAGAACAGGGACTGGTACACAACACTCAATAGATGTTAGCTTCTTCTACGACAGCATTACTATATTTCTATCAAATCAATAATGGTTTGCAGCAAAAAAAACAACTTAAGTATGCCAATGTGAACTGCTTGACAGTTTTACCTTCAGAAAAGCAAAACTACGGAATCTTGTATATTGGCAGGAGTTTAAAACCTACTCATAATAATAAAACCTCTAGAAAACACTTCAAGTTGACTTCCCAAGGAATTTACTTTACAAAGGATGAAATACAGATAATTCAATTTCAAGAAATTCAGCTATGGAGTTCACAGAGTACACAGACATGAAGCACATATAAAGTGAAGAGGCAAAAAGACCACTCATTACACTGGGGGTCAACAAACATTTGCTGTAAAGAGGCAAATAATACTGAGACTTTGTGAGCTGTACGGTCTCCATCACAGCTTCTCAACAACATTCCAGCAGAGCACAACAGCAGCCATAGACAATAGGTAAACAAATGTGCCTGGCTGTGTTCCAATAAACTTACCAAAAAAGACAACTGGTCAGATTTGACCAATGGACTGTAGTTTACCGACCCTTGATCTAAACAGTTACATACCTCCTGAAAGTTTTCAAACAATCTAATAGAGAAAAGAGGATACTTACAGGGGGGCGCCTGGGTGGCTCAGTTGGTTAAGCGACTGCCTTCGGCTCAGGTCATGATCCCGGAGTCCCGGGA
Organism: Neomonachus schauinslandi; assembly: GCF_002201575.2. NCBI lineage: Eukaryota > Metazoa > Chordata > Mammalia > Carnivora > Phocidae > Neomonachus > Neomonachus schauinslandi. Next base: position 69,834,824 of record NC_058407.1, read on the forward strand.
TCGAGTCCCGCATCGGGCTCCCTGCTCGGCAGGGAGTCTGCTTCTCCCTCTGACCCTCCCCCCTCTCGTGCTGTCTCTCATTCTCTCTCTCTCAAATAAATAAATAAAATCTTAAAAAAAAAAAAAAGGATACTTACAGATTCATATTTCTCATAGAATACAAAGAAATACATGGAGATTTTTTTCCATCCTATCCCTTGCCCATCTCTTAAAATTTTGCACTTCAGAAGCTATATTTTGGAAAGCAATTACACAATGATAGAGGGATATGTTTTAGCTGATTTATACCTTCTTTTTTACCAGAGAACTGACTTCATAATAAAAAGCTTTTCTCAAAATACATTCCAAAAAATACTAACCCACAAGATGTTGGTATTTTTCATCTCACCACAAAATCCAAAGAGGGGGTTCTATGGGTAAATAACTTTGGGAAACATGGAGTTTAATAAAGTTGAACATATTTATTTACAGTGACACTTCTAAGAGCATTCCCTACAGACAGATGTAGATTCAAAAGTTAGTTCATCTACATATATATGGCCTTTTGACCTTAATTTACTCAACATCTCTGAGCTTCATTTTCCTAACTTCTCTGAACACAGCAACTTTGCAATGAATGGTATCTATTATTATAGTTTCAGGCTTTTGTCATGTTGTTGTCCGTGATCTCATTTTTTAACCTTTTTAACCTTTGGGTTAACCTTTTAACCCAAACACATGGATCCTTAAGTTTTAAACATTTTCCCTAACTCTGAGACAATTTAGGGTATGAATGATCAATTCTCTTCTTATAACTCATACCATGATAAATTCGGGTTGGTTAAAAAGCTACATGTTTGGAAGGGACAGAAGGGAAAGACCCCTCAAGAGAAAAAATGCTAAATAATTATAAGCCTATTTTGCATCAAAATACCAAGTTTTAAACTACATGCTAAAAAGGGCTCTAAAGTTGTAAGTTATAATTGGATTTAAAGCAAATTTCCAATTAAGGGGGAAAATCCTAATACCAATGGCAAAGCCTTAAATAGTAATGTTTCATAATTTAATGCATGCTGACAAAACTGTTGAATTGAACATACCAATAAAAAAATGGTGAAGGATATGAAGATAATGTCATCACATCACTAAATATGTATTTAAGATAACCTGTTCTTTTAAGTTTTCCCAATCAAATAGGCAAATGATCTCATCCAGTAGTGAAAACAAGGATAAACAGACACATAAGCTTCCTCATGAATAATAAACAATTTGGATTGGCCTGGAAATTGCTAGGGATTCAATGGTCCTAAAAATGGAAAACACTACTCTAGTTCACAAAACAGGGTTAAACTTCCAAAGTCCACACAGAGAGCAAACACTAGATAGAGCTGGAAGTATCATTCTTTTCTGACTGTCAGAATGCTTTATCTTCATTAACAAGTTTCCTTTTTCTCTCCTCTATATGTCTGTACAAATCTGGCTTTTGCTAGGCTCAATCTAATGTCACAAAAGGCTGCAGAATATTTTGGTTTCCTTTGTCTTCTTGGTGTAACACCTGTTTAAGGTAGTTTGCACTTGGTTTCAAACGTCAACCATGAGTTTCAGTGTTTGCGGGGAAAAAATTAAAACAATTCACTAATTCATAAATAAGATGAGCATTTTAATGTTTATTACTTCTCATTTAATTTTCTTTCCATCACAAACAGAGGTACACAATAGCTACCATGAATAATGGTGGGTACTCTTTAGATACCACAAGGTACTAGAACACATGATGTTAGTTTTATGAAACAAATGAGTCCTAATTTTCTTAAATTTTTGTCTTCCATTATAACTTATGATAAATCTAGGTTAAAAATAGATATTCAAAGGCTGAGTTTTTTCTTTTTAATTAAGACAGTACGGCAAGGGCAAACGGAACAATCTTATATCTTAACCTTACACCTAAACAAAGATTTATTTATAGATTTATTCATAGATTTATTTTTAATTCTTTGGCATAATAACTGATGAGAGAATGCAATGAGTTTTTAAACATAACTCAATCAATAATGCTTTCATTAGTAAATTTCTTCCTAGTAATTCAGTAGGAATTTTTTTCCTTTCCTTCAGGTTTTGTTTATAATGTAACTGTACTACTTTTATAACGGAAACGTCTTTTTTTTTTTTTAGGTAAAGTCTACCTGCAACCTGGGGCTTGAATTCTTGACCTCTAACATCAAGAGTCACACGCTCTACTGACTGAGCCAGCCAGATGCCCCTATAATGGAAACACTTAAAACTTATTTTTATTTAATAAGAAATTAGGGGCGCCTGGGTGGCTCAGTTGTTAAGTGTCTGCCTTCGGCTCAGGTCATGATCCCAGGACCCCCGCATCAGGCTCCCTGCTCCAAGGGAAGCCTGCTTCTCCCTCTCCCACTTCCCCTCCTGTGTTCCCTCTCTAGCTCTCTGTCAAATAAATAAATAAAATAATGAAAAAAAAAAAGCTCTTTATAATAAAAGGTTAAATTTAAAGATTTTTTTTTTCCTCCCATAATGTTTCCTAAATCTTGGTGCCTGCTATTACATATTGCAACTAAATGCTATCAAATGACTAATGATAAAACAAACACAAAATAATTATAAATAGAAAAATTTTAAGTGTTCTGTTGCCCTTGGTTTAATAGCTTGTATTTCGGTACACTCACTCATGGTTTTAATTCTATACTATATATTTAATAGACATTTTCTACTAACAAAATTTTTGGCATACCATTTAAAAATATTTCTATTTCATAGAGTTCAAGACAAAGATACCATTACTTCAAGAAGCACCTCAATTTTTGCTACTTCAACAAAACACGACTACCACACTCAAAACCTACATCCAAAAATTGGGAATTGAGTAATTCCAACTACCTTGACTGCAAGAGAAAATCTAGGAAAACTGGACCTTTTTTTTTTTTTAAAGTAAACTGCTGAGAATCATCAAAGAGCTAAGACTATAATAAAGAACTATGGAACCAAGATGCAAGACAAGTAGGAAGCTCAGAGATCTGGACCTATTTTTATTGAGCTGCTTTTCTCTTTATATATCCACCAATTTCAGAAGCAGCATCTCAGAGGATGAAAAATTGAGAAATGATTTTGATGGCGTCACAGGATTAGGATATAAAAACAGAGTCCAGATCTTACCAAGGAAGAAGGTTGAAAGCTTAAAGGGCTACATAATAACAGCAGGGTAAACTGGAAATGAACTAGCCTAGCTTCATAGGACCTAAATTCTTTAAGATGACCCTAGACTGCTAATGACTCAAACCCTCTGACATACTTAGAGGTTTCCATTTTCCTCACAATTAGTTAAGATTCATTAAAATTACTTCAAATGTAAGATCTCATTTTTAACAAGAAAATCTAAGAATTTAAAGTTACAGAGATAAAATAAATTTAAGCTAGACATTAAAATACAGTACTGTTTCCTGAAGAACTGTACAAATTAAAACAAAGCCATATATACAATTGTCACTGAATACTTAAAATGCAAAACATGAATCTCTAGGTTATCATTAGTTTACTCAAAAAAATGAAAAAGTAAAAACTGGTTCATAGAAATATCACAACTTTATTCATACTATTTTTTTTAAACATGTATTAGTCCTAACACTCATAATCAGCTATAAAATTCAATTGATATCAACTAGTATAATTTTCTTTGTGCAAATAATCATCTTGATTTTAAAGAATTTTGGGTTTTGTTTTAACAATAGCCCTGAAGCATGCTGAATAGAGCAGGATACTGGAAACCTGGGCATATTTTTTAATGTCATTCCATACATCACAGGGTAAAAACTTTGCACTGTAAGATGAAGTTCTATTTACCATGCAAAGAAAACTTCACATCAAAAACCTTCAAAACTATATATAGGCTTTCCAGCTATGTTGAAAATGAGGGTATCAATACATATAAAGGATTCAATACAATAAATTATAAAGCAAATACGAAAGAGCGTTTGAACATATATAACTAACAGTACAACTAGAATACTTACCATGAAGACAAAAAAAAAAAAAAAACAACACACAAAAAACCACAAAACCCCCACATGTTTAGCTGATGTTTTTATTACCAAAAAAGTACCTACTTGATAGTTAAGATAGTGTCGGGGCGCCTGGGTGGCTCAGTCCTTAAGTGTCTGCCTTCGGCTCAGGTCAGGATAGTTAAGATAGTGTCTTCGACTATATCACAAACATTTCAGCCATAATGCTGAGCATGTTATAGAAGGCAAAGTCACCAGAAGAATGGAAGATGGGAAGAACTAATGCCCTATAAAGCACTGTTTCTCAAAATGTGTTCCTGGGACCATCTACACTTAATTACCTTGAATGCTGGTTTCAAAAGTAGATATATGAAGCTCATGAGTCTCCCCTTATTAATATACATCCCTGAGGTAATTCCAGCCCCTCGCACCAGTCAAACCAGACAAGCTGTGATGGATCCCTCAGTTTCCGTGGATATAGTTACTGGTTAAGGGTAAAATTCAGTAAAGTAGGGGGGAAAGAATAGCAGGGGGTGGGGGGAAGAAGGCATTTTACTTATTAGGACCTCATTTTTCTTTCCTTCCCACATCCAACATGCACAAATATTCCACACAAAATATTACTTACTTCATTTCTAGTCAACAGAAACTTTAAAAAGGAATTAAGATTTCAAGAATCATATTGGGGCATCTGGGTGGCCCAGACAGTTAAGTGTCAGCCTTCAGCTCAGGTCATGATCAGTCCTGGGATTGAGCCCCGCATCGGGCTCTCTGCTCAGTGGGGAGCCTGCTTCTCCCTCTCCCTGCTGCTCCCCCTGCTTGTGCAATCGCCCACTCACTCTCTCTCTGTCAAATAAATCAAATCTTAAAAAAAAAAATAATAATTTTGACAAAGTGGCTTGGTAACTTATAGCGCGAACTCAAAAATAAGTTAAACGCAGACCTCAAATGTCTTTTCTTAAATGTGGAAACAAGAGTACCAGGGGCACTATGATTTAAGATAAGGAATTTCCCACACTATCTTTTATTCTATACTACCCAAAAAACCAAACAATTATCTTGCAGCAAAATTGAGAAGTTTGGTGACCCAAGGCCTGAGCTCTTTCTACAAAACAACTTTGCATCAAAAGCATTCTAGGCACGAGATATGGACTAAGATCTCCCAGCCAGAGTATAGATCTTATCTGTGTTATCCAGTTTGATCTCTAACACCTAAAAGAGTGCCGATTCTTACTGAGGTTAAGATATGCCTAAAATGCTATAACATAAATACCAAAAAATGTAATCTTGAGTCATTACACAAAAGAAGTTTATCTGTACAAAATAGTCGAGAGCAGGCATTCCAGGGTGAGAGATTCTGCTCCACACAATCACCCAAGAACCCACGCTTGACCACTCTATTTCAACATGTGGCTTTCAAGGTCACATGTCTGCTGTCATTCCATTCCAGGGCCCATCGTGCAAGATGGGAAAAGGTAAATGTGTGTGGAAGAATACATGAAGAAGTAGAACTCCTATTCAAATTACACTGGAGATAAATTAGCCATGTGGCTACAGTTAGCAGGAATGAAGACCTGGAAATGTAGTCCACCTATGTGCCTAAGATGTGTGGACAAGTAGAAGTGTTCTCAAAACAGATTTATTTCATTTCAGTGAAAAGTTTGGGATTCTCAAATGAAGATGCTCTAAAAGACGGTTGGATGTAGGAATGTAGCACTCAGGAAGAAGCCAAGGCTATAGATACAGATTTATCTGTCACCAGCATCAGAGAGTATAGGGCAGTGTTTTTCAAACTTCAGTCTTCAGACCTTCTGCATCACAATCATCTGGGGGGCTTGTGAAAATACAGATTCCAAGTCTCCACTTACTGAATCAGAATCTCTTGAGATGAAGCCTGGAAATTTTCATTTTTAATGAGCTTCTAAGTGATTCTTATAAACACAAGTTATAAAAACATAAGCAAAGGGTGCCTGGGTGGCTCAGTCGGTTAAGTGTCTGCCTTTGGCTCAGGTCATGATCCCGGGGTCCTGGGACAAAGTCCCACATTGGGCTCCCTGCTCAGTGGGGAGTCTGCCTCTCCCTCTGCACGCTCATGCTCACTCACTCAAAAATAAAGAAAATCTTAAAAAAAAAACCACCACCACCACCAAACAACAAAAAAACATAAGCAAAGGAAGTAAATGCGGTCAAGGATAAAGACAAATGAAGTTACCATAAATGAGAAAAGGTGCCGAGAAGTCATTGTTAACATGAACCTATGGTTTTGTGACTGTTGTCGCTCCATACTACCTATTAGACCAGTGGTTCTCAAGTCTAGCTTCACATTAGGACATCTGATGAGCTTTTGAAAAATACTGATGCCCAGGCCAAGTAAATCAAATCTCCAAACGTGAGGACCAGGGAACTTTTTTTTTTAAAAAAGCTCTCCAGGGGCGCCTGGGTGGCTCAGTCGTTAAGCGTCTGCCTTCGGCTCGGGTCATGATCCCAGGGTTCTGGGATCGAGCTCCGCATCGGGCTCCCTGCTCCATGGGAGGCCTGCTTCTCCCTCTCCCACTCCTCCTGCTTGTGTTCCCTCTCTCACTGTCTCTCTCTCTGTCAAATAAATAAATAAAACCTTTAAAAAAAAAAAAAGCTCTCCACCTAATTGAGAGCATAGCGAGGGTTGGAAACCACCATCTTAGACAAGCTGCTATTACATGCTCTTCATTTCAGAGTCCCAGACTGTTGCCTTACTCCAGAGACTGCAAACTCTGGTTTTACTTACTTGTAAACACTGAAAACTCAAGAAATTTAACCTTTTAAAAATCTGGATTTCTTCTTTTGAAGCAGGCCATGGTATGCTTACATTCCCAAATAGCAAACATCAGCTTTGCACCAAGTAACAGCTGCTCCAATCTGCCCCTCAGCATTTGTTTACATTCCACCTAAGGGTACATGAGTTATTTCCATGAACAAAGAGGGGCATTACTACCACAGAAACATGAGTATGTTAACTGCTTTCCTGTGTTACAAGTACTTTATGCTTAATAATTGTATTTGTGTATATATAAATAACAAAATACAGCAATTTGAGTTGATCTTGTAAATGGTTTTACAACCTCAGCCTCTTCATAAGCCAATCCTTCCAACTTCCTTAAGTGAAACCTGGTATTTGAACACAAATACCTCCCCTAAAACTCGTGAGTACTAAGCGCGCACTGATGACTGCCTCAAGGTCCTGAAGTATACGACACATAGGATTATGGTCTAAATCCCCCATCCTCTAAGAAAAGGGAAAAAGAGCCCAACAAACTCTTTAAGTCCATGCTATTCCACTATAACCCCACACTGCCCGTATTACCAACCTTCTGATAACTTTCCCACATTTCCTAAACCCAAGGATACAGTATGCACTGTAACACATCCTATCCACATCATGGGTAACTCAAAATTCATGTGGATCATCTGTGCAATGGTATAGCAAGTCCTCAACTACCTCCTACCTCTTCACAATACCTTAGTCACACACTTAAATCCTAAACCTTGCCACTTATTACCCAGTAGTGCTCTTCTTCAGAATCCAATACTGCATTCTTATCACAATGTCTTATCCTTCAGTTTTCTCACTCCTATAATAATTCCACCTATAGATACCTACAAGACTCCTTCATTTTCTAACAAGCCACGAACCCTGTCCTAGCCTCACTTACTGCCTTTCCAGCTTCAATTACAGTATTTGAAGCACTGTGAATACCAACAACTTCCCATCTTGGCAATTCTGATACATCATCTTAGCCAACCCCAAACCTGAATTAATTCCAAAATCTTTTATTTCTTCACTGTTAGAGTTGAATGTCACAAGCCTACAGATTGAACCTACTACAGACACATGGTCTTTAATTTCCACTGCGCCTTCAATTCCACTAGTAATATTTTTACTTATCATTAGTGAACTCAATTTCCTATTCATCTCAGCAGCTTTTCTAATATCCGGATAATCCTCCCAAAGTCTTCTAACCTAGCACCAAAACTTTCCTTTTCAATGAGCTACCTCATTTCCTTAAAAAATACAGCAGTATTAGGGCACCTGGGTGGCTCAGTCATTAAGCGTCTGCCTTTAGCTCAGGTCATGATCCCAGGGTCCTGGGATCGAGCCCCGCATCGGGCTCCCTGCTCAGCAGGGAGCCTGCTTCTCCCTCTCTCACTCCCCCTGCTTGTGTTCCTGCTCTTGCAATCTCTGTCAAATAAATAAATAAAAATCTTAAAAAAAAAAAAAAATACAGCAGTATTCCGGCATGAACTACCTCAACCGCCAGCCCAAATCCCTTCTCCCCCAGTCGGCCTTCATCTGCCCCATCCTTCCTTTCCCAGTATATGATTTTTCCCTGTTAAAAGGCCCTCAAATCAAAGATCTTCATCCTGTTCCTCATTTATCTTGTCTTCATCAGTATTCTCTTTTCTGCCTTGTATCTTGAACCTTTCTCTTTTCACTTCAACTATAAATATGCTCAAGTCACTGATCACCTTTAAAAAAAAAAAAAAAAAAGGTTTTAGATGATCTTCCTTTAGCCAGTGTCCTCGACCTTCCTTCACCTCATGGATACTTTTAAGTCTCCTGTATTTGCAACATATAGCATTGCCTACTTTCCATCTCAGTATTTTTCAAAAACATATCCACTCATGTTGAATTTACCACCTCATATCTCATTCGTCCTGACACAGCCAAACCCAAGATATTTTAATCTTTATATTACTGGAGTACTCAGTTGCATCAGCCATTGGTGACCCCAAATATTGTTTAAAAAGTTTTATTTTCCAACACTTCCATAAAGGCCAAGGGTTCTGACCTCAGTTCACTGCTCTTGTCTAACTACATCCTATCCTTGGACAATCTCACTTTTGAATGCAGCTCCTCCCTTGAAACCATTCCTCCTATATGCCAATCTCAGATAATGGTATTATTATACACATAGTAAACAAAACCAAAAATCCAGATAGTTCCCACATTTTATTCCCATATCCAACAACCATATCTTGCTGATTTTTTGCTTCCTAAGCATTTATCAAATTTAACCCTTTTTCTCCATTCCAACCTCCCCTCTCTAATTCAGGTATTCATTTCTTCTTCTATCTCCAATGCCACCTTTAAAAAATCATCCTCGAGGGGCACCTGGGTGGCTCAGTCGTTAAGCATCTGCCTTCAGCTCAGGTCATGATCCCAGGGTCCTGGGATCGAGCCCCGTATTGGGCTCCCTGCTCCGCAAGGAGCCTGCTTCTCCCTCTCCCACCCCCCCTGCTTGTGTTCCCTCTCTAGCTGTGTTTCTGTCAAATAAATAAATAAAACCTTTAAAGAAAATCATCCTCTAGGAGTGCCTGGGTGACTCCGTCAGCTAAGCATCTCACTCTTGATTTAGGCTCAGGTCATGATCTCAGGGTCACAAGATCAAGACCCATGTGGCATCGTGCTCCGAGCTCAGCAGGGAGTCTGCATGGGATTCTCTCTCTCCCCCTCCTTCTGCCCCTCCCCCTGCTCTCTCTCTAAAAATAAATGAAAAATCTTTAAAAAATCATCCTCTACATTGAAGACAAAAGAAACTACATTCCAATTGGGTTAGCCTGTCTAACAGGTGAAACTTTTTCAGGAGCTCCCCATTGCTAACATAATAAAACTATATATATATATATATATATATATATTTTAAGATTTTATTTATTTATTTGACAGAGAGAGAGATAGCGAGAGCAGGAACACAAGCAGGGGGAATGGGAGAGGGAGAAGCAGGCTTCCCGCCGAGCAGGGAGCCCAATGTGGGGCTTGATCCCAGGACCCCGGGATCATGACCTGAGCCGAAGGCAGACACTTAACAGCTGAGCCACCCAGGCGCCCAATAAAACTATATTTTTAAAACTATTTATTCAGACTTCTTTGTTATAATTTAATTCACAATTCCCTAGGTCACATATATGCATCCATTAATACCTCTACACATCATGCTTTATACAGCTTTGCTCACGTTCCTCCTTTTGCAGGAATATGTTCACTATTACCCTTCTTCTGGTCAACCCTTATTTCTCCTTCAAGTTTTGTTCATGTTATCTGCTCCTACAGGAAATCTTCAATAAAATCCCCCAGAACAGGGTAAATGCTTCCATCTTCCTACAGCATTTTATGCAACTTCAGCATGTATCATATTAGGCTATCTTCTTGTGCATCTACTTCACTCACTAGACGCTAAGCTAGTGATATAAGCACAGTAGCCTACACAAAGTAAACACTCAATAAACATTTGTACCACTGAACTAATAAACCAAAGATGTTTTATAGTATTTTTCTCTGTCAAATAGTATATCACCTAAGAAGATAAAAAAATCACTATAATAAAAATCAAAATTAAACCTTTGCTTTAGGGGCACCTGGGTGGCTCAGTCGGTTAAGCGGCTGCCTTCTGCTCAGGTTGTGGTCCCGGGATCCTGGGATCAAGCCCCACGTCCAGCTCCCTGTTTGGTGGGGAGTCTGCTACTCCCTCTGTCCCTTCTCCTGCTCATCCTCTCTCTAGCTCTCTCTTGTGCTCTCTCTCAAATAAATGAAAAAAATCTTTAAAATAAAAAACCTTTGCATAAAAAAAAAAAGCAATAGGGACGCCTGGGTGGCTCAGTCGGTTAAGCGTCTGCCTTCAGCTCAGGTCATGATCCCAGGGTCCTGGGATCGAGTCCCGCATCGGGCTCCTTGTTCCGCGGGGAGCCTGCTTCTCCCTCTGCCTCTGTCTCTCTCTCTATCTCTCATGAATAAATAAATAAAATCTTTAAAAAAAAAAAATCAATAGGTATAAAAATACTAAACTACTTAATAGAAATTTTCCATATGCGAATACAGAAAAAAAAACCCTCAGCATTTAAAAATAAAGTATGCTGACCATGTAGTGATACTCTTGTTCTATATTTCTAAATACTATTTAATACTCTACATCAGTTCCACCCTAAAGTTTATTCTAAGACCTCATAAGTACAGGGAAAAAATGACTGTTAAAAACCACCTCATTCAGTCTAAATTAATAACCCTTGGTAAAGTATGACATGTTCCTTGAATACAAAATGAAGTAGATCCTAATATATTCTGAATTTTATCTACAAGTGTGTTTTGAACAAAGAGATAATAAGATCACTGTATATACAGAACCAAGATGAACAGATGATGATATGTTTGAAATGTGGATAAATTATCAGGTACGTGGCTCTATTAAAGAAAAAAGTGAGAACTTTCAGAGGGAGGGTGGGAGTGTGGGAGGAGACAGACAACAATACATTCGGGATGCCTCAGTGGCTCAGTCAGTTAAGCGTCTGCCTTCGGCGCAGGTCATGATCCTGGGGTCCTGGGATTGAGTCCCACATCAGGCTTCCTGCTCAGTGGAGCCTTCTTCTCCTGCTTTTCCCTCTGCCTGCCGCTTCCCCTGCTTGTGCCCTCTCTAACAAATAAATAAAACCTTAAAAAAAAAGAAAATAATACATTCATTTTTCCTCTGTTAACTATTATTTAATCCAGTTGCTTCCAATGACTCCATACTTATTTGATATGAACCACTAATATATATATATATATGTTGGGTTTACAAAATACATAAAGTGCTATAGTATGAAACACATAAAACAGAAAGTGAAAAAGATTAGGTAAATTATAACCCAAAAGTTCCACAGCTAGTAACAGACCTGTGGAAGATGGTGTGAAGCCAGGTGGCCCAGTAGCAGCCAGTGATGGCAATCTGCAGAAGTAAAGTGCTGGACAGAGCAAGAAGGAAGACCCAAGGGATCAGAAGACTAACTACATAGAGAATGTGAGCAAAAATACTGAGGATACTGGTTTCAAGTCTGGGATCAGATTTTTATCCTAGTGACAAGCTAATAAGTTAGACTGTTACTGTTTCATGGATACTGGTAGAAGACACAAGACTCCTGAGACAAAGGATTTTATACAGCAAGCAACATAGCATTGGCTTGTCTGCACAAGCCTGGTTCCAAGTCCCACAGAAATGATGTGATATAGGCCAAGATCAATGCTACACACATAGTGGGTTCACAACTAAGGAAAACATGGGGAAGCCACTATTTTTACACCAAGCAATAAGCAAGCCTGCTATTTGAAATAGAGGAAGAACTACTGTATCTTTCAAGAATGCTCACTACAAACTCCACTCTGAGAAATAGCATGGATAAAAAGTGGGCAGGGCCTTGCATTCTTAGCATATCTTGGCAAGATGTGTAGGAGTGCAAGAGACCCATGGAGGACTGTCTCTTCCAACAACTGGGAGCCAGGTTTTTTGCTGACAAAAGAGGGGGTAAAATATGGTATGGAAAACAGGAAAGGATACTGCCACAAACTCATGGTCTTCAATATATGTAAATAATGTATAAAAATAAACACAGATGTAAAAGAGAGAAAGTGTGTGTGTGTGTACACCTGTGTCCAGATCTTGGACTTTCCACTAATAAAGAATCTGTGCTCCTTGGAGAAATAGCTTAGACTTTAGGCCGGAGGCAGGAAAAAACATAAGAATAACCTGGGAAATCCTGCATCCGAAGGTAAGAAAGTGATCAAAGAATGATGTGGACAAGTTATAACAAAACAACACTGATTTAGCAATGGATTCTTAGATATGACACCAAAAACATTAGCAACAGAAGAAAAAATAGAGAAACTGGACTTTATTAAAATTTTGAACACTGAAGAACATTATCGAAAGAACAGAATATGTGCAAGCCATATATCTGATAAGGATTTAATATCCAGAATATATAAAGAACTCCTAAAACTCAACAAAAAGACAACCTAATTTTAAGATGGACCAAAAAAAATGAATAGATGATTCTTTTTTTTTTTTTAAAGATTTTATTTATTTATTTGAGACAGAGAGAATGAGAGACAGAGAGCATGAGAGGGAGGAGGGTCAGAGGGAGAAACAGACTCCCTGCCGAGCAGGGAGCCCGATGCGGGACTCGATCCCGGGACTCCAGGATCATGACCTGAGCCGAAGGCAGTCGCTTAACCAACTGAGCCACCCAGGCGCCCTGAATAGATAATTCTTCAAAGAAGATATACAAATGACCAATAAGCACATGAAATGTTGCTCATCACTAACTGTTAGGGAAATGTAAATCAAAACCATAATGAGATACCACTTCACACTTACCAAGATGACAATAACAACAACAACAACAGAAAGGATAAAAATAATATTAAGGTCATATGTCAATTATACCTCAAAAAAAAAATCCACATAAAGCCTCTGGAAACAACAAAAACAATAAAAAGGGTAAGGACAACAAGTTGATTATGCCTCAAAAAAATTCACACAAAGCCTCCAGAAAAGCCTCTAACATTATAAAACATACCCATATTGGGTGCCTGGGTGGCTCAGTCGTTAAGCGTCTGCCTTCGGCTCAGGTCATGATCCCAGGGTCCTGGGATCGAGTCCCACATCGGGCTCCCTGCTCGGCAGGAGGCCTGCTTCTCCCTCTCCCACTCCCCCTGCTTGTGTTCCTGCTCTCGCTCTCTCTGTCAAATAAATAAATAAAATCTTTAAAAAAAAAAAAAAA
>NC_058407.1:69848485-69999593 GCF_002201575.2 Neomonachus schauinslandi
TCAAATAAAAAAAAAAAATCTTTAAAAAAAAAAAAAAAAAAAAAACATACCCATATTAATACGATTTATCGGAGTACAGTAAATGAATTGCCACAAATGAACAACCTCTCCAGAGTCAAGTAGATGGCACAAGGTGATTTACACCTATCACATGAGATAAATAAATGATGGAAAAGATCACAGGAAACACTGGAATTGTTAATATGTACAGGGCTCCACTGAAAATCTTCATAAAACCATTTAAAAGAAAATACAGGGAGTATTTATTTAAATGAAAAGAGTTACTGCATGCACTGAATTTCCAAAGTAGCATTCATTTTCATACACACATAATAGATTTACCTAAAATTAGCTCACATTCCTATTTTTTTTTAAAGGTCTTAAAGGAATATAAGTTTCAACAAGATTTCCTTGAGCTGCAGTTTAGCACTGAATTTCCAGGATGCCTGAGTTTCTAGGGAAGACCCTTCCCCTCCATTATTCACCCAAGCATCATCTCAAATTCTCCACCTGCCCTCCCTTCACCTCAGGTCTTAAAGAGGAAACATATAAGAGCTGTGCCACACTAGCCCTCTAGCTGCTGTCTGCTGCCTCTTACTTTGCTCTACATATTCTATGCAAGATGATGTCATTCCTGAAGTAAGAGTCATCCCCTCCTGCCTGTAAAGCACCCAATTCAAAGATCACTTTTATACAAATCATTCCTCCAAATTCATCTCCAGGCCTGACCTCTATGCAATTTTATTCCCTCTCTCTGTCTGCCAGACTCCAGCAACTCAGATGTCCACTAGCACCTGTGCTTCGGCCAAAATGGCCTCATCATGCACATACCATGTACTTGCTTGCTATGTCCCAGCCACTTAAGTAGTCTTCCTCTAGCTCTATCCATCTCTTCTGACAGAAATGCTAACTAGCCTTCAGAGTTCAACTCGAATGATCCCTCCCCCTCAGTCTTTCCTCATCATCTTACCATCATTCTTCTGAATTCCTTCCGTGTCAGAACTTACCCCAGTAAGTACAACCCAGCCCATTCTGCTTTGTCTGACGACAAAGCTCTGATAGCTCTTATTCACTTTCATTCTCACAACACATGTAGTAGTTTAAAAAATACACAATGAGTAAATGAATCAATCATTTCATTACACAGATAGTGCCTGTGAACATTTTAGGCCATAACTTGCTATATTATATTTACAAAATAACTAGAACCTGAAATGATTGTAATCTAGGTTTTAATTTTTTTTTTTTTTAAGATTTTATTTATTTGACAGAGAGAGACACAGCGAGAGAGGGAACACAAGCAGGGGGAGTGGGAGAGGGAGAAGCAGGCTTCCCGCAGAGCAGGGAGCCCGATGCGGGACTCGATCCCAGGACCCTGGGATCATGACCTGAGCCGAAGGCAGACGCTTAACGACTGAGCCACCCAGGCGCCCCTAGGTTTTAATTTTTAAAAGCACTTAACAGAACACCCCCACATACACATACGCACACAATAATAAAAGGAATATAACAAGTGGTGGTGAGTATGTGAAGACACTGGGAATCTTGTACACTGGTGAGAATGCAAAATGGTACAGCTGCTACAGAAAACAGTTTGGGGGTTCCTCAAAAAGCTAAACATAGAATTACCATATGACCCAGCAATTCTACTCCTAGGTATGCACCCAAAAGAACTGAGAACAGGGACTCAAAACAGATACTTATTTGTCAATGTTCACTGCAGCATTCTTCATGATAGCCAAAAGGTAGACACAATCCAAATATCCAAGAGAAGATAAATGGATAAATAAAATGTGGTAAATATATAAAATGGAATATTATACACCATTAAAAGGAATGACATTCTGTTACACCATGCTGTTGAAAACATCATGCTAAGTCAAAGAAGCCAAACATAAAAGGACAGTATTGTATGATTCCACTTATATGAATACAAAGAACAGGCAAATTCTTAAAGACAAAAAGTAAAATGGTGGTGGGAGTAAGGAGGCATGAGGAATTATTGCTTAACAGGTATAGTTTTTGTTTGGGATGATGAAAAAAAGTTTTGAAAATCGTGTTTGTTAGTGTAACCATCTTACCAGACACTGTGAACGTAATTAATGCTAGTGAATTGTGCACTTAAAAATGGTTAAAATGGCATATTTTATGTTATACATATGCCTCTACAAAAAGTATTTTTGAAAAAACACAGAAGCTAACTTGTAGGGATTCTCACTGACCAAATTTCAGCATCCTAATAATGATAGCAACAGATTATAACACATTGGAAATAGGAATCCACGAGTCCATACTGATATAAACAAAGTTTTGTTTGTTTTTTCTTAAAGGGGATGGTGGAGAGAAGAGAAAGCTCTTTCTCATAACGGGAAACAGGTAACACTATGCATAATGAATAAAGAAAGAACAGTCTAATTACAAAATCACCATTACAAACAATTATATTGTAATTCAGGCAAGAAACACCAATGAATACTAGAACTAGTGGATGAAAATGGGATGAAGAATGGCATACTTGCACAGTTTCAAAGTATCTCCCCAACAAAACACCAATGTCAGGCAAAGGAAGAGGCCAACTTCACAGAGAAGAAATTTTGCAGACCCCATCTTAGTCAAGCGATAAAAAGTCACCACCACCAATAACGGAACAAATCAACAACATGTGCAACCTAATAGGATGCAATAAAAAGAATATGGCATCACTTCAGGGATTGTACTGGCACAAATGCATAACTGAAATCGGATCATGAACATCAGACAAACCTAAATTGAGAAAGTCTACAAAATGTTTGCCCTGTGTTCATCTTGCCTAAAACAGTGAGCCACAAAAATCAAGGAATGGACTGAAGAACTGTTCCAGATTAAGGACGTCTACAAAAATATGATCTACGAATTCAGAGTAGATCTTTTTGCCATAAAACACATTATCAGGGCATTGTGGGAGACATTACTGGGGTCTCTAGTTTTTTAAATTATTCTCGCAACTTTTCTATAAATTTAAAAACTGTATCAAATAAAATGTTTTAAATAGTCTATTTTCTTTCCACAATATAAAGAATTATCATGTACACCCCAATAAAAACAAAAACACTAGTTGGCATGGTTTTCCTAAATACTCAGAACCTTATTCGCTTACCAATATATACAAGTATTCTCTGCATGGGTTACAATGCAATGATTTTTTCCCTTTAAAACAAACAGTTATTTTCTATTCACAAAGTCTTCAGTGAGATCATATAACAGGGAACAAACTACAGCCAGAAAGATGCTAGCCTGGAAAAGCATTAGCTTCTGTGATAACCTAATACCTGAAATGTCACAGAGGACACCCAGACATCAAGTGTAGGTACAGAAGATGTGGAAGAAGCCCCTTCTATACCACTACCATTTCATTTTTCTTCATAAAAAAGGTTTTGTTTTTTATCTGTTTATGATCCACAATTCATACTAAAATGTAGGCTAATGAGAGCAGAACCTTTTTATCCCCAGATGCTAGAAGAATACCGGACATGTACCAGTCACCCAATAAATACTTATCAAATGAATGAATATACCATATAGAATGAACTCTATACCAAAAAATATCAAACAGAGTATGAGTACAGACAACACTCTCTGATCACAGAATAACTAAAATATACTATGTTGGAATCAGTATAAAATTGCTATCTATCAGGGGCGCCTGGGTGGCTCAGCCAGTTGAATGTCTGACTCTTGACCTCAGGGTCATGAGTTCGAGCCCCACGGTGGGCTCCACACTGGGTATGGAGCCTACTTAAAAAATAAAAAGTTGCTATCTCTAAGAATCTGTGGGATACAGTTATAGCAATTCTTAAAAGAAATTTTAAAACTCTACTTATATTCATAAATAAGATGGAAAGAAATATAAATATCCAAATTAAAATGTTAGATTTTTTTCAAAAATGGAAACATAAGTGTTACAAGCCTTTTAGAAGACAAACTGAAAACATCTATTAAACTGTAAGATATGTATGTCCTGTGACCCAGAAATTCCACTTTTGGCAATCTATCTCATAGAAACTAAAGTACTGTTTCATAATGACATCATATACTCAGACTTATTACACCGTTTTGTACTAGAAACAGTGAATATTCATCAATAGGTGAACAGCTAAATTATTTGGTATATCCACATGATGGAATGTAACTTAGCCATAAAAAGATTCAAGTAAAAGTTAAACCAAGTAACCTGGAGGGATTTCCACAAGCCACTGAATGAGAAAAGCAACTTACAGTATAATATCTCATTAACAACAAATACCCCAAATGTTTATGAATATAGAGAAAAATATAGTAGAACGTACACCCAGCTGTTAACATGAATGTGGGAAACAGGGAGTCCCATATGATTTTATTCCATTTATGTAAAATTATATACACACACAGGAAAATAATAAAGTGCTAAAAAGAGGGAGAATAAAGATAGAAACAAACTATTATTTTAAAAATTGAAATAAATTCAAATCAGTCTAAGAACTAACTGTTCCTTTGGAGTGAATATAAACCACTGGCTAATCTCATCAAGAGTTTTCTTACACTTTTGCTTTTCATATTTAGGTCTTTATTATACCAGATATTTTGATACACCAGGTCACTTTTTTTTCTCAAATGGATAGCCATTTATTCCAGCACTATTTACTGAGAAGTTCATTCTTTCCCCCATTTGATTTGTAGTGCCACTGTTGCTATATCCCAAACTCCTGGGTATATCTAGGTTTGTTTCTAGACTCCCTCTTTCACTGTTTACATTACTATAGCTTGATAAGTTTTGATAGATAGTATATTGAGTCACTCATTCACATCTTTTTCAAGGCTACTTTTGCCATTTGGCCCTTTACTCCTTCATCGTAATTTTAGAAACAGCTTGCCAACTTCCATAGAGAAAAATCCTAGAATTTAGACTGGAACCAAACTGAATGAACATCTGAATTTGAGAATTGATATCTTCATGATACTGTCTCTTCCCAGCCAAGGATGTCATATATATGTTGCTCTTCTACTCAGGTCTTTTTATTTTTTTTTTATTTTTTTTTATTTTTTTTTTTTTAAAGATTTTATTTATTTATTTGAGACAGAGAGAATGAGAGAGACAGAGAGCACATGAGAGGGGGGAGGGTCCGAGGGAGAAGCAGGCTCCCCGCCGAGCAGGGAGCCCGATGCGGGACTCGATCCCGGGACTCCAGGATCATGACCTGAGCCGAAGGCAGTCGCTTAACCAACTGAGCCACCCAGGCGCCCTCAGGTCTTTTTAAATGTCCCTTAGAAATGACTTGCAATTTCATCTACGTAACTCTCACACACTTTAGATTTCTTCCCATTACTCCTTATAGTTTTTATGCTATAGAAAATATTTTTAAATTACATTTTCTAACTTATGCTAACAGCTGATTTCATTATACTAAACTTTTATTCTTTTTATTAAAAACTTTTTATTTTTATTAGAACTAAACAGTTCTAATAAGTCTATAGACTCTTGGATTTTCTACATAATTTATCATCTGTAAATAGCTTTCTTTCATTCTATCCCTTACTACTATATTTTTCTTGTCTTACTGTGGAGGCTGAGACCTCCATTACCAGGATGAATAGAAGCAGTGATAACAGGCATCTTTGCTTTGTTCTGATTTTAAAGCAAATGCTTCTAACTCTACCATTCAGTATAGCAAATACCCATTTATCAGATAAAGGAAATTCTCTTCTATTCCTAGCTGTCTAAAACTTACTGTGTTATGTTTAACACAGTAATTATATTTTATTAAAGTATTTTTCAGCATCTCTTTTCTCTATTACTTCTTTTGGGAAGGCAGTCCTCCATGAGTGCATCCCTGCACATCCCTGCTGTGTACTCCAAACTGTAAGACCTTGCCAACCACTGACGTTGAACAGTTTCTGTAGCTGGTCATAGAGACAATTAAATAGGTCAAGGTGACCACAGCATAACTACTGTGTGACTGCTCACTCTTAATGAAAGAAGGACTGGCCTGCTTGCTTCCTGCTTACTACAAAAAAGTAGCAAGCTCTTGACCCTGTGTTCTTGAGCTGCAGTGCATCCTACTGTATGCCCAGCCACCATCTCTGCCCACCACATCACCCTATGGGACTTGGGGGCAGGGAACTGGCACTACCATGCTGATGTCCCTGATGACTGAGGTGCTGTGAGTAATCAGCTGCCTTGCTCTGATTCACTGAATCCTGTTGTCTACTTCTGGCACCTAGAGAGTTGTAGCAGTTGACTACTTTCCCTTGTATGTAAGTTATTCTCTGAGAGTTGTAAGAAATCTTTTCTTTAGAGGGGGAGGGCAGTGGTAGAGGGAGAGGGAAAAAGAAAGAATCCCAAGCAGACTCCCCACTGAGCACAGAGCCTGATTCTCCATGAGGCTCAATATCACGACCCTGAGATCATGACCCTGAGATCATGACCTGAGCCAAAATCAAGAGTCAGATGCTTAACCGACTGAGCCACCTAGGCGCCCCCATAGGAAATCTTTAGAAAGCTCCTTTATAACTTCTACTACTTCCTTTGTAAAGTCATTAAACAAACAAACAAACAAACTTGAGGGGTGCCTGGATGGTTCAGATCATGATCCCAAGGTTCTGGGATCAAGCCCTGCATCGGGCTCCCTGCTCAGTGGGGAGTCTGCTTCTCTCTCTCCCTTTGCCCCTCAAACCCTCCCCTGCGCTTGTTCGCTCTATTAAATAACCTAAAAAATAAAAATAAAACAAACTTGATTAAATCTGTCCATCTTTTTTTTCCCCCTAACTATTCTATCAGATGTCTCTATAAGTAACCAAGGCTAACAACGACTGAAGTTCTTCCAAAATATGTTAATAAGAGACACTCTGTAATGACTCAAATATTCTGAAGGGGAAAAAAAAGCCTTAACCTAATTAAGCAGATACCTTATAATCCACATTACACATTAGGAATAATTTAATAATTAATTTGATGAGAATATACCAAACATTATTTTTTTATTATCAGTTTTCAAAATGCCAATAGATACAGAGTGCTATTAGTGCTGTTATATTACAGTCATAAAAATGTTTGTTGCTCTCAAAATTATAAATCCTAATAAAGATTTCATCTACGAGCCTTGAGATTAGATTTCAACAGCAGACATCTCAGTGAATCAAGTATCAAAGTAGTTATGGTACTATGTTTATCATTTTACCTGTACTCAGGCTGTCGACTGGCAGAATGATCATCTCTTGTCCACCTATAGCCAGATTCATCCTGTAAAATAAAAAAGTTCTTTAGATATTTGTTTGCATTATTTTGGTCAAGTAGGATATATCAGTACTACTGGAAACATCTCTAAGACCAAAATAATATGAGGACAAAAACACCTTTCTAAATTTCTCTGAGCTTCAAAGGCATAAAAAAGGGGGAAAAAAGATATAGCAAATCATCCATTTCAACAAGTAATTTAGTAGACCGAGAACCTGTGGTATGATTTAGCTCTATGAAAATGCTTAAGGTATTTCTTTGGTAGGCCCTAACAGCCTTATTGCCAAAAACATGCCAACATCACAACAGCTAAGGACCATTACAAGAACAAAGGCCCAATTTAAATTTAATCAAGCATACATTTCTCGACCTTTCATTTTATTTTCCCTCTGTCAAGTTCTATCACCAATTTTCAAATTCAAGCCCAATGAAGAATTTACTTTCCCTGGGATGCCTGGTTGACTCAGTCATTAAGCATTTGCCTTCAGCTCAGGTCATGATCCCAGGGTCCTGGGATCAAGCCCCGCATTGGGCTCCCTGCTCTGCGGGAAGCCTGCTTCTCCCTCTCCCACTCCCCCTGCTTGTATTCCCTCTCTTGCTGTGTCTCTCTCCGTCAAATAAATAAATAAAATCTTTAAAAAAAAAAAAAAATTTACTTTCCCACTTTTTTTGTTCAAGTTTTCTTTTCTCATCTTGAGTCTCATTAAAATCTATAATTGGAAACAATATAATAAGAAGCTATCACCTACCGAAAAGCTATATTAGAGCAAGATGTGACACTAAGTTTAAAATTAATGAAAAAAAAAGCATATTTTGTCCTCTAAAACAGATACATTTGAAAAGGTACATTAAAAAAAACATAGTAATTCATGCCCAATTGCTTTAAAATTATATATAGAATATAGAACAAGAATTAACAATACAATAATGTTAATTATTCACAATCAGAAATACTAAATCAGGTAAAATAAATACTATCTTCATTTTCCTCTTTAGCATCATATACTCTAACATAAGAGTAATGTATTCATCACTTTCCTCCCCAACAGTAAATATAAACAAACAAAAGAAAAAACTCAACAGCTATAACATATTAGATCAAATAAGTAGTTTTCTTTATATAACTGAACTCAAGATAAATTAGTGTCACAGGAGTCCTAAGGATATCAAATGGACTTACTTTGTTTGAAGTGAATATAAAGAGAAAATGTTGTATAAAGTAAGAATAAACACAACTTGTAACAAAAAACTAATGTTGATGCTACAAGGTTTTAGGGAAAAAATCATATTCATGAGGATTCAAATACAAATTGATCCAATGAATCCAAAATTCCCTATCCACATTAAATGGCCACCTTTGGTTTTCCTAAGAGGGAGAACAACTTTATGTAAAGGCCAATATTTTTGTTCCTCAGACTACCTGGAATAATAGCTCCGAAGGCAAAATCCAGTATTTCTACAATAGTGATAATGTACAATGTTTACTTGTCAACACCAAATTCCTCTCCCTAAAGGAACAGCAAAATATTTAAAAATTGAACAAAATAAAAATCCATTCTAAGAGAAGGAAGCTATGCACCCCAAACTTTAAAATGACAAGAAAACACTGAATAGTCTCATTACTACTTTAGAATTGTCAAGGATCACCATGATGCAGTAGTAAGAGAACTGGACTTCCATACATACCCAACCCTGGGTAAATCACCTTACCTCCATTTCTTTGAGGGCAAAGTATGGAAAGTAATTCCAACAGCCAATGTGAGGTCAAATTTTAATATAAACAGTGTTTGAATATGTACTGTTAATTGCAACATTATATAGTAGGGAAGGGGAAGAGAGAAAATATAAGTAAACAGTCTAGCAGAGGAGTAATGTAAACACACAAGCTAAGTCAAAGGAACTGCATCAAGGAATAGTTGTAATTAAGTTCAATGACAGATTATTGCAACATTAAATACATACTTCCAGATTATTAAAGATGATCAAGAAAAACAAAATACAATAGCAACAATAATGGTAATAATAGAAGCTAACATTTAAAAAGTGTTTATTTTATATAGGACAGGCAGTGTTTTGAGAGCTTTCTACTTTGAGTTACTAAGTAAACTTTAGTAAGTATAACAAAAATGACACTGAAGCTCAAGTGTAACCCAACCTCACCCACAGCATCTCATCATGATGAAAATAATCAAAGTAATTATAAGTGGATACATCCAGTAAGAGATGCTGCTCATCACTTACTGAGTACCAAGGCAATGTAGATTATCTTTATCTGCTTCTGCAAATTCTTGCCAATTTTGGGGATAAAAACACAGGCTAGTTGGAATTAATGTCACTTAGATAGAGCTACCCAGAGTGGCTTACCCACTTTGTCCCAAGATTCTCCACTACCAGTTCCCATTTGACAGCTCTAGCAGGCAACTCAATAGAGCATCAAGCAGGAAGTGTTTATTCAACTGCCTTCATGGCCAGTCACATAAATTTCAAAAATTACATGATTTTTAAACTTATAAAAAATAACAATTAGTACACGGGGGAAATTTACATACTCCTCTGTGAGGTGGACCACTTCTTCGATCATGAGAAAAACTGCGGCCCTCGTCATATTCTTGGTAATCAACATGACTGTAATATCTACTGTAGCTTCCTTCACCAGGTCTGTCTAGCAGTGATGGTTTCTTTGGCACAATATTAACTACTCTATGGTAGCCATCCTAAAACAGACAAAAAGAAATATATAAAAATCACTAATTTCTCTATTTGGTTTTGGAAAGGTTTTTAAAAAGTACAGGAGTTCTTATCCTTAATCAAATAGAGTAAATGTATAAACAAACAAAAATGCATTAATGAAATAACATGAATATAACTAATAGCAAGGTTTTCACATGGATTAAAGGAAATAAAACTGTTCAATGAAGAAAGCCAGGTGTTTAAAATAACAAGCAGCAATGCTAAAAACCAATCATAAATAAAAGAAAAAATAGAATGTTATTGTTTTAATAAAAAATAAACTACAGAAAGAATGTTACAGTAGCTCTAATCCTAATTGCCTAAGAATTTTAGAAACAAAACCATTTAAGATAGCACACATCTTTAGTCTACTGTGTTTGAACTATACTGTTTTGAAGAAATACAAAATCTTCACACATAAGGAACAGCAAATAGGGAGGTAATACTAAGCTAGGCCATCAAGAGGAAACATTCTGCTATTTCTCCAGAAGCACTGGAGAGAAGAGAGCCTTTGATTTCACAGGTGTGGAAGCAAAATAAAACCTGATATAAAATTTGAACTGATTTTCCAACTAGTATGTTGTTAATATTTTAAAGTTTTAGCAACTAAATGGATTTTTTTTGTGGGGTTGGGAAATTGGACAGAGGGAGAAGAATACCTCTCTTGGGTTAGTAGCTGCTGTGAAATAACTGAACAAAAAGATGATTATCAACAGTAAGAACTAGAGAGCTACAGAACATGTATTTGTAAATAATCTGGGCTTGAGCATTCACGGTATGTCTTTCTACCAATATCAGATGAAATATATGTGAAAGAAATTAGAATGCTATCAAAGTATAAGGCATGATCAATTTAAGTTAACTGATTTGACAAAATAAAAAAATAAAGCCCAACATTCAGGGCATTACTATTCCATCTTTATGTCTCAGTTTCATTATCTGTACAACAGATTAATACTAATACCTGCCTCAAGGAGTTGCTGTGAACTAAATGAAAAACAAATTGTAAAGCATTTAGTACAATGTGTAGGACACATTAAGTACTCAAAAATGTTTGCTGTTTGGATTACCTTTTTCAAGTCTAGGTGAAACACAATTCCTCAAAGTATCTATTTCCTTAAATTACTTCTTAGCGTTAATAATTACAACTATTCAATTATTAAATTACTGTGTCCTATTCAAATTTCCCAATGGGTAGCAAATTTATTAATGTGCTGAGAAAAAAATAAAATCAATAGTTACAACTATTTGAGAGCTAAAAGGATCTACCTAATTTTTTCCTATAAGGTGGTTTCTTTCTTCAGTATGTGAGATATTACATTGTAACACATATTTTGTATGTTGACATAAAACATAATAGACAAAGGAACCCATTGACTCTGTCTTGTAAAAACTGTCTTTCAGTAGAGATTTCAATTAAATCTAAGCAACCATTGAGCCTCTAAAAAAAATTCAACATTAAACCAAAATTGGCAGCTTTATAATTTATATCATTTTCTAAATCAAAATTTCTGTTATTCATAAAATTAGAATCACTTATTTCTCCAATTCCAAGAACCATAAAATTCCATCCTACAATATCCTTGTTTATTTGTATATATTTATTTGGAGGGATAGTGGGGTAAGCATGCATGTCTAAACATTTTTATGAATAGAGAGATTATTTTACAAAGCAACCTTTTCCTTTGTTCAAAGTGATTTTAAGATTGTAAAATGCATATGGTGAAACTTTCAAAGAAGAAAACTCACATCACATTTAGTCATAGATTTAACAAATTGTTTTTTCCAAATAATAAATGAAAACAATCATTCTGTTGTTAATCAGCAACAGAAAGAAATTCCTAATGACAGTTCTGTATCTAGCAATGAAGCTCAAACACATTTCCTTTGTTTTGAAAATATTCAAATATAAGTACCTTATACCATCTCACCTCTATAGGCATCTATTCTTTTTTTTTTTTTTTTTAAGATTTTATTTATTTATTTGCCAGAGAGAGAGGGGGAGAGTACAAGCAGGGGGTAGTGGCAGGCAGAGGGAGAAGCAGGCTCCTTGCTGAGCAAGGAGCCCGACGTGGGACTAGATCCCAGGACCCTGAGATCATGACCTGAGCCGAAGGCAGACACTTAACCATCTGAGCCACCCAGGCGCCCCTATAGGCATATATTCTCAAAGAAAACTCCCTAGTTATATGAAAAGATTTAAGGAAATGAGGATGACTATAGGAGTCTGTGATAAAGCAAGACTATATTATCAGAAAGTTCCTATCTTATCCAGGTATACCATTCAAGGATTTTTCTTTCCAATTAAATCCATGATGGGAGGGAAAGATTTCAGAATTTTTTTCAAAAGCTTTGTTTATAAAAAGTTCAAACAGTACTTTATATTACCTGCAATGCCAGACCTGATTGGAAACACCTGAATTCTCATACAAATTTACATTGAGCTATAAACATGTAATTTTCCTTTCTAAATGCTAACAGAAGGACACAAGGCTTAGGTACTTATATGGTTGGGGCCTCCATTTTAGAAATACCTTGGAAAACAATAGCACCATTATATACAAACCAGAAATAAAAATTATGACTTCTAAAGATTATCTTAAAAGATTTTTAAAGATAACAGGATCATTTTTAATTAACTTAAAAATGAACTCAATAGAATCAAAACATTTCTCTTATTTAAAATGCAGATTTTTCTGGGCGCCTGGGTGGCTCAGTTGGTTAAGCAACTGCCTTCGGCTCAGGTCATGATCCCAGGGCCCTGGGATCGAGTCCCACATCGGGCTCCTGGCTCAGCAGGGAGCCTGCTTCTCCCTCTGACCCTCTCCTCTCTCATGCTGTTTCTCTCTCGCTCGCTCTCTAATAAATAAATAAAATCTTAAAAAAAATAAATAAATAAAATGCAGATATTTCAAATCTTGAGTTTGGACATAAAATTTGAATTCATCTCAGTGAAATCAATTTTCATTGCTTCTGTGTATTATGAAAAATATGTACAGTATACCATTAAGATCAGACTATTATCAACTTAATACAACTATTACAAATTTATACTATGTATCAATTTTTCATGGCTGTTACTAGAATTTCCAAAAATATGCATAAAATCTATCAGATCTGCTCCTCCAAAATTAGTATTAATGTTTTATGATCAGTCAGACCAAAATAAAAAACTACATGTAACTCATTTAAAAAAAATTTTAAGCCTATTTTACTTAATCATTGATCTGTTCTGGAAGAATATAGAAAGCAACAACTTGCATATAAATTTAAATACTTTTTTGAGAAGTTATAGGTCAATGAAATTTACACTTTCTCATAAGTCACTATCTCAGGGATGAAACAATTCCTACCATTAGGCCCACTGAGTTTCTGAAATAAGGATTGTTCAGTTTGCTTGCGCTAATGAAAATCTCATCAGGTTAAGATACATATCAAATTAGTTTTGCAATTTTTAAATCTGAAATGGTGATCATGTTTTGTTACAAAATAAGCAATTATTTCTTAATTTGCTATAAATTCCAATTTAGTAGAACTACCTCTTATGAGAAATACTTTCATTTCAGTAAGTAAAAGCACCGTTTTGTTTCATTCAATATTTAAAAGTCAAATTTTCCACACTAATGTTTAGTCTCACTCCTAACTGGGGGCAAATTACGAGGATTAGCACACTTCTTTAAAAACATTTCTTTCCCAATGTCATTAAAATATACTTGGCACAAATTCTAACAGAAAAACATTTTATTTAAAGGAAAAATTTTAACATATAAGCTCCTCCTGTTAAGCATCCTTATCATTTAGAGACATATACTAAAATACTTATTGGCACTTGAAATAGGGTATCTTGGGGGCGCCTGAGTGGCTCAGTCAGTTAAGCGTCTGCCTTCGGCTCAGGTCATGATCCTGGGGTCCTGGGATCGAGCCTGGGGTCCTAGGATCGAGCCCGGCATTGGGATCCCTGCTCAGCGGAAAGCCTGCTTCTCCCTCTCCCTCTGCCTGCCACTCTGCCTATCTGTGCTATCTCTCCGTCAAATAAATAAAATCTTAAAAAAAAAAAAGAAAGAAAGAAAGAAGTAGGGTATCTTGGATTTACTTCAAAATAATCTGGGAGAAAAGAAACTGGGGGAGGCACAGACAAAACAAGATGGACCATGAGTTGATAATTGCCACTTGGATGATTCATCCATGGGGAGTTTATTTTGTTATTTTGTCTACTTTTATATCTTTAATTTTTGTTATTATAATAAATGAAAAACTATTAAAACTCACTAACCTACCAGCAAAGTAACTAAGTATGATAGCACATGTAAATAGTTAATGCCATTATTCCCTAAAATAATCAACTTAGTATGAATGCAAGCTTCATGGGCATAGGAACCTTGGTCTTAATTCACTGCTCTATTCCCAGCACCTGGAACAGCACTTGGCACATAGTAGGCACTATATTCATAACACACATTCTGCTTCGCTGTATCAATTTTATGTTACTTTTGGCATCACATGCTTTTTATTAGAAAAGTACCACACAAACCACACATAACTAAAAAAATCTACTACACAGACTGGCGGACTTCTGCTTTCGAAAGCCTAAGGTTCCCTCACTCTGCTTCCTCATATTTTGTGACATGCATTTCTATAATAGCACTTATTCATTTAATTCACTCACTGAATTTTCAAAGAAAATGGTTTTGCATTTCAATGGCATTGGGGAATAATGGATCAAATACGTGAAACTGGAACTGCCCCAGAAAATCAGGACATTGTTACAGAATGTAGCCAAGAACTCCTCTTTCCTCTCTGGAAATAATGACAATAAAAAGAAAGTTAAGTTCTTGCAATTCTGTCAGCCAAGAAGGTAAAACACCTCCTAGGGCAGCTCTACATAAAATCAAAACTCAGCAGATGAACACTTAAGACTTTGTATTTCATGTGTGTAATTTTCACATTTAGAAAAAGCTGTAAAAAAAACACTGCACTTTTATGATATGTATACCTATGTAGTTAATGAAAAGCACACTTGTCCAGTTTACTTTGAAATACATCAAAAAATTAGATGGATTAAGTAGATGGATAAAAGACAGACAGATGGATAAATACATGATACAGAAAGTTTTCATAAAATGTTAATAGTTGAGGGGCACCTGGGTGGCTCAGTCGGTTGATTGTCTGCCTTTGGCTTAGGTCATGATCCCAGGGTCCCAGGATAGAGACCCGCATCGGGCTCCCTGTTCAGCGGGGAGTCTGCTTCTCCCTCTGCCCCTCACCCCCCTCATGTTCTCTCTCTTTCTCTCACTCTCTCTCCCAAATAAAGTCTTTAAAAAAAAAATTCTCTCTTCCCCACTCATGCTCTCTCTTTAAATAAATCTTTTAAAAAAATGTTAATAGTTGAATATAAGTAGTGAGTAAATGGGAGCAATAAGAAAAAAAGAGAAATGCAGTAAAGTTGCTTTTCTGTTAGAGAACAGAATCCAGATATACAAAATAGAACATTATCTTGCTCTATCCCAGGCCCTAAAGATAGCGAGTGCTCGCTTTTTAAAGGATTAACTAGTTTTATATTTAGAAAAATAATCTGCCTTTTTAAAACTAAGTTTTTATTGAAAAAATACATACAAAAAGTGTATAAGTCATAAATGACTCTTGGATTAATTTTCACAAGGTAATTACACTGTATAACTACCACCCAGATAAAAAAAACTGAACATCCCTAGTATGGCAAAAGCCTTCCTGTGCTCTCTCCCAGACACTGCTCCTCTCTCCTAAAAGTAACCACTTCCCTGGTGAGTTTTGCCTATTCTGAAACTTTATACAATATGTAGGAAATACAGGATATACTCTTATATTTGGCTTCTTTCTTTCAGTCTGATGTTTGTGAGGTTCATACATGTTGCTGCTTTTGCAATGGTCCATTCAGGTCCATTCATTCTATTTGCTGTGTAAATTGCACAATTTATCTACTCTATTGTTACACATCTGGATTGTTGCCAGCTTGGAGCTG
Source organism: Neomonachus schauinslandi (assembly GCF_002201575.2). Classification (NCBI taxonomy): domain Eukaryota; kingdom Metazoa; phylum Chordata; class Mammalia; order Carnivora; family Phocidae; genus Neomonachus; species Neomonachus schauinslandi. The sequence continues at coordinate 69,864,463 of NC_058407.1, forward strand.
TTATGAATAATGCTGCTTGTGAGAATCTTATACAAGTCAATATGATATACCACTATGGTTTTTAAAATAACATTAGATGATCTGCTTTGTAAGCAAATATTTTTAAACGTTAAAGAAATTATATTTTTATTAACTCCAAATTCAGGAATTATAAGTTCACTGATTTATATTTCTAGTTCTAGTGTCATTTATCAGTTTTCTAACCCAAGGATTCAGCAGGTCCTTGAAATCAGATGTGAATATAAAATTACTTTTTTCACCCAAATGCAGCAACAAATGACAATAGAATTATCTGTGGCTTTGTCACTAACAGAAATCATAGATATTTTCATATCACGTTACAGCTGTTGCAGTATCTCAAAATACCATTTATTCTCATCACTTTGAAAATATAGTAATGAAACTCTCACCATTAGCTCTTAATATTTAATGGTCTACCAAAGAAGTACATATTACTACATTACAAATTTATTTTTTAAGTTTGATATATTCAAATATAAGTGGTCTCCTTTAATTTTGTGTATTTTATAGTTTTAAAAACCCTACTCTGAAAAGGGATCCATAGGCTTCACCAGACTGTTAAAAGGATCCATGGCACCAAAAAGTTTAAGAAACTTTGCTTTATTTAACTAAAATGTAGGTGTAACATACAAAGCAAAAAGATAATTTCCAAGAGTCATCAAAGGCGCATAATTGAGCGGAGGGGAGGTCTTTAAATTTCTAACCAAAATAAGGCCACGTTCACCAATAAAAGTGAGTCTTGAGGAAGGGGATGTGGGAAAAAGAAGGATTTATCAACTAAGGAAGGCTTATTGGGGGGATGAAGGGACCAATCCAATAGAATTAAATTTTTTTCTTAAAAAGGAGAGGATGAAGCTATGCAAGGTCTGGGCAGGTTCTGTGCTCCCAGAAGAAAGGCATCTAGGCTCCTCCCCATATAGGAGGAACCAAGTAGCCAGAGAATTTAGGAAAGTCAGATTTACCTTTGGGAATTTAGAGACAGCTGAGTAACTCTACTATGATTTTAAATGCACTTGTGGTATAAAATGTAGCTATCTGCTTCCTGCTGATGAAATTATTTTATAAAGAAGCCTCTGTTTCACATTTACACACAAATGATATAAAAATGAAAATGTGTGGGTTTAGATTTTACTAAAATATCCTCATCCACTGAGAACTTCCATCACCTGTCATTTTACCTCAACTCTCAACTCCTGTCATCATCAGCAACTTCAGTGTTCATCTACGATCTGCATTTCCTAACTCTGCATAAGTCACCTGATAAACTTTTACACAACGCTGATGTTTAGATCTTAGCTGCAAAGATTAGGACTTAATTATCTGGATGGGGCCCAGACATTCGTATTTAAGAGCTCTCTGGGTGACTTCAATGTACAGTGAGGACTGAGAGGCTCTAATCTAAATCCCTGATCCAAAATCTAGCCTCCAAGTTTTCCTGATCTCAACTCCAATAACATTCACCCACCCTCTGTCCCTACCATCATCCACTGGACTTTAATCAGCCAGAACTGTCCTCTCCTGGAAACTACACTTCAAAATATCAATTGCCTATCTTTCTACCACACTGTGCTCTTCAGCCTCACTGAGCCTTGCTCACTTCTTTCACCCCACTGTCCCTCCCACAGCCTTACCTCCTTTCTGAATCAGCGTGTAACACATAATATATTACCTCAGTAATTCTCTGAGTCAGAACCTTCAATATCCTTATCTTTCTGAGTCCACCACTCATCATGCAATCTTAAATCAATACAACAACTTGCTTTCTCCACTCCTAAACTGGGCTACTTAGGTAATAAAGCACACATTCCTGCAGACTGGTGCCCCTATAATAAATACTACAGTGCACAAGCCCACTGCCCCTCAGTCAGTCTTTTTAAACACCTCTAGTGAGGAGATACCAACAATGGCTACTCCCAATTCAAGGCTGGCCTTAAGTCGCCCTCTACCACCTGTACTTTCAGGGGATGATCTTGCTACCCCTTCAGAGAAAACAAAGGCTATTAGGTATGAACTTTCTCAAATCCATTCTCACACAATGACCTCGAGATCTGAAGGGCCCTTCTTATGTCTTTAGGACAACTAATTATTCCCATCTTAAAATTCACTCCTCCCCAGCTGCCTCCAATTTAACTCCGAGCCAACTTCCACTGCAGTGTGTTCTATGACACAACACAGCATGCATAAATAATGCAGCATGGTGTAATAAATGGTGTAATGTGACTTTTTCCATGATTTGATCATGAATATTTCCCACTGTTGTCTGAAATTACATTTCTGTATATAAATCCCTGCCTACATTTTATGGCTTCTACAACATTCTACTGACTTCTATAAATGTTGTACCATTCAACACTCAGAATTGTTTTGAAGATTAAGAAGTTTATATATAAAACCCCCCACTTACAGTAAGCAGGAACTAGTTAAATATGTAATTATAGTAAGTTACCACTTAAAAGTCATCCCCTCTCTAAATGTATCTTATTTTATAATTTGGAGTCATGTGTTACATTAAGGGAAAAAACCTAATTAGAAAAGGGGGGAAAAAAAAAAAGGCAATTCCCCAAAATTGAAAACAAACTAAAACAAATCCAACTATATATCCAGTTGGTGGCATAACCACACAGAAAATTCTTTTAAGTATCCTTGAAATACAAATTCCTACAGGATATATCATTAGAAAGGTAGGGGTCCTAAGAATTTTTTTCCTAAAATCATCCCTTTTTCCATCCCTGCATTACTCCCACATCATGTTTATCTATATCACTTTGTTTTGTTTTTCTAGGTAAACTATAATTTTATCAAATTGAATTTAACTCAAAGTTTAATTAGAAACTACATTCTATAATAAATATATAATCTATAAATAAAACCTGGAAAGAAATGACCTATAGTAATAATTAAGTCTACCTGTTCTGAAATATGGTAGGCCTCTTTCTTTCCTTTTTTTTTTTCTGGTTGTCAAATGGTCCTTTATTGAAATATTTCCTTTGTAGTTCTTAACTAGCTGGACATTCCATTGCACCACTATTGATGTCATCTATGATGTCATGAGGGTGGCAGCCATCAACATTGCAGCCCACAGATTGGGCAGTCCCCAGGATCTCCTTAATGGTTCCAGAGAATTCAGGGGGCGCCTGGGTGGCTCAGTCGTTAAGCGCCTGCCTTCGGCTCAGGTCATGATCCCAGGGTCCTGGGATCGAGCCCCACATCGGGCTCCCTGCTCCGCGGGAAGCCTGCTTCTCCCTCTCCCTCTCTCTCTCCCACTCCGCCTGCTTGTGTTCCCTCTCTCGCTGTGTCTCTCTCTGTCAAAATAAATAAAATCTTTAAAAAAAAAAAAAAATGGTTCCAGAGAATTCTCTGGCTAAAGATCAGTGATGCATCTATCGAGCAATGTTGACGATATCATCATAAGTGATATTTCTACTGTGCTTAAAGTTTTTCTGCTTCTTTCAGTTTCTTGGCGGTTCCTTGAGGCCTTTGACAATCAGAGCAGAGGCAGAAAATACCACTTCAATCTGGGCCTGTCTTTCTGAATGGTCAGCTTCACTGTAATCCTCAGACCCTTCCAATCATCAGTTGCTTCAGAGAGGTCATCACCAACCTCTATTGGAGAAAGACTCAGGAGGCCAATCTTGGGGTCCAGGGCAGACATAGCACCAACTTCCCCATCAGTGCACCCCAGGTATATGACTTGGATCTTGTTGGGGTTGGGATCTCGAACTTAGGCAGCATGGTGGAGGCAGCTGGTGTCAGAATGAACCCGAATGTGGGACTACCAAGACAGTTGCACCTTCGCCTCCTCTAAGCCAAAAACCAAAAAACCCATCTTTTATCATTTTAGATCAACCCCAGCCTAAGCTGTAACCCAGGCCAAAAGACAATGCTGAAAGTATATTATCCATCTAAGTGGGTTGTAGGACTTACTCAGAATACAGAAGTAAAAAAAAAACAACATATAAATAAATATTTGTGCCCTTTGATGGTGTATGATGAATCTATAATATATCCACATAGTATCACCACAACCCAAATCCCCTGGTGCTTAGAAGGCGCCTGTGTAAAAGTTTAAGATTGACAGCTTCTTGACCCTCCCCAAACTTTCCCTTAGGTCTCTGCAGAGGATTTTGGGGAGAAAGTGCATATATTCACTCAATAAACATTGAACTCCTACTATGTGCCACATACTAGAAGGTGCTGGGAATACAATAATAAGCAAAATGGCAAGCTCCCTGAGAAGAGAAAAGCCCTAATTAAAAATTTCCAATTCCCAAAGCAACAGAGAGACAAGTAGGACAGTATACTAAAAGCTGCCTGCCTGCCCCTACTTCATAATTTCACATATCCAATTTGCAAACATTTTTAGGAATACAGAAAAATAGGTGATAGCCAATAGTAGGAGCAGGTGCTTAAATACTCCTTCATTAACTGACAGTCCACCTTTATAAAGCCTCAAATTTTCTTCACAAATTCAATATAAAAATCCTCCATTTTAGAAATTTAAATAAGAAATATGAAATATAGATTACCTACATAAATGTTGTCTTTTATTTTCAAACTTTTAATTTTTAAAATATAAGCTTAAGCTGTCTATATTTCAACTTAGACTGGTCAATTTTTGGCACTTAAAAGATTTTGCTAGGCCTAGCCTTGATGTACCAAATTCACTTAGATACTAGGTTTTGAATTATTCTACATCAGTAGCAACTTACACTGGGGTGATTTCGAGGAGGTACTCGTTCTCTTGGAAGTCTTTCATAGTCATATCGTCCTTCAGACCACATTTCATCTCTTCTGTAAGCCACTAAACAAAAAGAAACCAAAGAATTATGGTTTTTATGTTATTAGAAACAATAGAGAAGATTTTTAAAAGAGTAGTTACATTTTTTTTAAGTATCTCTGGAAAATATTTGTTGGAATGTAAGTGACCAAAAGGAAAAAAAGAACAATTAAGGCAATTCTTCTTCCAAACAATTGGGAAATGTTCTTTCTAAAAAAATGTAATAAAAAGCCCCACGCTCCATTTCAAAGTCTATTTAAAGCTTCAAAGAGCTTATTCCCAACAATTGTGGTAAAAAGATCCATAAGACCACAAATATTTTTTCATTCTTATAGTAAAAATTAGAAAAGATTCATTTTCATGAATAATTTACAATGCTGATCAGCAATGCTGCTCCTATTTCCTGGTGGATGGTTTCTATAACACCAGTTTCTAGTTTTGCTGCATTCCTAGAGCTTTATCTCTTCTATGTGTTCAATGAAATGGTTTTAGCTGAAAAGTGTTAAATAAACAATCCTATAAAAACACTCTCAACAAACCCTGAAATAAATCACTCTCAATTTTGCTTTTAATGCTATAAATCTATTTTAATGCAAAGGCACTCTCGTAAAATTTGAAATTAAGATAAAAGTTATGTCAGCATTTTTCATGTTTGGGATACAGAGAGAAGCCTCCTCCTTTGAGAGCTGATGTGTTCTGGATAGAGGGCTAATGCAGTTCACTATAGAGTCCAGATGAAAACAATATGTGAACAGGCAAAAGACAAGGTAAACAAGACAAACAAGAGATGATGAGCAGAGGGTGCAGGAAATAGCCTGAAGGTCGTTTATATAAAGTGGCAACACAATGGATCAGGGGTTGGCAAACTTTTTTATAAAGGACCAGACTAATATTTTCGGCCTTGCAGGTCATAGGTCTCTGTCACAACTACTCAATTCTACTGTTATAATATGAAAGCAGCCATAAGCAATACATATAAATGTAGGGGTGTGGCCGTGTTCCAAAAAAAAATTGTATTTACAAAAACAGGCAGGCATTCCACAGGCAGCAGCTCAACAACCACCAGAGTAGATGAGAAATGGTTAACAGAACAGAACCAGGAGAAAGTAAAGCAGGTTCTGACCCAAGAACTATGAACCATCCTGATACACAGAAGGATAATCACAAGTGAGAAGTGAAAAATGGGACAAGTACTAAGTCAGGACCTTTGTAGTACATAGAAAATAGGGCAACAAGTCGAGACATATAGTCTGCAGATTTGTGGAAAAGGAAAATTTCTCAGAGAAGATACATGTCAAAAGATTTTTGGTGGCTCTTTACGATGTAATAGCACTAGGGGGGGGGGGGGGGGGGGGGGGGAGATGACATTCCATTTTGGCAGTATAGCATTCTAATGCTTTAGGCTAAGAAAAAAAACAAAGGCTGGAAGATGAGGGCAATATTTTTTGACACTATCCACAGTACAATCTTAATTTTCTCTGTAAAAACAGACCTACAATATTTTCTAATAGAAACAGACGCAATAAAATGAACTAACTCAAAGATGCCTAGAAAAATCTTAATTTAAGTTACAAATTAGCTTTTAACATTATACATAAATCAACCTAAATTCCAATCCATAATCAGACATCATCAAGAATGTTATTTCAGGGGCACCTGGGTGGCTCATTCAGTTAAGCACCTGCCTTCAGCTCAGGTCATGATCTCAGGGTCCTCTCCCTCTGCCCCTCTGCCCTTCGCTTCCCCTACTCTGCACACTCTCGCTAAGTAAAATCTTTAAGAAAAAAAAAAAGAGAGAGAGAATGTTATTTCAAAGTAACCAGTCTTTTAGGTATAAGAATTGATGGAAGCTTGAAAGAAAAAAAAGAAATTACCAAAATTACTCCTCCGATACCACTTTTACTGAACCCACCAAACCTGTGACTTGTTTATCCTACTTGAGGATAAACCAACTCCAATCAAATCACAGAAAAAAAAAAAAAGAACCCAAAATAAAAATGGACAAATGATATGAAGACAGTTCACAAAAAAAGGAAATACAATGACTCAATCTTTTGAAAAGATGCTCAACTTTCTTCAAAATCAGGAAGATGAAAACTAAAACTATAATGGGGTACTCATTTTCACCCAAAGCTCTGCAAAAATCAAACTGCTCTGACGAGAGAAAGAAAAGTAATACTCTCATATATTAATGAAACGAGTATAATTTGGTACAGATTGGGAAAAATGGGCAATATCTATTAAATGTTACACATATGCTTTGGCCTGGAAATTCTACTTCTCTGTATACTTGAACAGGTATATAGTAAAGCCTGAAAGCAACCTAAAATGTTGGTCAGGAGGATACAGATTAAATAAAATGCTGTGCATTCAAATAAAGGAATATTATGCAAGCCATTTCAAAGAAAAATAACCTCATATATAATATTGAAGGAATGCCAAGATACACTGATTTAAAAAAAAACAACAAAGGGTAGATTAATATATTGAATATGCTGCCACTTTGGGAAAATAAAAAGATAGGGTATGAATACATATCCATACGCACAGACTACTTCTGGGAGTATAAGCAGGAGAAATGTAACAGTGCCTGCCACTGGGTGCCTGGGTATAGGAAGGTGAATATTTTCACTGCATAATGTTCTATACCTCCTATTATCTATAACAAAAATAAGTAACTATATTTAAAGGTCCTGGAAATCACTCAATAAGCATAATGTGTCAGGGTGCCTGGCTGCCTCAGTGGGAGGAGCATGTGACCCTTGATCTCAGGGTTTTGAGTTTGAGCCCCATGTGGAGTGTAGAGATTACTTAAATAAGTAAAACTTAAAAAAATAAGCATAACGTCTCAAGTGATGGCAAAAATTATGAATATAAATTAATGAGCTAAAGGAAAACAAGTAAAAATAAGACTTTGTATTTAAGAAAAACTACAAGAGTTCTAAGGAAATACTATATAGCTTCTTAACTAGATATAACACTACAATATTAAAATTACTGGCTTCCCACACACACAAAAAAATGTAAGAATAACTACTAAACTACTTACTTGAGTCCTTTCAGGAATCAAATTTAAAGTTTTCAACAATCTCCTGTAGGAGGGGGGGAAAAATACAGACATAAGGATTTGTGTCTGTATAAACCAACCAATGGAGAAAAATAACCCTTCATTATTTGTATAAATAAAACTCTCAAAATAAAAAAAATTATGACCATTAATAAGCCAAACTCCCTTCAAACACATCTTTAAAACAGAAGATATTCTTTTGACCACCAGAGGCCACCCAAGTTTCATAAGAACAACTGAATTATATTAAAGAATTCTAGTCCTAATTTTGCCAGTTGAGAGCTGGGCTGGGCAGGGCATCTCTCTTAGCCTTATCTCTGAAAGAATTGCATTAGATGTTTAAAGTAATTTTTACCTAGAATATTAAGATTAAAATATCTCACATATTGAAAAAATTCTAGCATCCTTAGTCTGGAAATCCTTACAATTTTATATTGGCAATAAATGGTCCCATGTTCAAGTCATCTCAAAATCAAGGCAAGAATCATCAACTCATCAAAGATTATTAAACTAACTAGGTAAAAATTTGATGGAGAACTTATTTTTTCCGTTTTTTTTTTTTTTAGTATAGTTGACACCCAACATTACATTAGTTTCAGGTGTATGACAGAGTAAATATACATTATGCTATCTATACTCACAAGTGTAGCTACCATCTGTCACCATACATCACTGTTAGAACAATCATTGACTATATTCTCTATGCTGTGCTTTTTACTCCTGTGACTTTATTCCAGAACTCGAAGCCTGTAACTCCCACAACAGAGAACTTTTTAAAACTTTCTCCCAAGGGGCTCTTGGGTGGCTCAGTTAGTTAAGCGTCTGCCTTCAGCTCAGGTCATGATCCCAGGGTCCCAGATCCAGCTAAACAACCAGCTCCCTGCTCAGCAGGGAGTCTGCTTCTCCCTCTGCCCCTCCCCCCACTCGTGCATGCATGTTCTTTGTCAAATAAAATTTTTAAATAAATAACAACTTTAAAAAATTACTATATATTTTCAGAATAAAGAATATAAAAATAGAAGACAATAAAAGACTAAAAATATATACGCAGTAGTGGTATTGCTCAGTCATACGGCACTCTTTTTTTTCTTGATTATTCTTTTCACTTAATCCACGTTTTTATTTAAATTCAAGTTAGTTAACATACAGTATAATGTTGGTTTCACTGTAGGATTTTGTGATTCATCACTTACATATGGTACCTGGTGCTCATCACAGCAAGTTCCCTCCTTAATACCTATCACCCATTTAGCCCATCCCCCTGCCCATAAAAAAAACAAAAAAGATACTGATATTTTAGTAAGACTAAACAGAGCTTGCTGGAGCAAAATAATTAGCATCCACCAGGATAAAACACCACCTCCCCTCCCCGCAAAAAAAAAAAAAAAAAAAAAAAAAAAAAAAAAAGACCCGCACAGGGGCGCCTCGGTGGCTCAGTCGTCAAGCGGCTGCCTTCGGCTCCAGTCGTGATCCCAGGGTCCTGGGATCGAGCCCCGCATCTGGCTCCCTGCTCAGCGGGAAGCCTGCTTCTCCCTCTCCAACTCCCCCTGCTTGTGTTCCCTCTCTCGCTGTGTCTCTGTCAAATAAACAAATAAAATCTTAAAAAAAAAAAAAAAAACCCTGCACTAGTGAGGCCCATGTCAAATTATGAAACATCCTTCATCCTTAAGAAATCTATATAATTAGGGAAAGAGGAGTATAAATATTCCCTATGCAACCTTGTACTGTTAGTAAAACAAAACAGAAGACACAGTTTGATGATTACATACAAAAGAAAAGAAAGAATATTGGACTATAAAGAAGGTAAGTCTTAAGCTGGATCTTGAATTAAAACAACAGAAAGGGGAAAAGATAATCTATTCAGCAACCTTCTGATTAGTAGCACATGTTGTTTATGACATTACCCAGATTTAGAAAATTGACCCATCCCACAACTAGAAGCCAATCAGCTAAATTTAAGCAAAGATACTCTCTCACTGAAGTGATCATGTTACTGTGTAATCACTAATCTCCCATAGTGGAGTCCGGAAGTACTCCAGTAAAGTTCTCTGATCCAACAGGATATGAAAACTGAAGAATAGAACTGAAAAATGGAAGGACCCTCTACATCACAACTAGGCAGAGAACATGATTAGAATTCAGTATAGAGAATGTAAGCTTCATTTAGAAGTTTGCTAATTCTCTTATGCCATATTCATTAGAGAGTATGTTTAATATACCACCATGGTATATCAAATCCAGAAAGAAGTAAGCCTTTTTTTTGAGCACCCCAGAGAGCCAACCATTATTAGGTTGACTTACTTGAGGACTAAGAGAATACGGAGGACTGGAATTCTCAGTGAGAGTAGCCTAGAAATTGAGAAAACAGAAACTCACAGGCAATATCCTTCTGTCAAACCATTCACACTTTGAATCCACAGGCAAGGCAATAGGTAGATCTATTTTTCACCTTATCCAAACTGGTTATAATAGCAGTTTAGACCATAGAATAACTGTGCACACTGCTCTTTTCAGCTTCCAGTATTAAGTACACTCAGAATTTAAAAAACAACAACAACAACAACAAAAAACCAGGGCGCCTGGGTGGCTCAGTCAGTTAAGAAGCATCTGCCTTCTGCTCAGGTCATGATCCCAGGATCCTGGGGTGGAGCCCCATATCACATCAGGCTCCCTGCTCGGCAAGGAGTCTGCTTCTCCCTCTGCCCCTCCTCCCGCTTGTGCTCTCTCTCTCAATAAATAAATAAAATCTTAAAAAAAAAAACCCAGAATAAAATAGCTTTCCCTCCTCTCCTCCCTCCTCTCCAAATCCACTCCTTTCACTCTATTTTCATCAGTAACTATTTTGATAGTGAACTATGGCTAGTGAACAGAAAAGTCACATATGACCTTATACTCTAGATGAGCATTAGGCATTTGCACTGGCAATTCCCCACCTAGAATGTTTTTCTCCAGCAATCTGCATGGCTAACTTCTTCTTCCTTCATTATTATCTTCTTAATGTCATTTATCTAATCCCCCTAAAGCTTCCTATTCTTTTCATAGAACTAATCATCTAAGATACTATATAACTTATTTTTGATGCATATTATTGGTCCCTTGCTACCAAGAATATGAACTACATGAAAACAGGGATCTCTCTGTTCTTCATTAATAATAAGCACCTAGAACAACTTGCACAATGTATTTGCTCAGTGTTCATGGAGTTAATTTAATAATGCTGGTAATATGCCTCCTCTAGATAAATGATTCCCACATCTCCACTTCCATCCTGACTGTTCAAGAGAATATATCACAAACATCTGCAACCCAACATGCCAAAAGTTCTTCACACTTCTCAGAAACCTGCTTCATCTTCTGTCTTCCCCATTTTAGGCAATGACAACACCATGTACCCAACAGCCCAAATCAGAAACCTGAATCATCCAAGACTCGAAACTTTTCATATCTAACTATTCATTAAATCCAGTTATTTCTATTGCCTCATTATATAAATATCAGATGCTCCTCGTCTAGCTATTGGACTCCCCAGCAGTAAAACACTTCTCTCTGCTTCTCCCTCACCCTATAAATTGTAGCCAGAAAGTTCATTCTGATAAGACACCTGATTTAAAAATCTCTCAGTAATTCCCCATATACTGAAGAATGAAGATTCAACCCTAACCTTAAAAAAAGGCTTATTTATGACCTTGCTTTTGCCTTTCCAGCATCACCCCCACCACTTCCCCAACTGCTTAGCACACTTTTCCTCTGTCCCTCGCCCTGCTCATGCTCTCTCTCAAATAAATAAAATCTTTAAAAAAAAAATCTTAAACTCATCTCAGTATGAGATCCACTGACCTTAAAGCAAGGTAAACATATTCCAGACATGTTAAATTGAAGCAAGAAGATTTTAAGGACTGACTTCAACCCAGAAACTAGATATTACTAATATTTATTGGAAAATGTTTAAAATTCCAGACAACTAAATTAAAAATGAATTTTAGAACATAATTAGTGAAGGTCTATGAAAAAAAAACGAACACTGATGTCAATTAACATGGTCAAAATAGAGCAAAATATCTACTAAGATTAATCCCTGTTCCGTGCTGAGGGAGATAAATGTAGGAAATGGTAGTTAAGAAAGCCAAGAAAATTTAAATAGAGTCTTGAGAGATTGCTTAAATGTGGATGAATGATAATGGAATCCAAAAAAAAAAAGGTAAAAGAATTATGGAAGATGTGTCTGAGAAAGTTGGAACTGATCAGAACGGAAGATTTGCATTGCAAAGGAACGGAAAGTAAGCCTGCATAGGAATTCGACAAGCTTTCCTTTCCTCCCCTTTAGTAGATATTACCTCTCCTATTTCAGATAAAGCACAGAGGCTCTGAAAAGCTCAATCCCAGAGCCAAAGCCTGGAATCATTCAGGTCTGCATGACTTTAAATCCCACATCCTTTTCATCATATCACATTGCTTCACAAAGGTAACAGGCAAAGACAGAACACATTCAAGTGCATTAAACGCTAATACAAAGTAAGCAGCTAGAGGAGAAGCTCACTGCAGGCTTTTAAGTCTAGAAATAAGGTGCAGGGGAAAATGTCATTCCAGAAGATTAACCTGACAGTATACAAGACAGATTAAAGGAGGGGGCGCCTGGGTGGCTCAGTCGGTTAAGCGTCTGCCTTCTGCTCAGGTCATGATCCCAGAGTCCTGGGATTGATCCCAGAGTCCAGGGATCGAGCCCCGTGTCGGGTTCCCTGCTCCGCGGGAAGCCTGCTTCTCCCTCTGCCTGCTTGTGCACTCTCTCGCTCTCTGACAAGTCAATAAAGTATTTCTCAAAAAAAAAAAAAAAAAGATTAAAGGAGAATAAGGCTTAAGGAAAGGAGACTACTGACTATTAACTTAAAGTACTGCATTCTCTGCTAGTTTCACAAATTACTTGATTTTTCGTGCTTTAAGGACACCTCTTATATAAGCCCCACTATACTGTATTAAATACTTAGGAGATTCTTGATTGTTCAGTGTAAGTGATCAAGTAATTGAAATTATAAAAATGTTTGCCTATATATGTTTACAAATCTAAATCTTACTTCCATCTGGATAAAGCTTACAATCTTAACTGCTCAACCTCCTTCCAGTCTCAGCTCTCCTCTCCATTCTACCTTTTAAAAAGGATACGCAGTTAACTTTGCTAATACATCATCCATATCTGAAGTTTCCCTTATCAAGAATCTAAATTGTTTCACATCAATTAACTGTAACAAATCCAAACTCCTCTGCCCTCTCTCATCTCACCTAAACTCCTGTTCTCTCCAAAAAGATCATGCGTGCCAGCCTCCTCACTGTGCCACAAAGTAACACACACACCACCCTGGAGTTATTTGATATATTTCTCAAACTACAGTACCTCTTTCCATTCTCTCATTCAACTTCGAACCATCTGTGAAGACCAAGCTCAAAATCTAGTATTCTCCACAAAGCCCAATTCTAAGCCCTACCACACTAAAATGGATTCCAAACTGGTAACTGATAGGCTGCATGTGACATGTGTTTGGCCCAGGGTTTCTTTGGTTTTGTTTTGTTTTGTTTGTAATAAAACGTTATTCCATTGACAACACTCAAAAACTGAGAGATATCACTTTCCAAAACCATATTTCTAACTATTATTGAAAAACCTACATGCTCTGGCAACACTGGAATCATATTCTCACAAAGCCACAATCAGCTGAAGCTAAGTAGCAGCTGATCCCTTTCCAAAGGTTCTTAACATCTTAAAGTCAGATGACATGCCAACTGCCCAACTTCTGAGACTGTATCTGCAGCAGTTTCAATCAAAGGAATACCTGACTGCCTATGGGCACTGGAATTACAAAAATAAACAAGAAAATAACAGTCCCTCCCCCACAGCCTAGCTCAGTAGAGAAAGCAAAGAGACAAGCAATTAATTAGCACACATGTGGTAAGTGCTATGATGAGGAAAGTAGAGGGCACTTAGCATATGGCAAGGGTATCTAACTCCCTCTGGGGAAAGTTACAAAATATCCCTCAGAGAAAGTCATAGGGAAAGTGAAACCCTTAGCAGGTGTAGGGATTATCCACAAAGAGGCAGAAGAAAGGTCAGAGAAATCAAATGCCACAAGAGAGAAAAGAAAACTCTACAAAGACCCTGGAGGTGGGGGGGAGGAAAAATATTCTGAGGAAGTGAAATCAATTCAATACAGGCAGAGCCATCAACTTAACCTCAAATGCAGGAGTCAGAGAAAGGACTCAACTGAAAGGGCAGGAGGCAAAAAGCCAAGTGCTGGTTATGGTCAGGAGATGAGAGTTTCCATCAAGCGGAAGAACATGTAAGAGTTTGTTAGCAGGGAATAGAGGTTTCAGCGAGCTCAGCTGTTGTGTTGAGGGGTGAAATGGGTAAGAAAAGGAGGGAAAAGCAGTGATAGCCTAAATCAAGGGAGAGGAAGTACAAAGCAGCATGGGGATGAGGGTGTAGCATAGAAGACCAAAGGGGCTTACATCTTCGGCGGTAACCAAAAATAACGGGGATGTGAAGCATGGTAGCTTTGGCTGGCCACAAGTTTGCCAAGAGAATTAGTCCCAGCGGTCCCCTGGTGGATGTGGAGGCATTCGGGCTGCGCCCTGGATGCACTTCCTTCTCTCTAGAAGACACCGGCTTCAATCTGGATTGATTGCGTGCAGACTCCAGGAGAGGCTCTGGATTCCAGGCTGCTGACACGCAGGCTCCCAAGGAATGGTTAGAGGCCTGGTCTGTGTGTGCTGGTGGGTAGAAGTATAAACTACCCTGTATTAGTTTCTGATTTTTCTGTAGGGATGAGGGGCCCATTCACCCCCTAAGAGAAAAAGCAGTGTGTGCCCATTATAGATTTACAGGACGGAAAAGGGCGCCAAGTAGTCCATTTGTCCATACCAACTCAAGATGAGTCATTCTGTGAATCCGAGTTGACCTTGTCTCAACTAGACTCAGATATCCGCCAGAAAAAGGCCTGTTTTACACTTTTTTTGTAGCTCTCAAAGTGCCTAATACTGAACTGGTACATCGAACACATTCTTTAAATTTACCGACTTCCTAACTTATCTTGGGTCACTGAAGTTACCTAGTTCAGTCTTCTTCCTGCATAATAAGGCGCTAAAGAGAAGCAAACCTGTGTCTCAGACTCAACAGTTTCCTTTATTCCAAACTCCACTGCGTCTCTACACCCTCCACCGCAAGGGCAGAATTACTGCACGAATCAAATGCAACGGGAGACTCCAAGTCCCGCCACGGAAAACACCGGCCCTCCCACCCGCCCGCTCGCTCGACTCGGGCGTAGCAGCCCCCGAGCCCTGCCCTGTCCACCTCGTGGAAAGGTAAAATGCGCTCACCGACTCTGGGCCGCCGGGAGACCCCGCAAATGTAGTCGTCGGCTCGTCGCCCCTCTCCTAAGCAGGCACTTCCGGCGCGCTCAAAGACGTCAGCAAAAGCGCCTGCCTCCGGAGCCTGGGTCTAGCTACAGCCAGGAAGAGGCGTTGCTGTCGCTGCCTTCTAGTCTCCGGCGCTTGACCCCTCCCAGGACCCGTGATGCCAAGGCCCCAGCGGGGGACGAGGAAGAGTCCGGGTTGAGCCCCAGCTGAGTCGAGGGCTCGCGCTCTAGTCTCCCAGGCCCGCCCTACCTAAAGGTAAACGCTTCCTCAGCTGCGGCCTTTCTCCCAGCGAGCCCCTCCCCAGACCCGGCCGCGAAAACGATTTGCCCCTCTCCCCGGTTACCCTTTTTATTCCGGGCCATTTACCGTTGCCCGCCCTCGCAGTTCTCCCCAGAACGGTAACGCATAGTTTCAAATGGGAAACTTTTAAGATGTGGAGTTCCTGAACTTGTCTAATAAATTCCAAGAAACATCTCAAGCATCAAGCAGTTTTCCTATTACTCCGCGAATTGGCATGTCCTACGGTCAATATTTTGCCATTTGTGATGGCCCCTACCCCCCCCATCTCAAATACACACCACACAAGCTTTTTAAATCGAAATTTGAACCTTGTTAAGTACGATATAATTTTCACGGATAATCTGCTTTGTAAAATACGCTATAAAAATTAACTACAAATTACATTTGTAAGCTAAAAATACATATACTATACGGAAACTTATTCGTATAGTAAAATATACCATGTCATTATTTACCAGTAATATGCAAAATTAGTGATTTGAAAGAACTTTGTATCATCAAAATGTGAGGCTAAAATTTTCTCTTAACACTACTGCAAAGAAAAATATTAAGACAACCAAAAAAGTACCCCAAACCAAAGCAGTAGTGAAAATGAGCGGCTACAGTTCTTTCTGAGCTAGCAGGCTGTTTATGATGTGGTAGGCAAGGTATTAAACCTTTTCAAAAGCACTTTTTTGCCCTTAGCTTGAGGGAAGGTTAAGTGAAGCCTCAGAATTTTTTATTTATCTGTTTAAAACTCATTCTGCCTTCATACCATATAATCCAGCACTATAATGGTTAAAGACTCTACTTGAAAGAAAGACCAGAAAGCTCCTTTTCAGTAATATCTGGGGAAAAGAAATTCCTTAATTCACCCAGCTGGAGTAATTGTTAATCCTAAAAAGTGAGGAAGGTGTATTAAATGTGGCATAATTAAATCAATGATTGTATATATTGGTTCTGCTTAGAATGAAGAATACCTGGTTTAGATTGCTTCTGGGTTTGTTTTCTGTTATAGAGATGAGTGGTGGATTGGCCCCAAGTAAAAGCACAGTGTATGTATCCAACTTGCCCTTTTCCCTAACCAACAATGACTTATACCGGGTAAGTAACTTTTAATACAATTGTCCACTGAACTCTCTACCTGAGGTACAGATGTAGCTTAAGCACACAGTTCTCTTCGGCAAAATTCTTAATAACTACATTACAATGCACTTGAACCATCAATAGTAAAGACCTCTATTGCAAACATAAGTAAAACAATTGACAATTTTGTAATTTCCCAAAGAGAGTTTACAGTGCTTTCATAGAGAATAACAAGTTCTTTATAAACACAGAAAACACAGCTAGCATAATGAAGTGGGAGCAACTTGTGATAGGTTGATTTTTCCTGCTTGCTTACTTGGTTTTTTTAAACTGGTAGGGTGGAGGTTTTGGAGGAAAGGGCTGATGAAAGCAAACAGATCCCTTTACTAACCCTCAAATTCTAAAAGGATATTTTAGTTTATGTACATGGCAGAAACCGAACAGTTTAATGTTGTTTTTCAGTTCAGGATGGGGTTGGGGCAGAATCCAACATCTTCTTTCACCTCTTCACCTTACAGAGAACAAAATTTCCTTCTGTCCCTGTCCTGCAGATGAGTGGTTAAGAGGAACTGGAAGGAATGACAGGAATCCTTTCTTCCAAGTGTGCCCTCTTCTCTCTGCTTCTTTGGGTGGATGTTAAGTACAGAGATGCTGCATAGGTGATACACAGTATTTGATTAATTACTTAACTGAGATAGCCTGAGTCTCAAATAACAAAGGAGAAAATGCACTTTAGCTTATTTCCTTGTATCAAAATAGAGATATGTCTGTATTTATTGAACACTTACCATATGCTGAGCACTCTTATAGGTACTAAGAATACATCAATGAACACAAAGATGAAAATCTATCTTGGCACTCATAACATAGCAAGATAAAACAATGTGAAATATAAAAAAGTCAAATGATATTATTCTTTGGATACTAAATTAATGCTAAGATGTCAGGTGCTAAGGAGAAAAAATAAAGGAGGTTAATTAAATGTCAGGTTGGGATGGGGCGCCTGGGTGGCTGAGTCGTTAAGCATCTGTCTTCAGCTCAGGTCATGATCCCGGGGTCCTGGGATCAAGCCTCGCATTGGGCTCCCTGCTCCACGGGAAGCCTGCTTCTCCCTCTCCCACTCCCCCTGCTTGTGTTCCCTCTCTCGCTGTGTCTCTCTCTGTCAAATAAATAAATAAAATCTTAAAAAAAAAAAAAGTCAGGTTGGGAATGGAGGTAACGTTTTCCATGAGCTGTCTAAAGCCCTTATTGAGAAAGTAACTTTTGAATAAAGACCTAAAGGAAGTAAGAGACAGCTGTGTAGATGTCTGGGGGAAAAGCATGTCAGGCACAGAGTAAATCCAGTGGAGAGGGAGGAAGGGCAGTCAGAGGAAGGTAAGCCTATGAAGGGATGCCAGGTAGGGCCTACATAGATAATGGTAAGGACTCTGAGTGAAATGAGAATAGAAAGTGTTACACAGAAGACTGTTTTGGTCTTCAAGATTCAGTGTTTTTTTTTTTTTTTAAGATTTTTTTATTTATTTGAGAGAGAGAGAGCACATGAGAGGGGGGAGGGTCAGAGGGAGAAGCAGACTCCCTGCCGAGCAGGGAGCCCGATGCGGGACTCGATCCCGGGACTCCAGGATCATGACCTGAGCCGAAGGCAGTCACTTAACCAACTGAGCCACCCAGGCGCCCCCAAGATTCAGTGTTTCTAACACTGCAATCCAGTTATACTACATTCCAGCATTACACAACTTAATCATAAAACTCTATTATTAATTGTGTATATTAATATTTCTGAAAGGTCTTTCTAAGACATAATAAATAGGAACTAGTAGCATATATGTAGTGGCTGAAACAAATAGATGAGATTGCTTAGGTTGAAGATGTAGAAGTAAATGGGAAGATAGGGCCAAGTGTAAAGAACCACCAACATAGTAAGAGCGTGCAGAAGGAGGGAGACTGATGGGAATGGATTTTTATTACAGAAGCTTTTTTGTTTTATAAGCAGTCTAAGGATCCGTCTTCTGAAACAGTTATTGCTTAATGGGGTTAGCTAGGAATAATGATATTCCACAACATTGATATTTGAAGCACATGATTTCTCTGGGGCTATGGTGGGGTTGATAATTGCCAGGGATATACCACAAAAACACAGCAGCTGTGCAATGTGTATGCCTTCAATCTACCACACATAAAGAGTGGGTTTTTTTCTCCGCGCTCTTTTGTTAGAAATTTAGAAATTGGGGCAGATACCTGTGACTCCAATAACAAAAATATGAATATTCTAGTCACTAAAAAACATATATCTTCTAGGGCCTACTTTATAGAATAAAGGCTAAAATTTTTCACAAGCTTTAACAAAGAACATAGTTAATACAACCTGAAAATCTAATGTTTCTTATGATTTAAAATTAAATTGTAAATTATTATGTGGTCTTTTGTTTCAGATATTTTCCAAGTATGGCAAAGTTGTAAAGTAAGTATTCACTTCAAATTTTGAAACCTCATTTAAAAGTTTATCTGAATTTACTTTTCCATTTTATAAGATTTATTATTTTTCAATAAAACGGATATTTGATATAACAAAGAAAAAATGCTACTGTTTTTATACATATTTCGTTCATTTTTCTGAGTATATAAACATTGTATAGACAATTTTTTTAAAGACTTAATTCTATACATGCAATTTTGTTGTCTTTTTTAAAACTTGACATTATACTATAAACATCTTACCATGTACTTGAAAGATACACCCTTGTAGCTAATGATCTCATGATATTCCTTTATATATCATAATTAAACAATTTCTTAATCATACTAAGAACTAAAACTGATTCTATTATCCAATATAAGACATAAAGGCTCTGATTAAATACATATTTGGGTTATTAGAAGGTGTGTTATCAAGTATACCAGAAGTGGATTTCACTTGTCAAATAAGTAGAATGTAAAAAAACAAATATTTCGACATGCAGAGTGCTTATGAGACTGATAAATAAATAGAAAACATATTCTCTGCTTTCATAGAAAGTTTAGAGATCACTGGAAAGACTGGAAACATACAGAAATGGTAGGGATGATAATATCATTTGGAGCTGAGAGTTACAAAAGGATAAAAGGAACTTCATATATTTAAGTCACTATTTTAAATCAAACTTGTACCTGTATTATGGGGAAAAGAAGTAAAAGCAGGGTATTATTATTCTAACTATCTTACAACCAATATATATTCTGGTGTAAATGTGAAATTGTATTTAAAATCCGAGAATTTAGAACGTATTTTGGCCAGTTTTTTCTAGCTTTGGATAAACAGTAAGAAAATCATCAAAAATGCTTCTAGGTAAATTTTTGTGTCTTTAGAATTTTTTTTTAGATTTTTATTCCTTTATTTGAGAGAGAGAGAGACAGAGACAGCAGGAGCAGGGGGGAATAGGCAGAGGGAGAGGGAGAAGCAGACTCCCTGCTGAGCAGGGAGCCCCATGTGGGGCTCGATCCCAGGACCCATATATCATGACCTGAGCTAAAGGCAGACCTGAACTGAAGGCAGACACTTAACCGACTGAGCCACCCAGGTGCCCCATGGATCTTTGGAATTTTGAATAGTCATTATTACCAGTCAAATCACTAATAATGATGATATGTGACAATGAGCACATAAATATGCTAGGCATTGTTCTAATCTTCTTACATGTATTACTTCATTAAATTCTCACAACTACCTTTTAAGGTAAAATACTATTATTATCCTAATATTATAAATAACAAAACTGAAGCACACAATAAACTTACATATTGTTAGTTAGTGGTGGAGACAAGATTTGAAATCTAACAGTTTGATTTGAGAGCCTGCTCCCTTAACCATACCATTACCTTTTCTTGGTTTTTCCCATCTGTCAGAATCTCTGAATGAATTTCTATACAAACATAAAATTAAAAATCATGAGAATGCTATGAAGTCAAAGACAGAGTTGTAAGCACCTATAAATAGGGAAGACATGATCTAGTCTGGATGGGGTAGGTTTACCTAAGTCAGTATACTTTGAATTGAAACCTTAAGGCTGAGTAAGAGTTAAGTAGGCAGAAAGAATGGGAAGAACGTTTTAGGTAGATGGACTACCTTGTGCAAAAGCCCTGGGGCAAGAGAAAATAAAGTGAGATCAAGAAACAGAAGGCCAGGGGCACCTGGGTGGTGCAGTTGGTTAAGCATCTGCCTTCAGCTCAGGTCATGATCCCGGAGTCCTGGGATCAAGCCCCACATTGGGCTCCCTGCTCAGCGGGGAGCCTGCTTCTCCCTCTCCCTCTGCCTGCCTCTCTGCCTACTTGTGCTCTCTCTGTCAAATAAATAAATAAAATCTAAAAAAAAAAAAGAAACAGAAGGCCAGTATAACTAGAGATGAGTGAGCAAGAGGGAGAAAGCACAAAAAGGGTCTAGAGCTGGAAGCAGGTTCCTAATCTTGCTTCTTGGCCGTGTTACAAGATATTTGGTTTTCATCCTAAGAATACCAGGAATTCACTGGTACAGAATTTTAAATGAAGGAGGAACATGATTTGAATTTTTAGAAGCTTATTCTGGCTTCAATGTAGAGATTAGATTGGCAGGAAACGAGCAGATGCTAGCAGACCAGTCAAAAAGCTGTAACCATAGCTTAGGGGAGTAATGTGCACTAAGGCAGTATAGGTGGAGAGGTAGAGACTGGACAGATTTGAGAGATGGTCAGATGATCATTAGGCTATAAAATGGGTAATATTTAATGATGTCCTTACTTAGTATGTAAGGTTTGGGTGAGTGAGAAATGGGTGTTATGGATGACACCCAGGTTTCCCAGGATAGTGTCTGTTTCATATTATGACCTTAAATGAGTACATCTCCTACCAGAAACTTGGGAATAGAATATTTGGTGTAATTATTTTGTTCTGTTACCATAGAAGGTATCTCTGTCAAAGTACTGTATTGTAATTGGTTTATAGGTCTCTTTACCTCTGGACTTTAAGCTTTTTTCCTGAAGGTAAAAAACCTTGTCCTAGGGCCTTTAATTAATCAGTGCTTAAGTGTCTGGATGGAGTGACTGACTGACCACATGAATAAACAAATAGATGCACTCTTGAGAAACCCGTTTCCCATTTGTATCTGTCTTTTTGTTTTAACGTACTGAGCTAGGCATAATAGAAATTACAGATACAACCTTAAAGGAGTTTATATTAAAATAGGTCAGATGAGGCATTGCTCTTACATAAACAGACTTCAATAGAGACTAGCAGAAAGAGAAATTATTTCCAGTTAAAGAGATTAGAGAACTGACATGTTCTGAGCTCTGAAGAATGAGTCAAGTTTTGATGGGCAAAGATTGAGAGTTGAAAGGAGACAGAAGCCATGTGAATAGAGGTATCAATTTGGAGAAGTACAGGCCATGCTCCATGAACATTGAGTAGTTTGTTGTTGCTAGCCCTCATAGTTTGTGAGAATTAGTGAAAGATGAGGGAAGTGGGAGCCAAATCATAAAGGATGTTGATTCAAGACCAAACCATAGACAAATTGAAGAACCAAAGATTTTTGAGCAGAAGAATGACATGATTTTATTTACTTCTTAAGTAGAAATGCTCTCAGTGGCATATGAGAGCATTAACATCAAGGGAACTAGTAAGAATAATACACTGTTGAAACAGCAGTGCCACTGTGGACAAGAAAAGCTGTGGGAATGAAAAAAAAAGGGAACAGATGAGAGACATTATTAACTGAGGATGACTTCGAAAGCTAACACTTCTGAAATAGTACTTTAGAAAAAAATAATTAATGACTTTAACTGACCTTCACAAATACCATGAAAATTCCAAAAAGTTAAAGTAACTACTTTCTATTTCTTTCAAAATTGGTTGAAAACTTTCTTTCGTATCCTCAATAACTGTGGTGACTCTAAACAAGCATTGTCAAGTGTTTCTTTCCTCCTAAGCCCCATGAATAAACAGATGTACTTGTCTGAGAAACTAAACCATTTTCCCCTAAACTATTTCAACTTATGTTTCCTTTTTGAATGAAAAAGATACCCCTTTTCTTAATATAGTGGCATCTTTTTACCAATTTCATTCCAGTGACTATTTAAGTACCTAAACCCAAATCCATTTAGAATAAATTTTAATATGTGAAATAAAATGTTAAATAAAATATCCATTTATTTATTTACTTGTACCTGTTGTCTTTTCCTGTTAATTCAGGTTTTAGAAAATTATTATGCTTTGTCTTAAACATTGTCTTTTTTTTTTACTACTTGAAAATAATTGCAAATTTAAAAAAAGTTGCAAAAATAGTAGAAAGAACATCAAAGTATCCTTTACCCAGATTCACCTATTGTTAACATTTTACCCATTTACTTTATCATTTGCCCTCTTCTCTCTCCTCGTTGTGTGTGTGTGTGTGTATGTGTGTATGCACATGTATATATGTATGTATGTACATACACAGTTTGTTTTTGTGAGTTATTTGAGGGTAAGTTACATCATTGCCCTTATGCCTAAGTACTTAAGTATGTATTTCCTAAAAATACGGTTATATGTTACATAATCACAATATGGTTACCAAATTCATAAATTTATACTGATAAAATACTTTTATTGAATCAATCATCCATGTTCCAATTTTGTCAGTTGACCTGATAATGTCCCACATAGAATTTTCCCCCCCAGTACAGTCTAGATTTAGGTGTTGATTTTAACTGTCCTATATTCTTAACCTCCTTTAATCTGGAACATTTATAAAGAATGTAGCTCGCTCTCTCATCTTTTTTCCACCCCTCATTTTGTGTTTTCCTAATGTTGCCTCATGATTACATTGGAGTTTTATATACTCTTGGCTGGTAACTGTATAGATGATGTTGTATTCTGTGTGTTTCACATCTGGATTTATACAGTGTCCATGTGTCCCTCATTAGTGATAGTAATCTTGATGGCCCAGTCAAGGTGTTGACCAATTTCTCCACTGTATAAATACCTTTTTTCCCTTTGCTGCTAATACAGTCAGTGAGAAACACTCTTAAGACCATGTAAATATCTTGTTCCACATAAAAATTTCATTTTTTATTTTATTTTAAAGATTTACTTACTTATTTTTAGAGAGAGAGAAGAGGGAGGGGGCAGAGGGAGAGGAAGAGAGAGAATCTTAAGCAAGCTCCACTTCCAGCACTTCCAACGCTGGCCCGATTTCACGACCCTGAGCCAAATCAGGAGCTGGATGCTTAACCGACTGAGCCACCCAGATGCCCAAAAATGTCATTTTAGATACTTGTTCATCAACAAATCATCATCTTGCTTGATCCACTCTTTACTATTATTGTTGCAAATGATGATTTTCCAACTCTACCACTTCCCTTGACATTCTGCTGTAAGCAAAAACCATCCCTTCCCCCCATTTATTTATTATTAATACACACTTATAAATTCCTACTTTTTTCTGTGGTTTATAATTCATTACTGTACTTAATTACTTTGGTACTCAAATTGTCCTATATTTGGCCAGTGAGAGCTCCTTAAGCTGGCTTCTGTACTCCTGAGCCATTCCCCATCATTTTGTTTTTTTAAGTACTCCCTTCCTTTTTTTAAGCACATGTTTTAAGATCTTGTACCTACCCTATCCATCCTTGGAATCAGCCATTTCTCTGAAGATCCCTGTTGAACACTGATTTTTTAAAAATATTTTATTTATTTATTTGACAGAGACATAGCGAGAGCAGGAACACAAGGGGGAGTGGGAGAGGGAGAAGCAGGCTTCCCGCCGAGCAGGGAGCCCGATGCGGGGCTCGATCCCACGACCCTGGGATCATGACCTGAGCCAAAGGCAGACGCTTAATGACTGAGCCACCCAGGCGCCCCGAACACTGATTTTTAAACTACATTTAATGACATATGATGAGCAAGGATCACAAGGACTAGGGATGTATAAAGGATCAGGAGAAAGAACAGGCTCTGTGATCTTAGCACCATCCCTATCACTTAGGTACTTTGGATAGTATGACTAAAAACCACAGAACTGGAGATTCTTAAGGTGATAGGGATTAAGGAGTGTACTTGCTGTGATGAGCACTAGGTGTTGTATGGAAGGTTGAATCACTAAATTGTACGCCTGAAACTAATATTATACTGTATGTTAACTAACTGGAATTTAAATTAAAACTTTAAAAAGAGAATATTAAGAATATAGTTAGATTCTAAAGCCTAGGAAAAAATAAGTAAATCATTTTACTTTTTGTGTTGAAAAGAATACCTCAGTTTTGGGGGGTTTTTTTTGTTTTTGTTTTTAAGATTTTATTTATTTATTTGACAGAGAGACAGCAAGAGAGGGAACACAAGCAGGGGGAGTGGGAGGGGGAGAACAGGCTTCCCGCAGAGCAGGGAGCCTGATGCAGGGCTCGATCCCAGGACCCTGGGATCATGACCTGAGCCGAAGGCAGACACTTAATGACTGAGCCACCCAGGTGCCCCTTGTTTTGTTTTATTTCTGCAGAGTGAGAGCATTAGTGGAAAAGAGGAATTATGCTTACTCTTCAAGATTTT
This sequence comes from Neomonachus schauinslandi, assembly GCF_002201575.2. NCBI lineage: Eukaryota > Metazoa > Chordata > Mammalia > Carnivora > Phocidae > Neomonachus > Neomonachus schauinslandi. The sequence continues at coordinate 69,889,620 of NC_058407.1, forward strand.
GTTGTCTCTGTAATCTCTGTAATCTCTTTACTTGATCCTTCAAATGTTTGACTTTTCGGGTACTGCTATCATAACTGTGCTCACTTTTGTTAAATTAGTATCACATTTTCTCCTCTCCATTCTTCTTGATATCCCATGACTTTGAAGAAATAGTTGATTTGTCAACTGTATTTATTTCTTTTATTCTGTAAATGTTTTGCTAACCCATGAGTTTTCCAAGTATTTATTAATAATCTGTTTTATTTATTGCTGCCTCATTATTTTTAACTGGCTATTTGTTTATACTTTAAGGGTTACTATAATGAAAGATAAAGATACCAGGAAGAGTAAAGGGGTTGCATTTATTTTATTTTTGGATAAAGACTCTGCACAAAACTGTACCAGGGCAATAAACAACAAACAGGTAAGGCCATTCATTCCCAACAAGACTTTTAATCCAAAAGCCTTTGCTCATCCAGGCCAAAAATGTGGGGATACAGTGGATGATCAAGTCATGGATACCAGTAGATTTTGAGGGTATTTAACCTATAGAAAAGAGGTCAAAATTATATTCATTCCCAAAACACTGGCAGAATCTAAGGAATAAAAATCTATTCTATAGGATGTTATTTGTCATACTCGACCAGGCAATTGATAAAGTAACCTAAAATAAAATGGAATTGAAAATTTAAGGAAATGGAATCAAATAACTGTAGTTTTAGGTTTCAATGAAATACATCCTTCTGCATTTACATTTTTCTCTGGTTTAGTTATTTGGTAGAGTGATAAAAGCAAGCATTGCTATAGACAATGGAAGAGCAGCCGAGTTCATCCGAAGACGAAACTACTTTGATAAATCTAAGTGTTATGAATGTGGGGTGAGTATACCTAAAACTTAATGTAATTTTCCATAGTTTATTTGAAGGTATTTTTCACATCAGTGCTTTATTTGTGCTCTCTAAAACTTCTGGCTGGCTAACACCAGGTTATAAAAGTTGTTTTACTTCGGGACTCTCTACTCATCTTAGAAAATGCAACTGAAAGATAACTTGAGTTAGGTAATATAGAGTGGTATTTTCTCCAGTTTCTAAATCTTTGAAAACTGTTAAATTAAAAAGCACCAGACGGGGGTGCCTGGGTGGCTCAGTCAGTTAAGTGTCTGCCTTCAGCTCAAGTTGTGATCCCAGGGTCCTGGGATTGAGCCCCGCATGGGGCTCCCTGCTTCTCCCTCTCCCATTCCCCCTGCTTGTGTTACCTCTCTTGCTGTGTCTCTCTCTGTAAAATAAATAAATAAAATCTTTTAAAAAAAGAAAAAGAAACTAGAAAGGTATTTGGGTTTGGGGGTTTTTTAAGACAGCACATAAGCTGTGGGGGGTGCGAAGGACCCGAGCCAAAATCAACAGTCAGACACTCAACAGACTGAGTCATCCAGGCACCCCTGCTCTTGCTATTTAAAAAAAAAACACTTCGTAGGGACGTCTGGGTGGCTCAGTTGGTTGAACGTCTGCCTTCAGCTCAGGTCATGATCTCAGGGCCCTGGGATGGGGTCCCACATCAGGCTCCTTGCTCAGTGGGGAGTCTGCTTCTCCCTCTGCCTGCCACCTACCTGCTTGTGCTCTCTGTTTCTCTCTCCCTCTCCCTCTGCTGATCCCCCTGCTTGTGCTCTCTCGCTCACTCTCTCTCAAATAAATAAATAAATATTAAAAAAAAAAAGCACCAGACTAATTACTTATTGTCTTGAAAGATTTAGTGACCCATAAATTTTTGGGTTAATGGGATACTGTTTGTGCCTATAATAGCTTGCCAATGTTTAAGCATCACAGTTCAGTATAAACATTATCATATGATCAACCTATCCTGTTTGGGATAATGTGTTTTAAAAGCTATTTTTTTTTCTATTAATACTGCTAGTCTTTGTAACTGAACTATTCCCAAACTTTCTTACCTAGTTCTTATAGTTTATCATTACCCATTTAAACTTTTGGTGATTAGGAACAATACATAGCCACAAAACAGTTTTGCACGAGGCCTATAATAATGATGGTACCGAGAGAATATCAGTTGTCATTGTTGTCACTTTCCAAAATGCCTAAAAAGTATACCTAAAAATTAGGGTCTAGAGGTAGTAATGGGGAGCTGGGGAGAGGATTACTGAGAGGTATTTTCCTGGCTACAAAATCAGTGGAAGATACAAAGAAATGGGTTGGAGTCATTTCCTTCACTGCCACACTCTGCCCCTTCCTGAAAAGATATATAGATAAACAGATAGATGGATGGTACATTTTGTCAATTCCTGTGATTCTAACACCTCTTAAGTTAATGTTTTAGAAACTGTGTTCCAGAGCCCTGAGTTTTGTTAAAAAGAAAAAAAAGAAGAAAGGCTGGAAGGGAGGAGTAGTTATGGTCAGATAGATGACTATGTATCCTCATATTCATAGTAAATAACATTATCTGAGAAATCCTGGATGAATCTGTTAATCTGCCTTTTTAGTTTATGGATCCATAAATTTGTTATACTTTGTACATTTTATATTTCTTAAATTTCCCCCTCCCCAAAATATGTTTGCATTTATTTAGCCTGGTTTCCCTTAAGTTACTTCATTATGAAACCATTTTTATACATGTTGACATTATTCCAAAAGCAGTTGCATTCACTTAGCAGTTCATTAACAGTAACATCTCTTGGGTTCAGCCATGTCCCCAGATATATAAAGTACACAATCTGTTTGATGCTTTCTAAAATATACTTGAAAAGCATGATTATTTTTCTGTTCTATTGTTTTAATCCTGGTTCAGTCTCTCCCCACACCCTTACTCTTACATATTATCCTTCAGTGTATTTAGTAAGCTACTATTCAGAGTTTAGTTCATTGTCTCATGTTTTACAACTGAACCATGTTATGGCTCATTATAACATTACTCCAGCCATAAATGTAATTCTGATTTGTGTAGTAGCCACATTAAAAAAAGCAACAGGCAAAAATTAATAATATATTTTATCATAACCCAATATATATCTAAAATATTATAATTTGAATATGTAATTAATATTTTCAAAAATTAAGGTATTTTACATTCTTTTTTTCTTATTGTCTTCAGAATCCAGGATGTATTTTACCCTTACAGTGCATATCAATTCAGACAAGTTTTCAGTAGTCATGAGAATTACGGTTAGTGGCTCCCATAATTGGACAGTGCAGGTATAATTTAGATATAAAGGGAGGAAAATGAAATTAATAGGAAAAGTGAGGAAGATTTTAAATTTTACTTTTTTTTTTAAGATTATTTGAGAGACACAGAGAGCAGTGGGCGGGAAGGAGGGGGAGGGCAGAGGGAAAGAGTGTCTTAAGCAGACTTCATGCTGAGCATGGAGCCCAACGCAGGGCTTGATCTCATGACACTGAGATCACGACCTAAGCCAAAACCAAGAGTTGGGTGCTTAACCGACTGTGCCACCCAAGCGCCCCCCCTTTTTAAAAAGATTATTTATTTTAGAAATTTGTTTTTAATATGATGTTAAGCAGCATCTTAGAAGTTAACAGGAAGGTTTCATCCCATTTTATCAAATAATAACTTAAAATTTTTACATTTAAGGTAGGTGGTCCATTTAAATTTCAAATTGTTTTATACCCTGAATCTTGAGATTTAAAATGTTTGAAGGAAGAATACTTCTTTTGTTCTTAGTAAAACTACTAAAATATTCTCTTATTGTTAAAGTAGCTTATTGGGGGTTATAATATCATAATCTCTTTCTTTTAAATATTAAAGTAATAGGTTTTGGTAATTTCTTCATGTATATTCCCAGTGTGACAGTATTCTTTTTTAAGTTCTAAAACTTTCAGTTGTAGAGTACCAAGCAAGTTTCTGTTACTAAGACAACAAATACAGCTTTTTTCCTTTCCTTCTTAATGTGAAACAAAAGGAAAGTGGACACTTAAGTTATGCCTGTCCTAAAAATATGCTTGGAGAACGGGAACCTCCAAAGAAGAAAGAGAAAAAGAAAAAAAAGAAAATTCCTGAACCAGAAGAAGAAATGTGTGTATATCTACTCTTACTAAGTACATTCTTGTATTGTTTCTGTCTTTATACTGTTGCTTGAGTACATTCTGATTTTTTTTTTTTTTTAATAATTTAGTGAAGAAGTGGAAGAAAGTGAAGATGAAGGGGAAGATCCTGCTCTTGACAGTCTTAGTCAGGCCATAGCTTTCCAGGTATTAACAGTTCTTTTAATAATGTCATAGCTGCCTTGTATCCCTTGCTTACTTTATTGATCATCTCATGGCAATCTTCCTCTCTCCCCTTTACCTCTTTAGGAGACAGGCTGTTTCTCTAAGGTCTTTAGAGCAGTGTAATAGAAAAACTCCCCTTGGTTCTTTCTAGATTTAAAGGGCCCTACAACATTTTTAATGTTTTAATCTGATTTCATTATGGAATTAATCAGAAATATTTTATCAAGGTGAGCTTAGCCAAACAGAGAAGATTTTATTAAATCAAAAGATACGTTCTAGGGCGCCTGGGTGGCTCAGTTGGTTAAGCGACTGCCTTCGGCTCGGGTCATGATCCTGGAGTCCCGGGATCGAGTCCCGCATCGGGCTCCCTGCTCAGCGGGGAGTCTGCTTCTCCCTCTGCCCCTCCCCCCTCTCATGTGCTCTCTCTCTCTCATTCTCACTCTCTCGAACGAATAAATAAAAAAAAAACCTAAATAAATAAAATCTTAAATTCTAAAAAAAAAAAAAATACGTTCTAACTGAAATTTCACTTCAAAACAAAACTAAAAACTATTTTTGACCATTAAAAGTCCTAATATAAGTATATGAAACATTTTTAAAGAAGGCCATATAATCTCCTAATTTTCTAAAAAAGTTACTTTATTTTAATGTTTGTAGTTGATAAATTCAAATACATTAATTTATTTTTCCTTTTAGTTAACTAACGTATTTTATATAACATTCCCATTTCCAGCAAAGATGGCAAATAAGCTTCATTTCATGTACCTGTTAATAAGTAGAAGTTGCCTAGAATAATTTTGATTAACGAAGTGAAACTGGGACATAACTTGGGGGGGGCAGGTGGGGTCTCCTAATAAAGTAGAATTGTCTGCATGGGCTGGAGGGTGGGGAGTGTTGGCATTTATGGTGTGTTTTTGCCATGTTTTGAATTAATACACTGTAAATAATGTTCAACAGACTTTCTGGTTTTGTTTTGTTTTCTGAATCACATTACAGCAAGCCAAAATTGAAGAAGAACAGAAAAAATGGAAACCCAGTTCAGGGGGTCCCTCAACATCAGATGATTCAAGACGCCCAAGGATAAAGAAAAGCACGTATTTCAGTGATGAGGAAGAACTGAGTGATTAAAATTTTATTTATTATGTAAATATCATTAAAATTTTTTTTAAATCTTGGGGTACCAAGTTCAGTTGGGATTAAAGATTACTTTTAGAATTTGTGCATAAAGAACACTTAGTACCAAATAATTTTTTACTATAAAGTAGGTTCATAGGAAATTGAAAATAATTTTAAAGTATCATGTTTCTATCTTGCCTTAGCAGAGTAATAAAAATCAAGATTTGCTAGTAACCATTAATCTTGAAAACAGTTCATTTGAATTAAAAAGAAATCTTAATACTATCATAGTATTGCTGTTGTCATCCCAAGAAAAAAGGCCGGTATTAAAACGATATGTTTGAGAAGCTCATTATAAAAGTTGATTCATGTCTGATTGGTTTACATGAAGACATTTGAAGTAAATTTCATCTTTAAGACAAAAACTTTGTGAAGACTATGGAAAATGCTGACTGGTTTATTGTTATTAAGTGTTAATAAAATTTTCAAGAGAATTTTGTTTTTAAATGTAGGTGTTTTGCCATCTTATTTCTTTTAGCTTTATCCCAACCTGGATACATCATAATTACCCACAAAACGTAAAGTAGCTTTCAAAAGCTTATAACCAAACAGCAATCATTTGGTGCACCTTTGGCACCAAGTTCCATTCCCCAGAAGTAACTAACTTTTTTAGCTGTTTCTTTTCATATGTACATATATATTGCTATATAAAATACATATATTTCTGCCACTTAATTCATAAAGGAGTAAGGGGAGATTTTTCAGTCTCCTACCCCCCGCCCTCCTCCATCTTCCCAATATGGCTATGTTAAAATTTTTGGTTAAGTCCTTATTTATTGGGGCACCTGGGTGGCTCAGTCATTAAGTGTCTGCCTTTGGCTCAGGTCATGATCCCAGGGTCCTGGGATTGAGTCCCACATCGGGCTCCTGGCTCAGCGGGGAGCCTGCTTCTCCCTCTCCCTCTGCTCATGCTCTCTCTCTCTCTATCTCTATCTCTGTGTCTCAAATGAATAAATAAAATCTTAAAAAAAATAAATCCTTATTTATTGTTTTTCTTTTATGACCATGTAAATACTGCCCACCTCTGAGTCAATGAGCGTGCTGAGATTACATTTTTGTAGTTAATAATTGCCTCATTTTTTCTTTTATTATATTTCTTTTTATTTATTTTCTGTATCTTCTGCAGATGGTTATATGAGAATGGGATTACAGAGCCTTTAGTTTTCTACTTTGTATATTTCTATATTGTTTGAATGCTTTTTAAAAGAACACCTGTTTAGGGAGTCTGCTTCTCCCTCTGACCCTCCCCCTTCTCATGCTCTCTCTCTCTGTCTCATTCTCTCTCTCACAAATAAATAAAAAATAAAATCTTAAAAAAAAAAAAAAAAAACACCTGTTTGTTAGTTTTTTAATTACTAAAAGCAGTAAAAATATTTCCCCTTTACACTTGATCTTAGCCAAAAGGCCGAGAAGCGATAAAAATATTTCCCCTTTGAAAAGTACAAAGACAGTGAAAATGTTAGCCACTTGCTAGCAAAGAATCTTCTAGATTTCAGTGAGGAAACCAGACTAACAACTGAATGCTGAACTCTACTTTTTGTTCCACCCATTAATTCATCAAATTTAAAAGAAAAAAATAGGAAAAGTTCACAACAAAATAGGTAAGTTTATATGAATATCTTAAAACAACAGAAAATGAGCTAGTGACATAAACAGTATGTAGAAAATAAAAACTAAATGAAAAATATTCTTTAACATTAGCTACTAAAGAATCTGTTACAACCAGCAGAACATTTTTTACCTAATTATAAAAAAATGAGTGGTGATGAAGATGACATAAGAGTACTTATAGTATTGTAAAGTAATTGCTGAAGGGTAACTTAACGATAAGTATTAAATATGTTACATTGTTTGAACCAGAAATTATATTCTATTTTATTCTATGGTTCTAGTCAAAAATACAGTATTTATTTGCAAAACCATATGTTGTTTAAAATTCAAAACAAATGACAAAAAATAATTAAAACATGATATATCCAAAATGACAGATTATTAAGAAGCATTAAAATGTTTCAGAGAATTCCTAATGGTATGGAAAACATTCTGGATATAATGTCAGTTGCGAAATACCTGTTATGTATGGATACATATATGCATATGGATGGGAAAAGTCTACTACTAAAGTAGTAATGCATAGTGGTTAAAAGTATAGTCTCTTTTGAGAGACATACCTAGGTTCCTGTGGCCATGATGGCTGATGGTCTTGGGTCATTTACTTAAACCTGAGTTGCTCAAAAAATAGAAAGGTACAAACAACATGAAAGGACAAATATATGATTTTATTTACATGATGAATACCTAGAATAGGCAAATTAATATAAACAGAAAGTAGACTAGAAGTTACCAGGGACTGGGAAAGAAAGGGGGAAGAGAGTGTTAGTGTTGGGTACAGAGTTTTTATTAGACATGATGTAAAGTTTTGGGTTTAGGTAGTGGTGATGGTTATACAATGTTGTGAATGTATTTATTGCCCTGAATTGAATGCTTAAAAGTGATTACAATTCCATCTTCTGTTTATTTTACCACACTAACTGGTTGAAAATTTTGTGTAAAGAGCAGTTGGGCCACCAAGACCCTCCCCACTGTGGGTCATCCCTTAATCATGGGGAGCCATGACATCTGCAAGCTCCTTTCCCAGCTTATGTCCAAAACACTATCAGATAGGCTCACTCCAGGGAATTGAGGGGTCCTTCCCAGGAGAAAAGACATATAGACATTGGATATTTAGGGACTTAAAGAAAAAATTCAACATTAATGTCCCTCAGGTTAATATGCCCAAGGCGGTGGTAGTGATATATGCTTCTGATCAGCTTTTTAGTGCTTCACATTCAAATATGAACAGACATTTCAGCATCAATAAACTTTTGAGGAAAGCCTCCAACACAATAGAGATCCAAATGACCAGACCAAAAAAAAAGTGAGGAGCTTAGAGGAGCTGAAGAATTCCGGTTTTAAAAATTTATCTGGCCCTGTGGGTGTCAGAGAAAGGGGCTTATGGACCTGTAGTAAACCTGGTGATTTCTAATATGAAAGCATTTGCCAATCAGAAAATGCCCAGCTTGGGGCGCCTGGGTGGCTCAGTTGGTTAAGCGACTGCCTTCAGCTCAGGTCATGATCCTGGAGTCCCGGGATCGAGTCCCGCATCGGACTCCCTGCTCAGCGGGGAGTCTGCTTCTCCCTCTGACCCTCCCCCCTTTCACGTGCTCACTCTCTCTCATTCTCTCTCCCTCAAATAAATAAAATCTTAAAAACAAAATGCCCGGGCGCCTGGGTGGCTCAGTTGGTTAAGCGACTGCCTTCGGCTCAGGTCATGATCCTGGAGTCCCTGGATCAAGTCCCGCATCGGGCTCCCTGCTCGGCGGAGAGTCTGCTTCGCCCTCTGACCCTATCCCCTCTCATGTGTTCTCTCTCATTCTCTCTCTCTCAAATAAATAAATAAAATCTTAAAAAAAAAAACAAAACAAAATGCCCAACTTACTAGATATTTTATGTTTTCTTTCCTTCTGTAATCATTTATAAACTCAATTGCTTTTTTGACTAGATGCCTATATTAAAACTGCCAATTATAATTTTTGGATTATCACAAAACTCAGTTATGGCCACATGTAATAGGACATAGTGATGTATGTCCCATATAATTAAATGTTAATTCATGTCTTTATATTTCATAAGTGTGTGTATATGTGTACACAACAGTATCATGAAATATTTAGGCATTAAAATATTTAAATAGTAAAACCTTGGCTACCATATCTGGAGAAGTACTTGAAAGCTTTACATAGAAGAATATACCACAGGAGCACACCTGGCTGGCTCAGTTGGTAGAACATGCAACTCTTGATCTCCGGATCATGAGTTCAAGCCCCAGGTTTGGCATAGAGGTTACTTAAAATTTTTTTGTAAAGAAGAATATACCACAGGTAGATCAGTAATTTAGATTCAATCCTTTATAGAGTGAAAGCATGATTTTAAAATGAGAGGAAAGGGGTAGCTGGGTGGCTCAGTTGGTTAAGCATCTGCCTTCGGCTCAGGCCTGGAGTCCCAGGATCAAGTCCCACATCAGGCTCCTTGCTCAGCCGGGAGTCTGCTTCGGCCTCTGACCCTCCCCACCCCCATGCTTTCTCTCTTTCTCACTCAAATAAAATTTTTTACAAAAAATAAAATGAGGGGCACCTGGGTGGCTCAGTTGGTTAAGCGACTGCCTTCGGCTCAGGTCATGATCCTGGAGTCCCGGGATCGAGTCCCGCATCGGGCTCCCTGCTCGGCAGGGAGTCTGCTTCTCCCTCTGACCCTCCTCCCTCTCATGCTCTCTGTCTCTCATTCTCTCTGTCTCAAATAAATAAATAAAATCTTTAAAAAAAAAAATAAATAAATAAAATAAAATGAGAGGAAGGGTCATTGGATCACATAACTGAAAAATCCAGCTTAAGAAATGAATGAAGGGGTTAAAAATTAGTTCAGCTTAAGAAATGGATGAAAGGGTTAAAAATGTAATTAGAAATCTATTTTTCTTTCTCTTACCACTGTTTTCCTCCGCACTACTTATTTTCCAACAAACTTTATGTTATAGCAAAGATGGCCACCAGTATCTCTAAAGCTAGGAATCCTAATAATAAGAATCTTCTTCCCCAATGGTTCCAGCAAAAGTCCCAAGAAAAGCTCTGATTGGCCAGACCTGGTTCACAGTCCCCATTCCTGAAGATGAGAAGTCAAGTCAGTCCCACTCAATCCACATAGACTGAGGGTATTCCTGTGCAATGTGGTATCTATTTTCAGTTTGGAATCAATGTGGAAATTATTCTGTCAAAAGAATCTTAAGCTCTCCTTTCATCTCTGTCAAAAACAGAATACCAAAGCAGCTGAGCAGGATGCACAGAGGAAATAGAAATGCAGCAACAAACAAAAAGAAGCCATTTCCTGTAATAAGCAATTTTCACAGACTATTTGCAAAACATATGGAAAGAGGGTAAAGCCTCCTCGGAAAGCAGTTTGATAAGCGCTGTTACTTAGAGTAATAATATAGGCAATTACAGTCAGAGACTGAACTCTTAAGTCCACAGAATATGTTCAGCCATTGTCGATTATTTTTGAAATTCCTTTTATAAGCTTCAAATTTTAAGAAACTTAAGGATCCATATCTATTATAGATAGAACCAATTAATTTCAGTGAAGATGTGGTACCTAGAATAAGCGGACCAGAAAAAAACAGCTTTTAAAGAATGTAGTCTTAGATTTCTTTCCAGAAGTGTTGGGAGTTTTTCATTAGCACATCTTTCCAGATACATGGCTTTATGTGAAACATATAACCTTTTATGAGAAGATGGTATATTTTGGGGGAGTCTGGATGGCTCCGTCGGTTAAGCATCTGCCTTCAGCTCAGGTCATGATCCTGTGATCCCGTGGTCCTGGGATCCAGCCCCGCCTCGTTGGGCTCCCTGATCATCGGGGAGTCTGCTTTTCCCTCTCTCTCTGCCCCTCCCCCTGCTTGTGCTCTCTCTCTCTCACAAATAAAACCAAAAAAAAAAAAAAAAAAGAAAATGGTATAGTTTGGTTAGGGCTTTATGAGTATACTCAAGTTAAATAAAACAGGCTTTTAGCAAATTATCTGAAAGACAATTTGTATCACATATTTAGCACACAGTCAGTAAACACAACAAGGATTTAAATCCAGGCAAACTGGCTCTAGAATCTATACACTAAACTACTATGATGCTTCTCTTAAAAAGTACTAAACTATATTACTGCCTTATCAATTAGGAGAAAGTGGATTAAATTCCATATTATTAACAAATGAATAACAATTTCCTTAGAACTTAACAATTCTTCTGAGATTGGAAATATTCTTTGGAAGAACCAGCAAATTTTAAAGCTAAAGTTTAAAAAGATCAAATGTACTATGCCCAAATGCCTCCTTTAAATTTTTAAAATAATCTTCACTTGCAAGTCTCATAAGATCTCAAACTTAACTGCCCAAAACTGAGCTCCTAATCCTCCAAATCAGCTACCTCTAAAGCAGTTCTCATCTCTACTAATGTTGACTCAATTCTTCAGCTCAGGCCAAAAATCTTGGAATTACCGTTGATACTTCTCTTTTTCTTATATCCCACATCCAGGTCATACATTGTCAGCTGTATCTTTAACAGAATGATCCTGTTGTCTGAAAATAGTGACAGTTGAACTTCTTCTTTACCAACACTGATGCCTCTTTTTCCTGTCTGACTGCTGTGGCTAGGACTTCCAGTACTATGTTGAATAAAAGTGGTGACAGTGGACATCCTTGTCTTGTTCCTGATCTTAGGGGAAAAGATCTCAGTTTTTCAACACTGAATACGATGTTAGCTGTGAATTCTTCATATATGGCCTATATTATGTTGAGGTATGTTCCCTCTATCCCCATCTTGTTGAGAGTTTTTATCATGAATGGCTGTCAAATCTTGTCAAATGCTTTTTCTGCATCTATTGAGATGATCATGTAATTTTCATCCTTCGTTTTATTGATGTGGTGTATGACGACTGATTTGCAAATATTGACCCATCCTTGTATCCCAGAAATTAATCCCACCTGATCATGGTGAATGATCTTTTTAATGTATTGTTGTCAGCTCTTTACTAATATTTTGTTGAGGATTTTTGCATCAATATTCATCAGGAATATTGGCCTGTAGTTTTCTTTTCTTGCGGTGTCTTCTCTGCTTTTTGGTATCAGGGTAATGCTGGCCCGGTATTCAAAAGCTTTCCTGTCTCTCCTATTTTTTGGAACACTTTGAGAAGGATATGTATTAACTCTTTTTTAAATTTTTGGAGACCTGTGAAGCCATCTGATGCTTGACTTGTTCCACTTTGTTTTGTTTTGTTTTTTGATTACCAGTTCAATTTCATTACCTATTATCAGTCTGTTCAGATTTCCTACTTCTTCCTGGTTCAGTTTTGGAAGATTGCATCTTTCTAGGAATTTATCCATTTCTTATAGGTTGTCCTGTCTGCTCTGATTTTTATTATTTCCTTTTTTCTACTCACCGTGGGTTTTGTTTGTTCTTTTTCTATTTCCTTCAGGTGTAGGGTTAGATTGTTTACTTTAATTTTTTCCTGTTTCTTCAGGGATGCCTATATTGCTCTATACTTCCCTCTCAGAACTGCTTTCACTGTGTCCCAGAGATTTTGGACCATTGTGTTTTCATTTTCATTTGTCTCCCTGTATTTTTTTATTTCTTCGTTGATTGTTTCATTAACCCATTGGTTGTTTACTATCATGTTTAGTCTCCAGGTGTTTGTGTTTTCTCCAGTTTTTTTTATATGATTTATTTCTAATTTCACAACGTTGTGGCCAGAAAAAACTCATGGTATGATTTCAATCTTAAATTTATTGAGGTTTGTTTTATGGCCTAATATGTGGTCTATTCTGGAGAATGTTCCATGTGTACTTGAAAAAAATTTGTGTTCTGTTGTTTTTAGATGGAATGTTCTGTGTATATATCTGTTATGTTCATCTGGTCCATTGTGTCATTACTGTCACACATTATGTGACATTATTTCCTTATTAATTTTCTGTCTGGATAATCTATCCATTGATATAAGCAGAGTGCTAAAGTCCCCTACTATTATTGTATTAACATCACTTTACATTTTATGTCTGTTAATATTATGTATTTAGGTGCTCCAGTGTTGGGTATGTAGATATTTACAATTGTTATATCATCTTATTGGATTGGTCCCTTTATCATTATGTAATGCCCTTCTTTGTCTCTTGTTACAGTTTTTGTCCTCAAGTTTATTTTGTCTGATATAATTATTGCTACCTTGGCTTTTTTTCCTTTTTTTGCTTTCATTTAGCATGATGAATGTTTTTCCATCCCTTCACTTTCAGGCTGTATGCATTGTTAGGTCTCAGGTGAGTCTCTTGTAGGCAGCATATAGATGGGTCTTGTTTTCTTCTTCATTCCACCACTCTGTGTCTTTTTTTTTTTTTTTCTCCATGTCTTTTGATTGGAGCATTTAGGCCATTTACATTTAAAGTAATTATTGATAGGTATGTAGTTACTGCCAGTTTTAAAAGTTGTTTTCTGATTGTTTTGTTGTTCTGCTTTTTTTTTTTTTAAAGATTTTGTTTATTTATTTATTTGACACAGAGAGAGAAACAGCATGAGAGGGGATAGGGTCAGAGGGAGAAGCAGGCTCCCCGCTGAGCCGGGAGCCTGATGTGGGACTCGATCCCAGGACTCTGGGATCATGACCTGAGCCGAAGGCAGCCGCTCAACCAACTGAGCCACCCAGGCGCCCTGTTGTTCTGCTTTGTTCCTTTGTTCTTCTCTTGCCTCTTTCTTTGTGATCAATAAGTATCTATAGTGTTTTGTTTGGCTTTATTTTTTGTGTATCTATCATAGATTTTGGGTTTGTGATTACTATGAGGTTCATATTTAACATCCTAAGTAAATAGCAGTTTGCAGACAACATGATGCTATACATAGAAAATCCTAGACTCCATCAAAAAACTGGTAGAAGTAATAAACGAATTCAGCAAAGTGGCAGGATACCAAATCAGAAATCAGGAGTGTTTCTATACACTAGCAATGATATTGCCAAAGGAGAAATTGAAAAAATACCATTTACAATTGTACCAAAAATAATAAAATACTTAGTAATAAATTCAACCAAGGCTGTGAAAGACCTATACTCTGAAAAATAAAACACTGTGGAAAGAAACTGAAGATGACACAAACAAATGGAAAGATGTCCCATACTCATGGATTGGAAGAATACTGATAAAATGTCCATATTACCCAAAGCAATCTACAGGTTCAATGCAATCCCTATCAAAATACCAATGGCATTTTTCACAGAACTAGAACAAATAATCCTAAAATTTGTATGTACCACAAAAGACCCTGAGTAGCCAAAGCAATTGTGGAAAAAAGAATGAAGCTGGAGGTAGCACAACTCCAGATTTCAAGGTATGCTACAAAGCTATAATAATCAAAACAGTATGGTACTGGCACAAAAACAGACACATAGATCAATGGAACAGGATAGAAAACCCATAAATAAACTCACGTTATATAGTAAATTAATCTATGACAAAGGAGGCAAGAATATACAGTGAAGAAAAGACAGTTTTTTCAAAAAATGGTGCTGGGAAAACTGGACAACTACATATAAAAGAATGAAACTGAACCACTTTCTTACACCATACACACACATAAATTCAAAATGGATTAAAGAACTAAATGTGAGACCTGAAACCATAAAAATCTTAGATGAGAGCACAGGCAGTAATTTCTCTAACATTGACCATAGCAACATTTTTCCAGCTATGTCTCCTGAGGCAAGGGAGACAAAAGCAAAAATAAACTACTGGGACTACATCAAAATAAAAAGTCTTTTGCACAGTGAAGGAAATCATTAACAAAACAAAAAGACAACGTACTGAATGGGAGAAGATATTTGCAAATGATATATCTAATAAGGGGTTAATATCCAACATATAAAAAGAACACTGAAAAAACAAACAATACAATTAAAAAATAGACAGAGGGCCTGAATAGACATTTCTCCAAAGAAGACATCCAGATGGCCAACAGACACAAGAAAAGATGCTCAACATCACTCATCATCAGGGAAATGCAAATCAAAACCACAATGAGATATCACCTCACACCTGTTAGAATTGCTAAAATCAACAACATAAGAAACAATAAGTGTTGGTAAGGATGTGGAGAAAAAAGAACTCTTGTGTAATGTTAGTGGGAATGTAAATTGGTACAGCCACTGTGGAAAACAGTATGGAGGTTCCTCAAAAAACTAAAAATAGAAATACCATGGGGCACCTGACTGGCTCAGTCAGTAGATCATGCAACTCTTGATCTCAGTGTCATGATTTCAAGCCCCATGTTGGGTGTAGAGTTTACTTTAAAAAATTAAAAATAAGATATAAATACCATATGATCCAGTAACTCCACTATTGGGTATTTACCCAGGGAAAACAAAAACACTAACTTGAAAAGTGTTTATTGCAACATTATTTACAATAGCCAAGAGAAGGAAGCAACCTAAGGGCCCATCTATAGACAAATGGATAAGGAAAGGGTGGTATATGTATACAATGGAATATCACACAGTCATAAAAATGAGTGAGATTGTGCCTTCTGAGACAACATGGATGGATTTAGAGGGTATTATGCTAAGTGAAATTAATCAGACTGAGAAAGACAAATACTGTATGATTCCACTCATAAATGGAATCTAAAAAATAAGCAAACAAAAAGCAGAATCAGAACTATAAATACAGAGAACTGATGGTTGCCAGAGGAGTGGGGAGGATGTGGGGTGGGCAAAATGAGTGAAGGGGAGAGGGAGATACAGGCCTCCAGTTATGAAATGAATCTCATAGGAATAAAAAGCACAGCATAAGGAATACATTCAATGATACTGTAATAGTGATGTGATGGGACAGATGCCAGCTAAACCTGTGGTGAACATGGCATAATGTATCAACGTGTCAAATCACTAAGTTGTACACCTGGAACTACTGTAACACTGGTATAGGGTGTTAACTATACTCAAAAAAACAAAAACACAAAATACAGAATGATCCTTTTAAAACTAAGCTAGATGTAACCCTCCACTCAAAAGTCTCCCCTGTCTTTTTATCTTCCACAAAACAAAAGCTAAAATTCCTGAAATAACCTATATATGAGACCTCAAAAGAAGGGCTATCCCTGGCACTTCATCACTGACAATTCACGTGCTAGGTTACTCTGCCGCTGCCACACGGGTCTCCTTACCTTCTCTCAAACTCACCAGGCAGGCAGGCAGGCAAGAACCCACTTCAGGACCTTTGTGAATAGCTGCTCTGTTAGCTTGACCATTCTTTCTCCTGACTGCTATAGGACATGCTCCCTTCTCTCTTCCAAGATTTCACTTAAATGTCACCTTAAGATTTTTAAATTGCATCACACACACACACACACACACACACACACAGAGGCATTTTATTATTCTCCCAGTCATTTATCACTCTAATAACCTTTATAATTTACTTATTTATCTATCTCCCCTACTAGAATGTAAATGCATGAGGGCATGGATTTGTTTTACTCACTGCTGAATCCCCAAGCCTAGGACAGGGCCAGGTGTGTTTACCAAGTAGGAATGCAATAAACTCTTCTTAATTAAATGAATAAATATTATCAGTAGAGGAAGCATAATAACGTAGATTAAGAACACAAACTAAATTGCTTTGGTTTAACATCTGGTTGGTGACTTAGTTGTGTGACCTTAGTCAAATTACATACCAGAACTGAACCTCAGGTTTTTAATCTGTGAAATGAGAGAACTGATAATTACCCAACTCATAGGATTACTATAAGGATTAAATTATGTAATCCATGTAGCAATATGCCTGGCACATAGTAAATTCTCAATAAATGTTAGCTAGTTTAGAGGTTGTATAGTAAGTCAGATAAAGTTGTAAATAGGCCTTTGTGGCAAATGAACATTCTTCAATAATAAACAAAATTTATAAATAGATAGACATACCCGTTATTTTGGGATAGGATCTAATAAGTTATTGATACTTACCCTTAGTGCATTATATAATGTTTCTTATTGACACTTCTAGCCCTCCTGGTCTGCCCTTTGCAGCCAATCAAGTTGGTTTCCTGCCTACATCCATTTCTCCACTTCCCCTTTTGGTTTTAATACCTGAGTTATTGATAGTATTGAAGTATTTTTCCCTATGTGGATTTGATTTCCTAAAAAGTGCCAGAGAAATACCTTTTTCAACACTTACACAAACCTCAGATGGTCAGAAGCTCTGGGGAAAAGTAACCCATTCCCTGGCTCTATAAGGCAGATCCCAATTGGGCTGAGCCAATCATAAAAATTTCATTCTTCTTGCCAGTAATTGGTTACTAATGGACAAATGATACAGTTCTAGCCAATACGAAGTAAAGGAAATGTGTTGGAAACTTCTGGGAAATTTTTCTGTGAACAGTGGTGGTTTTTCTTCTTTTTCTAAGTGCTGTTTCTCTGGATGTGATGTCTGGAACTATTGAAACCATATTATAAACTTGGAGGTTGCCAGCTATTAGATGAAGTTGATAGTCAATTTTGTACTCACTAAATATTTACCTAAGTATCTCTGCATCCTAGGCAATTAGTAGGATTGTGATTCCTGGCCCACTTGTGAATGGGTGGGAAAAGTGACCAGTACTCTTCAGTGACTTGTGAGCAGAAATGATTTGTGTTACTTCTGAACCAGAGCATTTAATTTTTGGTGCAAGTTCCCATTTTTCTTCTCGCACAGTATTAGCAATGTTCAAGATGTTGCCCTGAGTCCTTAAGTAACTATAATGAAGAAAGCCTCACAGCTACCCTGGAAATATCTATTTTCAACATAGCATTTGAAGAATAACAAGTAAAGGATCTAACATTATGCTGTTAAAGTCTAGGCTTTGAAGTCAAACAGAAAGATCTCTGAGTCCCAAATCTACCCTTCTCTGAGCCTGTGTCCCCATTTAGAAGAGATAATAATGCATAGATACCTTCCTAGTTTCATAGAGACAAATAATATAAATAACTTAACAAAGACTGTACACATAATTGACACTCCATAAATTATAGCAATTATTAAAATGTTATACTTTTGCTATGTTCCAGGATATATACTTATTGCAGTAAGAATAACTTCACAGTTTTAAATTTATAATGAATATTAAAATGAAATTTCTCTGTGTGAGGAAATTTGTTCAAATACATCTAGACCTATCACTTAAATTTTTATGATTTATTTTTAAATCATTAAGTCCTTTAATCCTTTAAATCATTAAATACTTTTACATAATTTTTAAACCATTAATCATTTAAAAATTAGTTGTGGAATCTTGACTCCAGAAACCCTATTACCAAAAATCACCAAACAAAACAAAACAAAAAACCCAAAATGCTACTGTGGAAAAAAAATAAGAGTGTTCATCAAATGTTCCTGGTTATAACCACAGTCACCAACTAGTAATATCCCTGAAGCACTTGACAAAAGCAAGTGGTCACTGGCTCTAGGTGAACATGCCTTCAACTTAGACTGCACAGGATCCTCAAAGTTAAAAGTACACTGAAGATGAGCTCACAAATCTATTAATTACAAAACATGCAAACAAACAATCCACATGTGCAAGAGTCAATGGACAAAATTAATAGCAGGATTAAACTTCCAGAAATACAGATAAAAATATTATCATATAAACTAAATAAAGATAACTAAAATTATTAAAGACAAATAGACAAACATGTATATGTAACAAGAGACCAAGATTATTAGAAAAGAAAAAACTGGACTAAAATAAATAATTACAGTGGCGCCTCGGTGACACAGTTGGTTGGGTGACCAACTCTTGGTTTCAGCTCAAGTTGTGATTTTGGGGTTGTGGGATCGAGACCCCGCATCGGGCTCTATGCTCAACACAGAGTCTGCTGGAGATTTTCTCTCCCTCTACCTCTGCCTGTCCCGCCTGTGCTCTCTCTCTCTAAAATAAATAAATGAATCTTTAAAAAAAAGTAAGCACAACTTATCAATATAAAAGTATATAGTCATTGAAATGTTTGTAAAAATAAAAGGACTCCAGGGGAAGCTAGATACTATGTAAGACAATCCTGTTGAAGAGGCCAAATGCAGATGCTCTGGTCAACACTACTTTAGCTTTCAGTTAGTTGATAGCTAGCAATCAGCCAACATCATATGAGTGAACCATCTTGAATATCAGTACAGATGAGCCTTCAGAAGACTGCAGCCCCAGTTGACATCTGACTGTAACTACATGAGAAAACAAAAGCAAGCACTGCTCATTTAAGCCCCTCCTAAATTTCTGAACCACAAAATCACAAGCAAAATGAAATCATTATTGGTAAGGACATGGAGAAATTTGAACGCTCATAAACTGCTGATGAGAATGTAAAATGATGCAGCAGCCACTTTGAAAAATAGTCTGGCAGTTCTTTAAACAATTAAATGTAGAGTTACTATGTGACATAGCAATTCCACTCCTAAATACATACCCAAAAGAAATCAAAGCATATGTGCACACAGAAATTTGTACATCAGTGTTTATCACAGCATTATTTATAAGAGCCAAATGTGCATCAATGGATGACTGGATAAACAAAATGTTTATATATACATATATATATAAACATTTTACATATACCCATACAATGGAATACTATTCATGCATAAAAAGGAATGAAGTACTGATACATGCTACAATATGAATGAACCTGGAAGCATTATGCTAAGTGAAAGAAACCAGCCACAGAAGAATGATATGATATGATTCCATTCACATTTAAGTCCAGAATAGGGAAATCTACAGAGGCAGAAAATAGGTAAGTGATTGTTTAGGGCTGGAGTGGGAAAGGAAAAGATATGAGAGATGCTAGCTCTCATAACAGGTATAGGGTTTCTTTTTGAGGTGACAAAAAATGTCCTAAAATTGACTGTGATGATGATTGCACATATCTGTGAATATACTAGAAAGCACTGAATTGCATACAATAATGGGTGAGTTTTATGTCATGTGAATCTTTTCTCAATAAATTTGTTAAGAAATATTATTAAAAATAAAAAAAATTAAAAAGAAATATTAAAGGAATTTCTTCACACTGTAAGGAAATGACACCAGATTGTCTCTTGAATCCATACAAATAAAGATCATGACTAAAGTTATTATGGAGGTAATGATAAGAAGCAGTATAAATATACATATCTCTTTTTTCATCTTGAATGATTTAAAAACAAATGCATGAAACAATAATTATAAAACTGTGTTGTTGGATTTATAACATATTAGCATATAATATATATGACAATAATAGCACAAAGGAAGGTGGGGAAAATGTAAATATATTGGAAAAAGGAAATGACATAGATGGTAACTCAAGTCTACAGGAAGAAATAAAGTGCCAGGAATGGTAAATTTTCAGTTAAAAAAAAAGACTGTATAAATATATTTTTTCCTTCCTTCTCTTCTTTAGAAGACATACCATTGTATGAAGCAATAATTATAACACTGTATGCTGGGTTTACAATATAGAGTTATATTATCTATGACAATAGCACAAATATCAGAGCGATGTGGCTATACTTTACTGGAATTGAGTAAACACTAATCTGAAATTGGTTGTGATAAAATAAGATACATCTGTAATCTCTAAATCAACCACTAAAATACGATTTTTTAATAATTTTTTTAATTTTTAATTTTTTAAAAGATTTTATTTATTTGTTTGACAGAGAGAGACACAGTGAGAAAGGGAACACAAGCAGGGGGAGTGGGAGAGGGAGAAGCAGGCCTCCCGCTGAGCAGGGAGCCCAATGCGGAGCTCAATCCCAGGACCCTGGGATCATGACCTGAGCCGAAGGCAGATGCTTAAAGTCTGAGCGACCCGGGTGCCCCTAATTTTTAATTTTTTAAAAAAGATTTTATTTATTTGAGAGAGAGAGAGAGAGCAGGGGGAGGAGGAGGGAGAAAGGGAGAGGGTGAGAGAGAATCTCAAGCAGACTCTGCATGGAGCATGGAGCCCAATGTGGGGCTCAATCCCACCACCCTAAGATCATGACCTGAGCTGAAATCAAAAGGCAGGCGCTTAACCCACTGAGCCACCCAGGCACACCAAAAGTATGACTTAAAAAAATCAAGAAAGGAATTAAAATGGTATACTAGAAAATACCTATTTAATATCAACAAAGGCAGTAAAGGAAGAACAGAGGAACCAAAAAATACATGAGTAATACAGAAAACAAATAGCAAACTGGCAGATATAAATCCAACTATATTGATAATAATATTAAATGTGAATGGATTAAACACTCCAAAATTCAGAGATTGTCAGACTGGATAAAAAACAAGATCAAAATCTATACTGTCTACAAGAGACAAACTTTTAATTCAAAGACCCAAATAGATTGAAAGTAAAAGAATGAAAAATACATACAATGCAACTGGTAACCAAAAGAGAGCAAAAGTGACTACACTAATGCAGATAAAATAGATTCTTGAATAAAAAATACTACTGGACATAAAGAGGGACATTTTATAATGATAAAAGGGTCGATTTGTCAGGAAGACAAAACTGTGAACATACATATATCTAAAAACAAAATCCCCATACATAAAGCAAAAACTGACAGAATTAAAGGAAGAAATAGATAACTCAACAAAAATCTTGGATACTTCAATAACTCACTCTCAAAAATGATAGTGCAACTGGAAAAATAATCAAGAAGGATATAGAAGAATCAGTGCTATCATCTAACTTGACCTAACTGATATCAATAGAACATTCCATACAAAACAGCAGAATACACAGTCTTTTCAAGCACACATGCATCATTCTGCCAGATGAATAGAATGTTAGGCTACAAAAGAAGTCTTGACGAATTTAAAAGGATAGAAACATGCAAAGTATATTCTTCAATCATAATGGTATTAAGTTAGAAATCAATAGATTTCTCAATTTGAGAAATCCACAAAAATTTGGAAATTAAACAATACACTTCTATATAACCCATGGGTCAAAGAAGAAATCAAGAAAATTGAAAAATATTTTGACCTGAATTATAATAAAAAAATGATTTCAAAATTTATGGGATGTAGCTAAATCAGGGCTTTCAGGATTTAAACACCAATATTAGAAAATATGAAAGGTGTCAAATCAACAACCTATGCTTCCACTTAAGAAACCAGAGGGGACGATGCAACTGGGTGGCTCAGTTGGATGAGTGGCTGCCTTCCGCTCAGGTCTTGATCCCAGGGTCCTAGGATTGAGTCCCGAGTAGGGCTCCATGCTAGCCAGGGAGTCTGCTTCTCCCTCTCCCTCTGCCCCCACCACTGCTTGTGCTCTCTTTCTCTCTCTCAAATAAATAAATAAAATCTTCAAAAAAAGAAAGAAAGAAAGAAACCAGGGCGGGGGGGGGAGAATAAACCCAAAGAAAGCAGAGAAAAAGAAATAATAAATATCAGAATAGAAACCAATGAAATAGACACTGGGGAGGGTATGTGCTATGGTGAGTGCTGTGAATTGTGTTAAACTGTTGAATCACAGACCTGTACCTCTGAAACAAATAATACATTATATGTTAAAAAAAAAAGAAGAAGAAGAAGAAGATAGCAGGAAGGGAAAAATGAAGAGGGGGAAATAGGAGGGGGAGATGTACCATGAGAGACTATGGACTCTGAGAAACAAACTGAGGGTTCTAGAGGGGAGGGGGTGGGGGAGGAGTTAGCCTGGTGATGGGTATTAAAGAGGGCATGTTCTGCATGGAGCACTGGGTGTTATACGCAAACAATGAATCATGGAACAGTACATCAAAAACTAATGATGTGTTGTATGGTGATTAACATAACATAATAAAAAAAATTTCCACTAAAAAAAAAAAGGAAAGGAAAAAAATTCATCAGGCTCTACACTTGAAATTTATGTATTCTTCCATATTTCTGTTATCATTATTTTTAAAAAGACTTTAAATTTAATTTAAATGCAAGAAACTTACAGAATATTAAAATATGAGTAAAACAAATATGTGATTCATAGTAAAGTTAAACATTTCATCAGCATTTGTGAAACATCAAATTTTGAGTTGTTGAAAAATTGTATTAACTGGGATTATAGCATAACTAAAGGAATGTCAGAGAGCTTATGCATTTGTGCCATTCTGCTACCTTATTTATGAGACTTCATATACGCCTAAGTATTTCAAAACTTAAAAAAAAAAAAAAGAAACCAATGAAATAGGAAAAAAAAAGAGTAGAAAAAAACAATGAGATCAAAGGAAGACTAACAAAATTGAGAAAACTTTAAACATACTTACCAAGGCATAGAGAGGCAGTGAATGAGAAAGAATACACAAATTCCCCAAATCACGAAAGAAATAAAGGAAATCTTTACTGACCTTATAGAAACTAAAATGATTGTTAAAGAATACTGTGAACAACTTTATGCCAACAAATTAGACAAATTAGATGAAATGGACAAATTCCTTGAAAGTCACAGTTATCAAAACTAACTCAAGAAGAAAGAGAAAATATGAATAGTCTAAGTATTCATTTTCTATTGTTGCTATAACAAATTACCTCAAATTTAGTAGCGTCATACAACACAAATTTATTATCTTACAGTTCTGTAGGATAGAAATTCAACTCTTTGCTAAAAGGTTATGCATCTCACTAGACTAAAATCAAGGTGTCACTTATCATGATGAGCACTGAGTAATGTATAGAATTTTGAATCACTATATTATACACCTGAAATTAATATAATACTGTATGTTAATTATACTGGAATTAAAAACATTTTTTAAAAATTTTACACCATGATCAAATGTGATTTATTCCAGTATATGTTGGTTAACATACAAAAATTAATATATTTTATTAGAATAAAGGGCAAAAAATATATAATCATCTCAATGAACACATAAAAATATTTATTTTAACAATATCCAGTACCCATTCATGATAAAAATTCTCAGTAAACCTGGAATAAAAGGTAACTTCCTTAATCTGATTAAGGGCATCTATAAAAAATGTTCAACTAACATTATACTTAATGGTGAAATACTGAAGGTTTTACCTTTAATACTGGGAATAAGGCAAAGATGAACTTTCCTTTTTTGTCTTCAACATGGTATTAGATATTCTAGCCAGTGCAACCTGGCAAGAAAAAGAAATAAAATGCCTCCAAATTGGAAAAGAAGAAGTAAAATTGTTTTTAGTTGTAGAGGACAGGATCATATATATAGAAATCCTAAGACACAAAAAATTATTACAACTAATAAATGAGTTCAGCAAAATCACAGGATTCAAGGACAAAAATTAACTGCATTCCTCTAGCAAGAAACAATATGAAAATAAAAATAAGAAAACCATTCTGTTCACAATATCATCAGAAAGAACAAAATGCTTAGGAATAAATTCACCAAAAGAAGGGCAAGATTTTGTACATTGAAAAGCACAAAACATTACAAAGAGAAACTTAAAAGATTTAAATAAGTCGGAAGACATCGCATGTTCATACATTCATGGATTGAATATTATTGAGATGGCAATGCTTCGTAAATTGATGATAAATTCAATGCAATCCCTATCAATATTCTAGTAGGCTTATTTATGAAATTAACAAGCTGATCCTAAAATATGTATGAAAATACAAAGAACCTAGAATACCCAATACAACTTGGAAAAGAAGATCAATGGACTTATGCTACCTGATTTCAAAAATTAATATAAAACTAGAATAATTAAGAGAGTACGGTTCTGGCATAGGGATAGGCATGGAAAAAACAGAAGAGAATTTTGACTCCAGAAATAAAATATTCCAGTTATGGTCAATTGATGTTTTTTAAAGATTTATTTATTTATTTATTTTGGATTTATTATTTTTTTATTTTGGAGAGAGTGAAAGAGCAGGGGGAAGGGGCAGAGGGAGACAACGAATCTCAAGCAGGCTTCTCGCTGAGCATGTAGCCCAACACAGGGCTTGATCCCACGACACTGAGATCATGACCTGAGCAAAATCAAGAGTTGGATGCCCACATATTGAGCCACCAGATGCCGCATGGTCAGTTGATTTTCAACAAAGGTCCCATGGCATTCAAACAGGGGAAAGGGTAGTCTTTTCCACAAATGATGCTGGGGCAATTGGATGTCCACATACCAAATGATTTAGATCCTTAACTGACACCCTACATGTTACAGGAGCTTAGTGAACACCTTGAACTCTCTGTTGAAATCCCAGAAGGGCCATCCATGGCTTCTGAGTAAAGACCAAGTTCCTGGAAAATAATATGTCCTGGGACAAAACTAAATAGATTCACACTCAACAAGCCTATAATCAAGACTCTAGAAGATAAGGATGATTCTCCAGTAATATAAATGTCTGTTAGAACAAAGCTCAGCATTCTTCAGCGGAAGATTATCAGAACTCAGTCTCATCAATTTATCATCCATGAGGTCAGTATATAATTTAAAATTACTAGATATGTGATGAAACAGATTAAATTGACTACATCTGGGGCGCCTGGGTGGCTCAGTTGGTTAAGCGGCTGCCTTCGGCTCAGGTCATGATCCTGGAGTCCCAGGATCGAGTCCCGCATCGGGCTCCCTGCTCGGCAGGGAGACTGCTTCTCCCTCTGACCCTCCCCTCTCTCATGCTCTCTGTCTCATTCTCTCTCAAATAAATAAATAAAATCTTTAAAAATAAATAAATAAAAATAAATAAATTGACGACATCTGTCTTTTTATTACTAAATTGAACTAAACTGATGAGAAAAGGGTGAGCAAAATTGCTAATGCTATTCACAGCCCTTTCTCACCAAAAACAAGCCACTATTAATTTTTGGACATTCAAGGTAAAAAGCAAAACACTCAAGAATAAACTCCTTAAACAAGCTGGATAAAAAATATTGTTCAGATTTCACAGGGTCTTTTGTTGTTTCGTTCTGGATGCATTTACCAAAATGGATCCTAACACAATTTTTACCTTTTTTTTTTTTCAACTGGAAAGAATAGGAAACTGTGCTTAATAATCTTGTATAAGATCACTATAAAATAATAATATCTTCATGGGCACCTGACTGTCAGTCAGTGAAGCATGTGATGATCTCGGAGTTAGAAGTTCAAGCCTCACACTGGGCATGGAGCTTACTTAAAAAAAATAATTAAAAATAATAGTATCTTCAAGAAGCTGTCAGAGCATAGTTGTTACCTATTAATATCGCTTTGATTTCTGTAAACTCAAAAAAGTTCTAAATTAAAATAAGACTATTAGGATGACCATAGAGTTTCTAACGGTAAAATTTAAACAGACTTTCCATTGTTAGATCATGCCTTTGTTCTGGGTGGGAGTGGGAAACCATTATTATATCAGTGGGGCTGTGTATAACCCAAAAAATCCATTCTGTTTCATTTGGACTCATTAATTTATTCTACATGACCGTTGTACGTTCCTAGGAACTAAATATAAACACCTCCCACCAGCACCCTGGTCACCATCTCTTTAGTTACATTACTCACATTTAACATGATATGATACCTCCTCAAATAGAATCAATTAGCTAAATAAACTAGCCTTATCAGTTTAGTTCATACCCAACCTCCCTCTTATTTCCCAAGAAAGAAATGGAAAACACTATGCTAAATGCTGTTCATAGTGCCCAATAATTCAGAGTATGTAGGCAGAAATGTGATCAGGGTACGTAGCGGAGTAGCATCATCACAATTTTGTGTTCAGGTAGGAGTTACAGGAAGAAGTCTGCATTCAAAGTTCCCACAGAAGAGAAGATAAAGTCAGAAGCAGAGTATTAACTTCATAGCCAGAAGCTGGAAACTGGGAATCGAGCCAAGTGCAAAGAAAGAGTTCATACCCAAACAGAAAATTTCTCTTATAGTCTTTTTTAATTTAGAACTGTTCTGAGTTTACAGAAATCAAAGAGATAAGGTCACACACAGTACTGTAAGCCCGGACTAACACATCTGCCCACTGTTCCCTCGGTGGCCTACTGGATTGAACAGATGAGTCCCAACAAGTGTGAATTATCCCTTGCAGCAAAATACGATTCAGGAACTTATGGCTGATACGTATGTGCGTATTTTTAAAAGAAGAGATAGGATTCTTTTTTAAAAAATTAACCTCTCTTTATCTCTAATATTATTGAAAATAAGAATCCAAAGATTTCTTTTAAATTACAGTTTTCTACATGTAAAAACTATTTACCAGGTGACGACAAGATGACTCAGAAACACACACACACACACAGAATTACCATATGACCCAGCAGTTCCACTCCTGGGCCCCATCAGGGCCTCCTATATGCAGAGCCAATATGGAGTCAGCTGCTAAAAGACATGTGGGTTTGCAGAGTCCCAGAACCAGCATCACAAAGCAGATTTCAAACTCAAAGACTATAGCTTAATAACCAACATACTTTCTAATTCTTACACTTTTTATTGCTTTTTCTTGCCTTACTGCCCCAGCTAGAGCCTCTACTACAACTCTGATAGAAGTGGTAAGAGCAGACATTATTGTCATATTCCTGACATCAAAAGGAAAGTTTTCACAACTTCATCATTAAGTATGATGTGTTCTGTCACTTTTGAGCATAATCTGCCAAATTCCCTTCTAGTCCTAGTTTTCTAAGATACGTTCAATTTCATCAACTAATGTCTATTGAATTATATCAGATGCTCTTTTTCTGCATTTATTGATTTATTAAGGGATCCTATGTATTTTTTTCTTTTATTTAGATAATGTGTGAATTACACTGCATTCCTTGAATAAATCCCACTTGGTCATGGTGTATGTTTGTGTACCCTCAAAATTCGCATGTTAAAATCATTCCCCGCAGTGTGGCTGTATTTGGAGATGGGGCTCTAAGGAGGTAATTAGGGTTAACTGAGGCATAAGGGAGGGGCCCCGATCCCACAGAATTAGTGTCCTTATAAGAAAAGACACCAGAGAGCTCATGCTCTTTCTCTGTGGGCAATTGGGGAAAAGGCCATATGAGGACACAGTGGCTGTCTACAAGCCAAGAGGGCTCTCGCCAGAACCCAAACCCTGCTGGGACCTCCATCTAGGACTTTCCAGCCTCCAGAATTGTGAGAAAAATGTTTCTGTTGTTTAAGCCACCCAGTCTGTGGTATTTTGTGATGGGAGCTTAAGCAGACTAATATGAAGTATTATGTTGTTTACCATACATAATACCAGTACCAAATACTGATGTATTTGGTTTGAGAATATTTTGTTTAGGATTTCTTCATCTATATTCTGAGGGGTTTTTATGTCTCCTAACATCCTTGTAATTTTCATTTCTCATTATATCTTTGTAGGGTTTTGGTATCAAGGTTATGTTGGCCTCATATGTACATTTTTTAAATTGTCATTATTTCTTAAATGTTGCATGAAAGAAGATGTGAAGCCACCTGGGCTTGAAGGTGTTTTTTTGTGGCAATTTAATTGTTTAATGGCTGTAAGACTATTTTGGTTCTCTAGTTTTCCTGTATCATAATAGATAAGTTGCATTTTTCTAGGAATTTCAGCACTTTTTCTAAAATTGGCATAAAGTTGTTCGTAATAGCCTCTTTTAAAATTTAAAGCTACTTTTAAATAGCTTGGAACAAATGGTTATTTGTGCCTTCTCCCCTTTTTTATCTATCAGTCTCACCAAAGAAGTATCAATCTAATTTTAGCTCTGTTGATCTTTTCAACTGTATGTTTATTTATTTTATTAATCCCTACCCTTGTCTTTATTATTTTCTACTTTGACCTTTTGGAGTTTATTTTGCCATACTTTTTCTAACTTCCTGAAATGAATTTTAGATCACTGATAATCAACTTTTCTCATTTCCTTATATATACATTTTTAGCCTAGAAATTAACCTCTAACCACCAGTTGGCTACACCACACAAATTTTAAGAAGCTGTATTTTTATTATCATTCAGTTCAGAATCTTATCTAATCTCTACTGTGATTTCATCTTTGATCCATGGGTTATTTGGTAATGTATTTGTAAATTTCCAAATGTATATTTTCTTTTATATTGTTTCTAGCTTAATTTCATTTTGATCAGAAAACATACATGATTTCAATCCTTTGAAACATGTTTAGACTCCATTGTACAACAAATAGTTTTTACAAATGTTCTTTTTATCTTTGAAAAATATGGATTCTGCAGATGCTGCATGCAATAAAATCAAGTTTGTTAATTATTTTGTTCAAATCTATGACCTGATTTTCTTATTTTCTTTTCTACTTGTTCTATTAAATACTGACACAGGAGTGTTACAATCTCCCACTGGGATTATGGATTTATCTATTTATTCTTGTAGTTCTATCCACATTTTTTTGAGGCTGTTATTAGTCACCACAGAAATTTATAATTTTTTTATACCTTCCTGTAAATTAAATCTTTTATCATTATGAGGTGCTCCTCCTTATCTCTGGTAATTATTTTTGCCTCAATAACTACGTCAGCTTTTCTTTGGTCATTTTGTAGTACATACTTTTCCATATTTTTACTTTCAATCTTTCTGTACCCTTATGTTTTAGCTATGCCTCTTGTATGCAAAATATAGTTGCTCATTTTTTCATTAAATTTGAAAATGTTTGTCTTTTAATTAGAGTATTTAGTACATGTATCAGTGTAGGTCCACTTAAGAGAGAGAAACCACATGGTAATTTGTAGGGGAAATGTAATATAAATTACATTAATTATAATAATGGGTGATGAGGTATTGTCTAGTAAGAAGCAAAGAGAATTATAATGAATAAAGCAGATATAAGGAACAGCCACTACACCACAGACGAGATAGAGTATTAAAGGAAAAGTACACCTCCCACCCCCACCACCTCTGGGCTGAGAGATCGGAAATTCTCTGTGGCGCCACATGGGTGAGGCTTTCTGGAAATCTGCTCTATGGAACTTACCAGAAATCTTCACTCTGGGGTCCTGTGGAAAGCTTCTCCGGGGCTGGCATCTTTCGTGAGGCGCTCTGCTACAAAGCCACCCAAGAAATGGAAAGTCGCTGGCTGCTGGCTGCTGTAGGCCACCGTGCACTGCAGGAACCTTGTGCTGGAGAAAGGGCAAATGTCCGAGGCTGGGAAAGCCACATGCCCCGTCGGAGCTGGAAGCTGGGAAGCTGCCCATGCTGCAGGAGCCTGAAGCGTGAACACAGGGGAACCAGGAAGTAAAACCCATTTTTCCTGTGATGTCTCCTAGCGCCCTCTACTGACAAAGCTTCAGGGCCATCTGGCAAAGGAAAAGTATTTAAAGGCCCAGAACCATTTTCACAGAGTAAAAACAAGGGTGAATTTGGAGCTGATAAATAGCAAACAGTCCATTTGTATTTGCTAGGTTACTACTTATATATCTGAGTTTAAATCTACCATCTTATATTGTGCTTTTATTTGTCTCATTTATTTTATGTTCCTCTTTGTCGCCTTTCTTGCCTTTTTTTGGTTAAGTATTTTTTTTTTTTTAAAGATTTTATTTATTTATTTGACAGAGAGAGACATAGTGAGAGCAGGAACACAAGCAGGGGGAGTAGGAGACGGAGAAGCAGGCCTCCCGCGGAGCAGGGAGCCCGATATGGGACTCGATCCCAGGACCCTGAGATCATGACCTGAGCCGAAGGCAGACGCTTAACGACTGAGCCACCCAGGCGCCCTGGTTAAGTATTTTTATTATTCTATTTCCCTCCTCTTTCAGTTTGGAAAATATGCATTATTTTGCTACTGTTTTAGAGCACATTCTCTGATTACAAAATATGTTATTTACTTAAAAATTTTTAATAGCTTTATTGAGTTAATTTATATACCATAAAATGCACTCATTTCAAGTGTACACTTAAATTACTTTTTAATAATTCTACAGAGTTGTGAAACCATCACCACAGTTTAATTTTAGGACATTTCAATCACCCAAAAAGAAGTCTTGTGGCCAATTTGCAGCTACTCCTTTTCCCATACCCTGTTCCCGGCAAGCACTGACCTGCTTTCTCTATATATAGTTTTGTCTTTTCTAAAAATTTCATATAAATGGATCATATAGAATGTGGTCTCTTGTGTCTGGCAAAAACTCAGCATGTTTTTGAGGTTCATCCATATTGTAATGAGTATATTAGTACTTCATCCGCTTTTATTCCAAACAGTAGTCAATTTTGTGTCTGCACCACATTTAGTTTATCCATGTGCCAGATGATGGACATTTGAATTATTTCCACTTTTTTAGCTATTATGAATAATGCTTCTATGACCGTTTGTGTACAAGTCTTTATGTTGACTTATATTTTTTCTTTTTTTTAAAAGACTTATTTTAGGATGCCTGGGTGGCTCAGTTGGTTAAGCGACTGCCTTCGGCTCAGGTCATGATCCTGGAGTCCCAGGATCAAGTCCCGCATCAGGCTCCCTGCTCGGCAGGGAGTCTGCTTCTCCCTCGGACCCTCCCCCCTCTCATGTGCTCTCTCTCTCTCTCATTCTCTCTTTCAAATAAATAAATAAAATCTTTTAAAAAATAAATAAAGACTTATTTTAGTATGGTGACTAACATAACATAATAAAATTAAAAAAAAAATAAAGACTTATTTTATTTGAGAGAGAGAAAAAGAGAGAGCAGGGGGAGGGGCAGAAGGAGAGGGAGAGAGAATCTCAAGCAGACTGCCTGCTGAGCTCATGAGATCACAACCCATGAGATCACAACCTGAGTGGAAATCAAGATCTGGGCACTCAACTGACTCAGTCACTCAGGTGCCCCATATGTTGACATATATTTTCAATTTTGGTGGGTAAATACCTAAGGGAAGAGTTGCTGAGTTATAGGGTAAATCTATATTTAACATTTTAAGAAACTGCCAAACTATTTTCCAAAGTGGCTGCACCATTTTACATTCCTGCTAGCAATGTATGAGCGTTCCAGTTTCCATACATCCTCACCAACCCTTGTTATTGTATTTTTTATTATAGCCATTTTTGCGAGTGTGAAGTGTTATTGCATTATGATGTTAATTTGCATTTGCCTAATAACTAATGATATTGAGCATCTTTTCTGTACTTATTGACCATTCATATGTCTTTTTGGTTGAAATGTCTATTCAAATCTTTTCCCCATCATTTGCCTTATCATTGAGTTGTTATGGATACAATCCCTTATTAGATATGTGATTTAAAAAATTCTCCAGGGGCGCTTAGGTGGCTCAGTTAAGTGTCTGTCTTCAGCTCGGGTCATGATCTTGGGGTCCTGGGATCGAGCCCCAGGTTGGGCTCCCTGCTTAGTGGGGAGTCTGCTTCTGTCTCTACCCTCAACCCCTCCACTCGTGCTCTCTTTCTGGTTCTCTCTCAAATAAATAAATAAAATCTTAAATTTTTTTTTTCCAATTTCTGGCTTGTCTTTTCCCTGCCTTACTATGTCTTTTGAAGGGCAAAAATTTTTAATTTTGGTGAAGTTCAATTTATCAATTTTTTTTCTTCTATTGCTTATGCTTTTGAGTATATCTATTTACTCCTATGTTTTCTTTTTTTTTTTAAGTAATTCCCACACCCAACGTGGGGTTTGAACTCACAACTCTGAGATCAAGAGTCACATGCTCCAACAACTGAGCCAGCCAGGTGCCCATACACCTATGTTTTCTTGTTCTTTCTTTTTTTTTTAAAGATTTTATTTATCCATTTATTTATTTGAGAGAGAGAGAAACAGCATGAGAGGGGAAAAGGTCAGAGGGAATAGCAGGCTCCCCGCTGAGCTGGGAGCCCGATGTGGGACTCGATCCCAGAACTCCCGGATCATGACCTGAGCCGAAGGCAGCCACTTAACCAACTGAGCCACCCAGGCGCCCCTACACCTATGTTTTCTTTAAGGATTTTCATAGTTCTAGCACTTACATTTATGTCTATGATCCATTTTGAGTTTGTTTTTGTGTATGGTATGAGAAAAAAGTCTAAATTCATCATTTTGTAGGTGGATATCCAATTGTTCCAGCACTATTTGTTAAAATATATATATATGTGTGTATATATATATATATATCCTTTTCCTCTTTGAATTGTCTTGTCACCTTGGTTGAAAATCAATATACAATAAATATCAGAGTTTATACCTGTTTTATATCTGAACTCCAAATACATTAATGACTTGTCAAATTCTAATAATAATTAGTACTTTACTTTCTCTCCAGAATACCTTAACTCTATTTAACTTCCTCTATTAGTTTATAGTGTTATCATGTGTTTCAATTTCTATATATTTTGAACCCCCAAAAAACTATTATTATTATTTTATACAATCCATCTGTTGATACAGATTTACCCATACATTTACTATTTTTGTGCTCTTCATTCCTTCTTGCATCTGGGAACTCCTATATAGGACCATTTTCTTTTTTTGCCTAAAGAACAGCCTTTAGTATTTCCTTTAATATCGGCCTGCTGGTGATGGATTATCTTCATTTTTGTTTGAGTGAAACATTTCTTCTTTTTTTAAGATTTTTTACTTGTTTGAGAGAGAGAGAGCGTGCGTGAGCAGGGGGAGGGGCAAAGGGAGAAGGGAAGCCGACTTCCTGCTAAGCAGGGAGCCTGAGACTGGGCTCCATCCAGGACCCTGAGATCATGACTTGAGCAGAAACCAAGAGTCTGATGCTTAACCAACTAAGCCACCCAGGCACACTGAGTGAAACATTTCTGAAGAATATCTTCACTAGATACAGAATTTTCAGTTGGTAGTTGTTTTCTTTGAGCTTGTTGAAAAAAATTATCCTATTATCTCTGGTTTCTAGTGTCTTTTTAATGTATCTTTTATTATCTTTGGATTTTATATTCTGGTTATTTGCCTTGCCATTCTCTCTTCCAGATCACTGGGTTTTTTTTAAACTTGTCCAAATTTCTGTGAAATCCATGTACTGAGTTCTTAACTTTGTTCATAATGGGGTGCCTGGGTGGCTCAGTCGTTAAGCGCCTGCCTTTGGCTCAGGTCATGATCCCTGGGATCAAGCAAGCCCCACATCGGGATCCCTGCTCCACGGGAAGCCTGCTTCTCCCTCTCCCACTCCCCCTGCTTGTGTTCCCTCTCTCGCTGTGTCTCTTTCTGTCAAATAAATAAAAATCTTAAAAAAAATTTTTTTTGTTCATAATGATTTTCATTTCTAGAATTTTTTTTCAAATTTGTGGTTCATTAAGATTGCCACAAATTCTGTTATACTTCCTATGAGAATCTCCGAATCTGAGATAACTTTGGTGATTTGCTTGGCCAACAGAATGCATTGGAAATGATGTTGTGGGATTTCCGAGGTTAGATCATAAGAAGTTTTGTGGCTTCCATCTGGGCCTTTTGAAATGCTTGCTCTGGGGACACTCAGCACTCAAGATGCTCCCATTGGGAGCCCAGCCATTAAAAAACGAGCCACATGGAGAATGTGTAGGCACTCATCAAAAGCTTTAGCTGAACTCCCAACAGACAACCAGCATCAACTTGTCTGCTTATATTCATACAAGTGAGTTGTCCTGGATATCCAACCCACTTAAGTCTTCTGATAACTGTAGCCCCAAAGACAATTCCAACATCTAGAGTCAGATATAGGAACAGATTAGGATCAGCACTAGATTAGACTCATTGCTTCTCTTCCAACTCTCTGTTTCATGCCATCCTTCTCCCACCTTTTTCTTATTAATCCCCAGAGTTTTTGGAAACTCCATTTTTCTAACCCTTTTCCTGCCACTCTTTTATTCTTTCTTGGACATAAAAGCATCATTTTAGGCTACAAAGAGGAGATGAAAAATGGAGCTGAATGTATATTAATACAGTTGGAATTTATTGTGAGAAAACAATGTACATAAAATATGCAGAAGACTGAAAATGGTGGTTTTATTTTTTAAGACCAAATTTTTTGACATTATCCCATAGAGTTAGTGATTAATCACTCTGAATTTATACAAATCTAGAAAAACAATTATGCCAGTTATACTGCTATAGTATGTTGGAAATTACTTGCCTTATTAAACACAAATATATAAAAATCCTGGTGTTGGTGAGAAAAATTAATGCCTTTTTTAGTCTAATATTATATTTGTTTTTCAGAAAAACATTATTTGACCCATAGGTTAAACAAAGAATAAATTAATGAGATGTTGTTTTAGGACAAGATATAATTTTCAGTGGAAATGATCTGACACAAGTATACAAATCTAGGTACTAACAAGCTGTGTTATAATGGGGTTTTATCATACTAATAATCTACAATGGAAGGTTTTCTAGGGAACCTCTGAATTTGGGAAAAAAGTTTTAAACAATAAAATGTTTGATGATAATAAGCACTACTTTATGTATTATGTATAGCATTTTAAGGTAGTTTTGCTCCCTATGCTTAATGGACAGTGATTCTGTGGTGTATTACTAAATGCTCACTAAATATTAATTGTGCATTGGGTATTTTTCAGAATTTTTTATAGATTAGGAAATTTAAAATGTTTTCTCCAAATTTTAGACAGATACATTCTAAAAAAAAATGCTTTTTATTTATTCTTATGTAACTACACATTAAGCCATCTTTTCCTATGTGCAACTACTGTTACTGATAACATATATCCTTTGCTGAATGCTTATTACATGCTAAGTACTATTCTAAGCACTTTAAATGTATTTTCTAATTTAATCCTCCCAAGAATTGAAGGAAGTATGCCCATTTTATAGAGGAAGAAACAAGTTACAGAGAAGTTAAGGAATCTACATGTTTTATGGCTATAATATTAGAAGGTGCTTAAATTTATGCACAGTCTAAATAACATGTCTTAAATTACGTGATTTGGTTGGGCTTTATCTTTTTTTACTTTTTGTACTTATTTTTTTTATCTTTCTCTTTTTCTACTCTTTTTTTCTAATACCTTTTCTAAAAATAACTATTAAGGGCACTACAATTAACTTTAGTAGAATTCCAGATGCTATTACCTAAAGGTTATGATAATGTTAAAGATTAAAGATTAAATTGGATTATTGTGAAAGCTTAGCCAACCACAAATTCCAGTGCAAATGAAAAAAATACCAAGTTCCCTGATACAATCTTATTAGGCTAGTTTTTTAAAAACCCACATTTTTATCTCCATAGTAAATGTCAGGAATTCTGAGGTTGGACTTGAATGTTTTATCACTGCAGTATTAGGTGATGGTCTCAGTATGAGCTCTTCCAACATTCTGCATTGGTCTTAATACTGTCAAAAACTATGATAACTGCTTTTTAAAATCCTTACTCACAAAGATATCTGTAATTCTAGGGTGCCTGGGTGGCTCAGTTGTTAAGCGTCTGCCTTTGGCTCAGGTCATGATCCCAGGGTCCTGGGATCAAGTTCTGGGTTGGGCTCCCTGCTCCACAGGGAGTCTGCTTCTCCTTCTGCCCCTCTTCCCACTTGTTCTCTCAATCTCTCTCTCTCTCTCAAATAATGAATAAATAAAATATTTTTAAAAAGATATCTGTAATTCTATGTTCTATGTTTTCTAAATAATGGTTTGGCCTTGAAAATGTCAAGTCTCTTTTTATATAGAACTTCTCTTCCTTTTAAATAGGAGACAAATAAACAACAACAACACCAACAACAAAAAACATATGTTCTTGCATTCCTTCACTTAGTTCCTATCTGATAAACCCAAACATGTAGCTTTAGATAATGTATGCCCTTGTTTGTTGTATTCTTTGAAATTAAAGAATCAAATTGCAGAAACACATATACATCAAATTATGAACTGTATCTGACTCTAAAATATCCTTTGAAAAAATTCTTTACTTGAATAGGCTAGAGAGATGATGATTCATGCCATAATTTTATCTTATGAATCTATAACAAATCTCTTTTGGCTAACATCCCAGCCAAATTCTAAATATGATTTAAATCTAAATGGAACATAGCTGTCAGATTCTGTACTCATTTTAAGTTTCTTAAATCTATACCCAAGTACTGTATTTGACCACTTGTAGCCACCAAATTACAGAGAATACTGAAAACAAAACGACTCTTAAGATTTTAAGTTTTAAATAGTCAATCAATTTTTTCTACAGTTCTGGGAGATATAATTATGATATCAAGCACTATGTAATTTGTACTTTTTAATTCAGTTTCCTGTATTTCTATATCTAGCATAGAAGATTTTCTTTAGTAATAATAACAGTAAAATGCAGAAAAGTAGCTATAATTTGAGGGCCTACTATGAGCCATGTACATTACATACCTTACTGCCAATCATCTTCACAATCCTGGAAGATAGTTGTTGCCCACAGGCAAAGGTAGCACTGTTTGTTTCAGTCCTTTGTCCTCTGACTCGGTCCATAAGGGGAATTTCTTTCTTTTTTTTTTTAATAAAGATTTTATTTATTTATTTGACAGAGAGATAGAAGAGCACAAGCAGAGGGAGTGGCAGAGGGAGAGGGAGAAGCAGGCTCTGCACTGAGCAGGGAACCCGATGTGGGACTCGATCCCAGGACCCTGAGATCATGACCTGAGCCGAAGGCAGACGCTTAACCATCTGAGCCACCCAGGCGCCCAAGGGGAATTTCTATGGTTTGATTTGGTTTGGTTTGGTTTAAGGAACATTGAAGTGGCCACGGCTAGTGGTTTGGTGTCTGGCCTCTATCAAACGCCCAGTAAGACTGGGAGAGCTTTATGAATGAAGAGTTAGTGCCACAGCGTCAAAACAGAACGAGCTCTTTCTCTTCTTTTCAGTTTGTACCCATGAGGTAATGGAAGTCAGGCTTAAAACTTGATAGAAACCTAAGCCACCTTCCCTTCCTCTGTTCTCCATTTGTCTCTCTTTTCCCAGCTGACACAGTCACATTCAATGTATTGCTCTGGCATGAGAAAGACTGGGGCATATAGTTCTATGATCAGGGAACAATTTTTTCCCCTCTTACTCTTTGTCTCTTGTTTTCTAGCTCTGGCAGGTATCATTTTTATATTACTGGAATGGCAAATTTCAAGGCTAGGGTGTGACTAAGGGTAAAGGTAGGAAAGAGAGAAAAGATTTGCCATTTGGCTTGCTTTGGCCATTGGTTTCTGTGGCCTCCAGCTTAAAGAAGTGGAATTTTACTGTTCTTCTGGTTATGTTAGTGTTTGAAGCCAAAGATCTAGCTAACAATGAAGTATTATTTTGTCTTGTTTTGCCCCTATTATGCAGATAGTCTCCCTCAACACAATTACAGAGAGAAGAGTAACAGGTCCAAGACCATATTCAGATATCCCTGGCTAAATACCATCCAGCAAGATCTGGATGCTAATCCATTACTATAATTTTAAAAAGTTATACTAGCAAATGTCTATGCTATGTGCTAGGCTCTGTTCCAAATTATTTAATCTGCACAAAAAAACACACTGCCTCTGAAAAGAAATAATCCATTAAGAGTTGAAAATTCTGTATTCTGAATATTGGCAGTAATGAAAGAGTTAAAATATTTGAAATGGCAACTTGTAGGGGTGCAAGCCTCCTTGGTGATAGTATGAACAGTCTTACCTCTGAGCCGAGACTCAATCTGAAAATTATAAAAATCACTTAGATTAACATATGGTGTTAATTAGTCGAAGTAAAAACTACTGAGTTTTTCTTTCCTAGATTTCTATCTATTAATTGATAGGGTATCATTCTGTGTCCTTTTAGGGGAATAATAACTCCAAATGGTTTCTAAAAGGTAAATGAAGCCCTTTCTCCCATGGATACTCAGCATTCATGTTATAAATACAAAGGATGGGAATTGAGCCAAAAATGTTACTTTCTATACATCCCATTTACAAGATTCTTATTTATAGGTCATAATCCAATGCTGTCAGCCAGCTTCAACTAAAAAGCATACAAAT
This sequence comes from Neomonachus schauinslandi, assembly GCF_002201575.2. Classification (NCBI taxonomy): domain Eukaryota; kingdom Metazoa; phylum Chordata; class Mammalia; order Carnivora; family Phocidae; genus Neomonachus; species Neomonachus schauinslandi. Next base: position 69,928,365 of record NC_058407.1, read on the forward strand.
AAAATCATTTTAGAAGATGGAAGGTCATAGGGTCTGATAAGCCAGTATACACTGTTCTAATGTAGCTCTCCATATCTTGTGTTGCATGATGGATCGAAGTCTCTACAGACTGTTAGGGGAGAGCTAAAACAAAAGCAGCCAAAAGTTTGTGTTTTTTTTTTTAAGATTTCATTTATTTATTTGAGTGAGAGAGAATGAGAGATAGCACGAGAGGGAAGAGGGTCAGAGGGAGAAGCAGACTCCCCGCTGAGCAGGGAGCCCGATGTGGGACTCGATCCCAGGACTCCAGGATCATGACCTGAGCTGAAGGCAGTCGCTTAACCAACTGAGCCACCCAGGCGCCCCAAGAGTTTAAACCAGATACAGAAGAGGACACAAGCAGGTCGAAGAGACCTAGTAAAATAAAGCAAACGCAGAGTCAGATATTGGTCAAGGACAGAAACTGAGTTGCCCAAATGACAAAATACTAGTAGAGATAAACAGAAAAAGCAGAGACCTAAAAGATATTTAGGATTTAGATCTGCTTGGACTAAAAGAACCAAATCAAGGGAGAGGGAAAGAAATAGTTTCCGTGGAATCCAGCAAAGATGTGCTGTGAGACCCTCTATTTTGGAACACAAAGCCTTACAGATGTTCCCATATTGGCTTTGAAGACACAGTGCTCTCAACCTGGCATATGACAGATGCAAAAGTCATACTTCCATGGGTCAGGTAGCTTGGTTTTGTTCCCTAAATATTAATGTCGCCCCTCTGTCTCTTAAGTGCATGCATGTGGTTGCAAAAGGCACTGAGCCAGAAAGCAGTAGAATTGGTGTAAATCTATCTCTGCTAATAAGAAAGAAGTCAAGGCACATGACCCACCAGCATTAACTCAGCAGAGCCTTATTTGTATCATGTTACTAAGAACAGGAATTGGCCTATTTGTAAAGGTTCTGCCAGTTGGCTCTTTCTAAATGTGGAAAAACATTTATCACCATTCTTGGGATCATTGGGATTATTGGCTCTGACTTCAGATAAGTAGGATATACAAACAATTTAAATGGAAGCTTCTTCTGTTGCATTCCTCCATGCCAGGCTCTCACAGATAATTCTAACTGAGAACTTCTAATGGATTATCCACATTTGCTCATTTGCCTTTCTCAAGTGTCTGTATCTTCACATATACCTGTTCTAATGGAGAGCTCAAGAGTATTGTCATTTAAGAGGTCTCCTAATGACTAAATATTCGCCCTATTTTGGCAGTGCTAATCAGCTCATTTGCATATAGTGTTGTCCAGTGGATTTAATTTTTGCTTTTGTTTGGGCAAGGGGTCAAATAATTTATGACAGTAGCTTTCTAAAAGCATCAAAGCATTAATATTCCCACTTAAGTTACCTTATAAGGGGCTGGGAGGGATAAAGTATGCCAGTGGATAGGCTGATTTCATGCGATCTCTCCATTAAAAATTATGACATGGAAAATGAAAAACATTAAGATTTATCTAGACTTCGCTTTTATGGTTATATACATTGCACTACACCTACCATTCTGTGTTTGAGATTGCAGTAAGAAAAAAGTAGGATAAGAAAGGAGTGGAGATAAAGTGCAAGAAATCAGAGTGAATAAGAGAGCCAATTATAATTTGTTCAGATTTAAATACTGGATTACTGATTTGCAAATAGGCTGGTTCCCCTATGGAAAATATATGCAGAGTATCAACATACAAGTTTTAATTTTTTTTTTTTTTAGATTTTATTTATTTATTTGAGAGAGAGAATGAGAGAGAGAGAGCACATGAGAGGGGGGAGGGTCAGAGGGAGAAGCAGACTCCCTGCTGAGCAGGGAGCCCGATGTGGGACTCGATCCCGGGACTCCAGGATCATGACCTGAGCTGAAGGCAGTCGCTCAACCAACTGAGCCACCCAGGCGCCCCAAGTTTTAATTTTTTAAATTACTATACTTATATCATCGATTGCAGACCCCAACAGGAAGAGCTACACCTTGCAAGTGGATACTACTTTAGCTACTACCTTACTACCCCAGCAGAAGCCCATGCATGCAACAGCCCAGACAATGAGAGACAGTCACAACTTAGCCAAGGAAAAGCCACTATACTTCGAACTTCCAGTTTACTCCAATGGGCTTTTAGTTCATAACAGCCCTCCCAACTTCTTCCTTTCCTCTATAAAAGAGCATTCTTTTCCTTGTTCTCCTGACTTGCCTATGGTTTTTGCCATGGATTGCTCTTCCTAAGTTGTAATTTCTCAACTAAACCCATTTTTGCTGGTAAAATAATGGACAGTTTTATTTTTAAGGTTAACAGAGCTGTAGGTGAAGATGAGAGTACTGTATGCAGAGCAAGAAGACAAGGTACAGGAACTTATGAAACATCTACATTCAGAATATGCATAGGTGAAGAGGAGCTAGAAAGGGTATTGAGAAGGCTTTGGTTCAAGGAATAGGGATAAAATCAAGAGAGAGTGGTATTATGAAAGCTAAGTAAAAGGTCAGGAAAGGTGAGTAGTGAGAAGTGATTTCTGGATTTGACAATTAGGGCATTTTTAGTAAGCAGTGAAAGTGAGAACCAAAAAGCTAAAGGTTCAAAAAGTGAGTGAAAGTTGACAGAATGGGGAAAGCAAGTGTAGCCTTTTTCAAGAGGCTTAGCTGTGAAGGTATGGTAGACAGCTTCTAAATGACCACTTGGTATTCATGCCTTTGTACAGTCCCCTCCCCTTGAGTGTAGGTTGGACTTAGTGACTTGCTTCTAATGAATAGAATACAGCAAAAGTGATAGAGTGCCACTTCCCAGATTGGGTTACAAAAAGACAAGATTCTGTCTTGCTCGCCCTTTCTTGCACTCTCTACTAACTCTGATGGAAGCCAGCTACCATGTTGTGAGATGCTCTGTTGAGAGGCCCACATGACAAAGCACTGATGGAGGCTTCTAGTCAGTAGCCTATAAGGAACTGAGGCCCTCAGTCTAACAATGCGCAAGGAACTAATCCCACCGTTAGCAGATAAATGAGTTTAGAAATGGATCCTTCCCTAGACAAGCTTTGAAGTGACTGTAACCCCAGATGATACCTTGATTGCAGCCAGAGGACCTAGTTACACCATGCCTGGGTTTTTGAGCCCCCAGAAATTGTCCTTTTCAGCTGCGAGGCTTTAGGATAATTTGTTATGTGGCAATAGATAACATACAGAACGTTAGGTAGGAGATAGAGTGATGCCTTAAGAAGGAAAGATTTTGGAAAGTTACTTTTTTTAAGATCAGAGAAATTCAAGCATTTTATATGCTGAAAAGTCCGTAGGGAGAGTGTGAAAATAAAGCAAGAAGAATAATTGGTAGAGCAAAAGGAGATGAGAGGATATCAAACAACAGCATTGCTACTCAAAGCGTGGTCTGTGGACCAGCACCATCAGCATCACCTGGAAGGTTGTTGGAAATACACAGCCTCAGGCCCCACCCAGAATTGTTGAATCAGAATCTTCATTTTTACAAGATCCCCTGGTTACTGATATGCAGTGACCCAGGACACAGGTAAACAAAATAGATTCAGCCAGTGGGAAGATAATCTATACCTGAGACTAGAGGGACAAGGGAAGGAGATGGAAATATAAATTTTTAGGTGGAGTTGAGAAGGTGAGAATTTGTTCACGAAACTTTTTCAGTATTTTCTATGAAATATGAATTTATTCAGGCAAATGAATGGCAAAAAAAAATGATAAAAGTGGGTGAAAAAGGGAAGCTGACCCAAGAAAATATATAAATGTTTTGCAAAGAAGTACTAGGAGTCCAACTGAGTTTGGAGAGTAGGAATTTGCAGGCTGTGGGGTTAAGTGATTTCTTCAGTATTGCTCAGCAGCCTGTGTCTAGAATTAGAAAAGGCAGATTAGCAGGGTCAGTGCAAGGATGAGGTACAACAGCAAGTTGCGTCTTGGAAACAGAATAGCAAATCGAAATAATGCACTGGAATGTCTTGGCTGGAAAGGGAAGGGAGTTGAGTCCAACCTGGGGAAACACAGAAAACTTAATGGACTGGTGGCTAGAAGTATATACAAAGAAACAGTAAGAATAGGAGAAAAATATGCAGTTATTTTCAGAAACCAAAATAAAAGATTTCAGAGGTGAAACGATTGGATTATGAAAATGCTTTGGTCCCTCCCTCCACTTTAAATCACTAGAAATAACAGAACAGATATAAAAATTATAATCATATCATTTAACAAGCCCAACCTGAGGCTTGCAATGGATGAACTAACTTTATGTGGTTGACTACTATCCCTTTAAACTTCTTTTTTTCAAATGTATTGGATTTTTTTTTTCCTCCGCACCTGTGGGTTGCAAGGGTTTTGTTTTTTTTTTTAAGATTTTATTTATTTATTTGACAGAGAGAGACACAGAGAGAAAGGGAACACAAGCAGGGAGAGTGGGAGAGGGAGAATCAGGCTTCTCATGGAGCAGGGAGCCCGATGCGGGACTTGATCCCAGGACCCTGGGATCATGACCTGAGCCGAAGGCAGACGCTTAACAACTGAGCCACCCAGGCGCCCCTGTCCCTTTAAACTTATTAAGTGAGGGAAGAGATTCTGCTGCCCCCTTGAGACCTCCAGCAGGCCCCCATTATTCTTTTGGTGTCTCTTAGGAAACACTCTTATGTTCCCTTTAAGTCACAAAAACACAGTCTGAATATGGAAATTAGCATGACCAATTCTTTATAAGAATCATAATCCTAAAACTGATTTAGAATGAAATCCTCCCTTCTCCTACAGGTAGGGCCAGCTTCAGGCAGGCTTCCTGATACCTGGAAGAGATGTCATCAGTTTCTTTTCTCTCTGTTTCTCCTCCCTCAGTGTGCTACTCACAGCTTGCAGCCTCTGGCAGGTTGGGGCATAAAGGCAGAAGACAGGAAAAGGGACACAGAAAGCTCTCATCTGACTGATACTGTTTTAGGTGACGTCACATGCTTTAGGCCTTGCAGGTGTTTAAAGCAGACTCTCTTACGTGTGTTTTTTAGGTTCTTTTGTTGTGTTTATCCAACTGCATGTGCTGTGATGACTTCATTTTCCTCAGTGGCCCCTGCTGCTTCCCTTCTAGAGTCTCAGTCCACTCACACAGCCCTTTTCCTCTTGCAGAAGTGCTGGAACACTTTTAAATGACCCTTGGCCAATTTTCCTCCCCAAAGCTCTACACCTCATCCCTGATGGTCGCCTTTGGCTTGTGTCAGAGGGGAATGTAGTTACTGCTCAAAGTGAAGCATCACTCGGTAACTCTGCCCTGACTTTTCCTGCCAATTGCCGTTGGTTCTTATCTCTTGATGCCTCAGGTTTCTGTCGGACATCAGAACAACATGCTTCCCAAGCTCCAGGGAACACATATCAAGTCCTCCAGTGATCCCCTGAAGTCTGCTCTGGCTAGGCTTGAGGGGAGGGAGGAGGGGGAGCCTTGTAGGACAGGAGTGGAATTATCATTATGGCAGTAGCTCTCGCCAAAGAAATCTCTCCACAAATTTTCTTCCTCCTCCACTTTCTTAACCTGTTTATATCCTCATCGTAGGTAGGTTTTCTAACTGATTCTCAAACATTTGCTTTGGAAACCTGTATGTGGGTTTATCATATTACTCTGGGATCTGATTGTTGTCTACTGTCTTATTGTCAGAACTTCTAATCTCAGGACCAGTTACACTATAAATAAATTCATAGCAGTGTTGAAAAACAAGTCAAGGTGCTGTTTGTGGGCCTGAAATTATGAGATATTCCTGAAGGTAAAAAGCAGGTGAGGTCAGTTTGAGGGAGAACCCAGACCCAAAAGTGAAAAAAGAAGAGGACTGACTGTTAAAAATATGGGAGTTGCTTTAGGGGTGCTGAAGGTTCAGAAGGATTGTATGAGATGGGATGAGAAAGAGCCCAGTGGAACTGTCAGGATTATTGGTTGGAGCACATTATAGCCAGAGAGTTTAGCTCTCCGCACCTTTTCTGGCTTATGCCAAGCAGTGGGTAGCAACAGCACATACTTCTCATATGACTTAGCCATTCCACTTCTAGATATTTACCCAAGAGAACTGAAAACATATGTCTATACAAAGACCTGTATATGAACATTCACAGCAACAGTATTCACAAAAACCAACAATTAGAAACAATCTAAATGTCCATCAACTCATTAATGAATGGATAAACAAAAAATGGCATATCCGTGCAATGAATACTACCCAGCAATAAACAGGAATGAATAAGCTGGTACAGGCAACAATATAGATAAACCTCAAATTATTATGCTAAGAAGCCAGACATAAAAGTCTGCATATTGTATGATTGCATTTATATGACATTTTCAGAAAAGGCAAAACTGTAGAGATAGAAAGAAAATCAATGTGCGCCTGAAGCTGAGCAGGGGAGGGGATGGACTCTAAATGACATAATGAAATTTTAGAGCATGATGAGAGAGTTCTAAAACTGAATTGTAGTGATGGTTGCATAACAGTAAAAATTTACTAAATATTATTGAAAAATCATCCACTTTCAATGGGTACATTGTATGGCATATAAATTTTTCCTCACTAAAACTGTAAAACAAACCTTATTGATTATTACTAAAATAGAAATAGAATACATAACTCCTAAACAGTTAAAATAAAAATGAAATTAGTAAAACCCGATTACCCTAGCAAAAACCAAAATGGGTGTAAAATGAAACAACAGGAAAACATGGTACATGGTAACTACAAAATAAGATGGTAATATTTGTCCAAACTTATCATAGCCAAGAGCATTGTAAATGGATTAATTTGCTAATTAAGAGACAGTCTTGGGGCGCCTGGGTGGCTCAGTTGGTTAAGCGGCTGCCTTCGGCTCAGGTCATGATCCTGGAGTCCCTGGATCGAGTCCCGCATCAGGCTCCCTGCTCGGCAGGGAGTCTGCTTCGTCCTCTGACCCTATCCCCTCTCATGTGTTCTCTCTCTCTCATTCTCTCTCTCTCAAATAAATAAATAAAATCTTAAAAAAAAAAAAAAGAGACAGTCTTTTTTAAAAATTATGTATACACTGAATTCTAAGAGATATCTTTATTAAAAAAAACAACACAGAGAAGAGCTCAAAGAGATAACATGTTCCTGAATGAGGTTTTGGGTATGGGCTGTTGGAGTGGTTGAGGAAGTCAAGAAACTTCAAGATTAGGATGTTGAATATCAATATTGAGATTGTCTAGAATGTTTATAGAGTTCTGGGTAGACAGTAAGATTGAGGAGACTTGTTTTAGGAGATCAGATAATGATAACAGTGAGAACTGAAAGGTGGAATCAGTGGTGCAAACCTTGAAGAAGTTCAAGAGTGGAAAAACAATGGTTAAAAGAGATTTTTTTAAAAAAAGGAGAATGACGATACCTCCTCTCAGGCCTTTGCTTCCTTTGGTGTGAGAGGATGAACAGTCTGGGGTTATAGTCAAAATAGTGTGATAAGAAGGCAGCTACTGAAGGCAAGGGCCAGGGGAGGCATATTTGGGGGCGGGGGGGGGCATCTAAAATATAGACTTTGTAAGAGTTAGGTTTGCATTTGATGGTATGTAACAGGATCTCAACCTAGATTAACTAAATAGGGAATTTATTGATGTTATGAAATAAAAAGTCTAAGAATAAGCATTTCAGGGTTGGTATTGTGGCTTCATGAGACCATCAGGGAAGGATCCTGCTTGCTTCCTGTGACACCATTCTTAGCATGTGGCTTTTGATCTCATGGTACCAAGATGGCTTCTGTAATGCAAGGCATCATGTTCTAGTTATAGACCGGAAGAAGAGAAGGAGAAGGGCAAAGTGTGTGCCAGCTCCGAGTTTCCCCTTTCAATAGTAAAACAATAGGTGTTCTGGAAACTCTGAAGTAGACTTCCATTTGCACCTCACTAGATAAAACCATATCAACTGACCATTCCTGGCTTTAAATGAGCCTAAAAAATCAAAATTGTTTGATCTGAGACATACTGATATTCCCAGTAAATCTGGTATTCTGCCAGTAAAGGAGAGGAAATAGATTTTGGATAGGTAATAAGTGAACACTAGAGTATTATTTATTTCTTATAATCTCATGAGAGTATTTATTTATTATAATCTCATGTTATTCTAAAGGGTACTTAAGGAGGGGGCACCTGGATGGCTTAGTCAGTTAAGCATCCAACTCTTGATCTCAGCTCAGGTCTTGATCTCAGGGTTGTGAGTTCAAGCCCTGCACTGGGCTCTGCGCTGGGCATGGAGCCTACTTAAAAATAGATAAATAAATAAGTAAATATGTATATAAATAAATAAATAAATAAATAAATAAAGGGTACTTAAGGAGGTTTTACAAAGATGTTAACAACATGGCAAAGTTTTAAAAAGTATTAGAGATAAAGCAAAGGAGAAATAAGAACAAGATGATAAAATGAACTCCATTTCCATGGAAATGGAAATGGAGTTCATTCACAGAATTGGCTCTAAGCTTTCTAGCAGCCAATTCAAAGAGGAAAGGAAAATCAATGTCCTTGAGACAAGGGTTTGTTTGGTTGGTTGCTTGTTGGGGAGAGTACTCCAAAAGGCACAGTAAAAAGGGTTAAGGTAGGCGGGAAACCACCAGAGGGAGACTGATTTACTGGGGAGAAAGCATAAAGCAGCAACATGACAGCAGTACTTTAAATAGGGTAGAGTATAAATGTTGGTGAAGGAATGAGATTGTGATTTGCAGTTGTGAGTGACTGAGGATGATGGAAATTAAGTACTTTAGGATTAATTGGCTTTCATGGCTCAAAAGTGGCCCCAGGCTAAGACTTCAACTGGAGTCAAACCAGATGAGGCCATCGTCCATGCCTCTGTCAACAGTCTTTAGCCTTTGCTTGTATCCTAAATAGAATAGTGCATGATGTATGTTGTGAGCTCCTGCAAACAGATCTGGCTAGATGAGTGATATGGTTTTTAAAATGTTCTTTTACTGAGTGACTGAGAGGGAAGGAGAAAGGAAGAAGTGTCAATTCTAAGGATCTGACCGCTCTACGTGTTTGAGGCCCAAGGTGACTTGAAGGCTAGTTTCCAATTAAGGAAATTTGAAACTCTCTTCAGTGTGCAAATACTACCCCCATCCTTAAAGCAGTCTCTGCACAAACAAAAGTTTTTGGATAGTTTGCACCACTTCCATATGTAGTAATAATATAAGTACTGTTCCATCTAAGACATAATTATTTTTTCAATTCACTTGGTGGTGCTTTTTTTTTTTAAATATCTGTAGTAGATTCTGAATGAATAGTGTCTTGTTTTTAAAATTCCTAGCATCTAGCACAATGACTGACACATGCTAGCATCTAAATAAACAACTGAATTATTTGTGGTGTTCGTATTTGCTTCCCATAGAATTTTTTAAAATTTTATTTTATTATGTTATGTTAATCACCATACATTACATCATTAGTTTTTGATGTAGTGTTCCATGATTCATTGTTTGTGTATAACACCCAGTGCTCCATTCAATATACCTGCCCTCTCTAATACCCATCACCAGACTAGCCCATCCCCCCACGCTCCTCCCCTCTAGAACCCTCAGTTTGTTTCTCAGAGTCATAGTCTCTCATGGTTCATCTCCCCCTCCAACTTCCCCCCCTTCATTTTTCCCTTCCTACTATCTTTTTTTTTTTTTTAAACGTATAATGTATTGTTTCAGAGGTACAGGTCTGTGATTCATCAGTCTTACACAATTCACAGCACTCACCCTAGCACATACCCTCCCCAATGTCTTAAAAAGTGATATGATAAATTCTGGATAAAGCCAAAAAATGGCTTATTAAAAGAATTATTAATTTATTTTATTTTATTTTTTCCTTTTTTAAAAAATTTTTTAAAGATTTTATTTATTTATTTGACAGAGAGAGACACAGTGAGAGAGGGAACACAAGCAGGGGGGAGTGGGAGAGGGAGAAGCAGGCTTCCCGTGGAGCAGGGAGCCCGATGCGGGGCTCAATCCCAGGACCCTGGGATCAGGACCTGAGCGGAAGGCAGACGCTTAACGACTGAGCCACCCAGGCGCCCCTTTATTTTTTCCTTTCATACGCAGATTTATTTGGTATGCATGAGGAGGCAACCCATAAGAAATTCCGCCAAGGGGAATACCATCAATGTCACAAAGCTGGGAAACGTTGACCTACATTTAGCTCAGCATATTCATAATGGCTTACACAGAGAACACCATGGTGAACCACCACGTTCAAGTTCCACGTCCGTTTCCGTCAGATTCTCGGAAGTGGAGCTCAGTTGAGCCGACGGGCATCCTGGCAGACCTAGTGCTGCTTCTGGGAGGCGGTCAGTGACACGGCACGAAAGCACATGGCCATCACCAGGGCATTCATGCTACAGAGAAACCTTGTATCTTACTGACAACGAGGCAGGGAGGAGAGACGGAGATCCGGGGAGGGAAAGTGCCAACATGCATCATGGGAGCCGAAACATAGAAGTTAAGGACCTCTGGTACGCAGTGAACCACAGAAAGCCCCACGGTGATTCAGAAACTCCAGGCAGGAAAGGGTAGGCCCTTCCCGGACTGGCTCCACGCTCACACGGACCGAGGGTCCAGTCCTCAGACTGCTTTCGCTCCTTCTCTGACTTCTCTGACTGCTTACTGTTCGGTCCCCAAAAGGAATCCACGCTCAGGATCTGGCCACACCAGCCTCCACGTCTGAATCCGTTCAGATCTCTGTCACGTGAGGACGAGAGCCTCAGTTTTCTTTCACCCACTGCTGTAGGAGCCTGTGGGACATTCTTTTGCTTTCCTGCTGCATCTCCAGTTGGAGCTTCTCCTCTCTCTCCTGCTGTTGGAGCACCCCTTCGGGCAGAAGGCCGGGCCGGTTGGTCCCCAGGCTGAGGGTCAAGCCACTGAGGCCCGGCACCATCGTGTCCCGGGAGGAAGGATGCGGGGTCCCTTTCCTCTCTGCAGGCATCCTGGAGACGCTGGGCTATGGCTCCGGCAGTGTCGACATTCACAACGGAATCTGTTCGGATCTCTATCCCCCGAGGAAGAGATCCTGGCCTTCCTCTTGACGCGGTAAGGTGCCACGTGACCGAGGTGTCGCCGTCTCACGTGCCCCAGAAGTGTTCTCTTCCTCTGAGGGGATGCTGCCCTTTCCCACCGCCTCTCTTGGAGGGTTTTCTCATCCCTGTACCGCTGCTGGAGCAGCCCCTTTGGCAGAGGGGCAGGGTATTTGGTGCCCAGACTGGTTTTGAGGTCACCGAGGCCCATCATTAGCAGTTCTGAGAAGGAAGGAGGGGAGGCTGCTGTGACTTCCCGGGAGGTCTCTTCAGAGCTCATCGGGGAAGATTCGGGAATCAATGTTGAGTTACATTTCTGGACTGGATCCATCCAGGTGTCGTCAGGGCTGACAGCTCCTCCTGGCCCTTGGGTCTAGACAGGACGGTGAAGATGAAGGTTCTCAAAGAGCTGGAAGGTAGCGGAGGGACGGGCACGGCCGGAAGAACCCAGACCTGAGTTCCAGCTCTGCCATCGTCTTGCCAAGAATTATTAATTTTTTAAAAACCTGGTGCAAAGCTGTTTCCAGAGCTAAGGAATTTGGAATGTCAGATTTTCTTTTTGCATAGAAATAAATTTAAAGAATTTAAATCCATATTCTGAATATATCTCCAACATTAGAATTTTAGAAAGCTATTAGTGATGCGGTGAATATGATGTACTGCAGTTTTAGCACTAATGTAAGTACAAGGAGATGTTAGAAATTATTTGTTGAATTACATTTTCTCTTACTGGGTTCCTCCTGACTCTCCCTACCAGCCACACTATTGTCCATTAATATCTACAATCCAATTTGTTTCTTAAATATTTCCCATAAATCTGGCAATAACATATAAAAAGCACTGTTAAATAAGTAAATCATTCTTTTAAGACTTGAGCTGAATAGTATGGTGGTTTCAAAAAAAAAAAAAAATAGAATACCATCCAGCAATTGCATTTCTGGGATATACCCAAAATAATTGAAAGGAGAGACTCAGACAGATATTTGTACATCTATAGTCATACCCACATTATTCACAATAGCCAAAAGGTGGAGGCAATCCAAGTGTCCATCAGTGGATGAATGGATAAAAAAATATGGTATATACATACAGTGGAATATTATTCAGTCTTAAAAGGAAGGAAATTCTGACACATGCTACAATATGGATGAATCTTGAAGACATTATGGTAAGTGAAATAAGCCAGTCACAAAAGGTTGAATACTGTATGATTCCACTTATAGAATGAACCTAGAGTAGTCAAATTCATAGAGAGAAAAAGTGGAGTGGTAGTTGCTAGAGGCTAGGGGACAGGGGGCATGGGGAGTCATTAAATAATAATTTAAATAATAACTTCCAATTGAGAAGATGAAAAAAGTTCTGGAGATGAATGGTGGTAATGATCGCTCAACAATGTGAATGTAATTAATGCCACTAAACTATACACTTAAAATGATTAAAATGGTAAATTTTATGTTATGTATATTTTACCACAATCAATCAATAAACAAAGACTTAACTCATATAAAGATCTAAATAGTTCCAAAATCAAAAAAAAATTATCAGCCTTTTAATAATAATAATATATTTAAAATAATAAATAAAATGACCATAGCCTTGTGTTACTAAAACTTCATAGTGGAGAATAACCTATTACAACATAAAATCACCTGGAAACAACTCAACTGATACAGAAAAAACTTCATTTTAAATATCTGTATTAGATTAGCCAAAATAAGACAATATTATATTATATTTAGAAGTGAAAGATTTGTCGCAGTAATTTAGAATCAGATAGTTGCATCTAAAAATAATCACAAATGTTAAGATGTCAATCCTCACCAAGTTGATCTATAAATTCATATCAATCCCAATCAAAATCCCAGCAGAATTTCTTGTAGATATTGGAGCAGCTGGGTGGCTCAGTCAGTTAAGCATCCAACTCTTGATTTCAGCTCAGGTCATGATCTCAGGGTTGTAAGACCAAGCCCCAAGTGGGGTTCCTCATTGGGCCTGGAGCCTGCTTAAGATTCTCTCTCCCTGGGGCGCCTGGGTGGCTCAGCTATTAAGCGTCCGCCTTCGGCTCAGGTCATGATCTCAGGGTCCTGGGATCGAGCCCCACATTGGGCTCCCTGCTCAGTGGGAGGTCTGCTTCTCCCTCTCCCACTCCTCCTGCTTGTGTTCCCTCTCTCGCTGTTTCTCTCTCTGTCAAATAAATAAATAAAATCTTTAAAAAAAAAAAAAAGATTCTCTCTCCCTCTCCCTCTGCCCTGCCCCCCACCTGCTCACATGGGCATGCGCTCTCTCTAAAAAAAAAAAAAAATTTCTTGTAGATATCAACAAACTGTTCCTAGAATTTATATGTAAAGACAGAGGAACTAGGGTCGCCAAAACAAGAAAAAAAAGTTGGAGGACTCACGCTATCTGACTTCAAGACTTCGTATAAATCTACAATAATCATGACAATGTGGTTTTGGCAAAAGGATGGACACATAGTTCAACAGACATAATACAGTCCAGAATTAAACCCTCAAAAATATGGTCAATTAATTTTTGACAATGATGCAAAGGTAATTCAATGGAGAAAGGTTGGTCTTTTCAAAAAATTGTGCTGGAACAACTGGATCATGCAAAACATAAACTTGATTTATACCTGACACTTTATATAACAATTTGCTCAAAATGGATCACAGACCGAAATATAAAACTTCAAAATATTAGAAGAATGCACAGAAGGAAATCTTTGTGACACCAGGTTAGGAAGTGAGTTCTTAGATATGACATCAAAATCATAGTTCTTAAAATAACTGATACATTGGACTTCATAAAAATTAACTTTTTTTCCTCTTTGAAAAACCTCAAAGAAAATGAAAAGAGAAACAACAAATCAGGAGAAAATATTTGTAAATTATGTATCTGATACAAATAAACTTATAAACAGAACACAGATAGAGCTCAGTAATTAGATACAATGGAATATTATTCAGCCATAAAAAGGAATGAAATTCTGATATATGGTACAACATGAATGGACTTGCAAACATTACAAATTATGTTTATAATTATTTATATTTATAAACAAATAAATTATGCTTAGGGAAATAAGCCAGACACAAAAAGACAAATGTTGTAAGATTCCACTTATAGGAGGCACCTAGAATAGAAAAATTAATAGAGATAGAAAGTGGAGAAGTTACTAGGAACTAGGGGAAGAAGGGGGAAGAGTGTTAGTGTCTAATAGGTACAGAGTTTTTCTTGGGAATGATGAGTTTTGGGTATAGATAGTAATGATTGTTACACAACATTGTACATGTATTTAATATCAATGAATTAGATACTTATGAATGGTTAAAATTTAAATATTATGTTATGTATGTTTACTATAATTTAAAAAATCTTAGTAATAACAACCAAATTTATTTGATATTTATTTTCTTTAAAGATTTACCTATTTATTTTAGAGAGAGAGGGAGAGAGTGCAAGCAGAGGGAGGGGCAGAGGGAGAGGAAGAGAGAATCCTTAAGCAGACTCCCCACCAAGAACAGAGCCCAACACAGGGCTCAATCCGAGGATCCTGAGATCATCCTGAGCTGAAATCAAGTCCTGGCCACTTAACCAACTGAGCCACCCAGGCTTCCCCCCAATTTTTTTAAATGAGCAAAAGTTTTGAACAGATTTCACCAAAGAAGATATACGGTCAAGAGGTACAAACTTCCAGTTATAAAATAAGTAAGATGGGGATGTAAGGTACAGCCTGGTGACGATTGTCAATAATATTGTATTGCATATGTCAAAGTTGTAAGAGAGTAAATCTTAAAAGTTCTCATCACAAAAACAATGTGCAATTTTGTATGACAATGGATGGTAACTATACTTATTGTGGTGATCATTTTGCAGTGTATACAAATACCAAATCATTATGTTGTAAATCTAAAATAAATATGTTATATATTAATTATACTGTAATTTAAAATGCCTTTTTGAAATTAAAAAAAGAAGACATACAAATGGATAATAAGCTCATGAAAAAATTGTTTGTCATAAAGGAAACACAAATTGAAACCACAAAGAGATGTTGCTATATACTCACAAGAACAGTTACAATAAAAAAAGACTGACAATACCAAGTGTTGATGAGTATTTGGAGCACCTAGAACTCTCATACACAGCTGGTAAAAATGCAACATGGTACAGTGACTTTGGAAAGAAGTTTGGCAGTTTCTTACAAATTTAAACATAAAATACTATCAACCCATCAATCCCAGTCCTAAGTATTTACACAAGCTAAATTAACACTTACATTCACACAAAACCCTGCATGCATTTGTTGACAGCAGCTTTATCCATAATCATCAAAACTTGGAAAGAACTCTTAAATGCTTATACTGCGGAATGGACAATCAAATTGGGATAGGATACATCCATGATATATACGAAATTCTACTCAGCAGCAAAAAGAAACAAACTATTGACACAAGCAACAGCATTGATGAATCTCAAATACACTATTCTTTTTTTAAAAAAGATTTTTCATTCATTTATTTCAGAGAGAGAGTGCTTGAGAGAGCACACATGTGCATGAGCAGGAAAAGGGCAGAAGTAGAAGTAGGCTCTCTACTGAGCAGGGAGCCTGATGCAGGACTCACTCCCAGGACCCTGAGATCATGACCTGAGCCGAAGGCAGACACTTAACCGAGTGAGTCACCCAGGTGCCCCTCAAACACATTATTCTAAGTGAAAGAAGCCAGACACAAAAGGCTACTTCCACCCATCCATATGATTCTATTTATATGACATTTTGGAAAAGGTAACTCTATGGGTAGAGACCAGATCAGTAGTTGCCAGACGTTAGAGACTGGAGGGTTGACTGTAAAGGGGCTGCAAGAGGGAAGTTTCTGGGTTATGGAACTGTTCTACATCTTGACCTTTGGGGTGTTTATGTGACTCTATGCGTTAGTCAAACTCATAGAAAAATTAATTTTACTGTATTAAAGTGAAATATAAAATTTTTAAAATAATTACATATATGATCATGAAAAGCGTATTAATAATAATCCTGGAGATGTACTGAGGTGATTAGTGAAAAAAATGAATATATGATCAACAGACATATTTTAAAAAACATATTTTAAAGTATACTATAGAATTAGCCACTACATGATATACCAAGAGCCCTAATAATGGATGAACAAATTTTTCCAACAGATTAGTTATTCTACTATCTGATAAAAATAAAAAAGCAGTAGGAAAAAAATGCCTTGCTATTAAAAATATCATAGAAATTTATACGGTGGCAGAGGGGAATAAAAAAGTATGTGCCTCTGGCAGAGGAGCTGAAAGTAAATATGGAAACTCAAAACCATCAAAGTAAAGCTGCTTATCCTCCTAGCAACTGGTATGACTTCATATACATGAAATCTTACTTGGACATCTTATCATGTAGAAATGCTTTGATGTCAGTTTAGAATCAAGGACTTCTATATGCTTGCTAAATAATCAGAGGTTTCCATCGCTATGACTTGTTATAAAGTTCTTTGGTTAAAATAAGTTAAGACCAGATTGATTTTATACATGATCACATCTTGCATTTGTAAAATGTACTAACTGTGTGAAGAACTTTTACAAATATATATTTCCTTATTTAAACTTAAAATTTATGCTTGGGTTTGTAAGGATTTTAGAAGCTTTCAAACCTATAAAATACTGTTATTTCCAAGTAGTTCAGGAGTTATATAGCAGTTTAGTCAGAGAAAGACATATCATTATAAACATTCCAATTTACTTTGGTTGTTTTTTCTCCATAATAACAAGAAATTACAGGATTTGTAGAGACCCACAGTTTTGGCAGCTGCTACCAACAGTGAGTGGTATTTGAGCTATGGACTTGCTTCAAATAGCAACTAAGATATTCTCTCTTTCTCAGACCATACCACACCCAAATGCCATCTATCATGTGGGTAGAATGCTAAGAGTTTCAGAATTTTACACCCAGAAGAGACATGAGGGATTTCTGATTACAATCCTTTGATTTTACAAGTGAGAAAACGGAGGATCAGAGAAGCTAAGTGAAACTTTGATAACTATTTAGACACAAAAGATATTTAGATAAAACAGTTCCAGCATAAGAGAACCAGAATCAGCTCAAATATGTGACAACCTTCAGCTGATTCTGTATCTCTATCCTTGTTGTTTTAATCTAAAATATAAATAATTAACTGTAAACTTCTAGTTGCCTGGAAGAGCATGGAGAATCTTGGCAGGAGGAATCCAAGAGGAATTACCTCATAGCAGTATTTAGTGGGTCAGGGAAGGATGGGCTACCTAAAAATTCCACTAAACTCTTAGGGCTTTCAAGCTTCACTGGCATTCAGGGTAAGCAAGGGCTGCTGGTAAAAGCATACATTTGTATAGATCCTTACTGTGTACCCGCCACAGTACTTTATATATATCAACCCACAATAATTCTATGAGGCAAGTATTATTATTTTCATTTTATAGGTAAGAAAACTGAGGTCTGAAAGGTTAAATATTGTTATGGAGATAACAAGCTAGAAAGCTGGTATTAGACACTATGAGTCTGGCTCTAGTCATTCTGTTGAGCAACCTTAGAAAAATAGCAAGGTCTTTGATATTACTTGTAAGTGCTAAGCATTGTTTCTAAGGGCTTTGCATATAGTATTTGACCCTCATAATAATGCCATAAGTACATATATTATTAGCCTGATTTCATAGGTGTGAAAGCTGAGGCACAGGTTATGTAATTGCCTAAAATAACACAGCTAGTAAGTTTCAGAACCAGGATGTGAATCCAGGCATTCTGGCTATAGATGACGGACTTAACCATTGGTTAAGCAAATAATTTTGTTTTGCTTATTGCCAAAATTTATCCATATTAAAATTTAAAAATATATTTAATCTGGGAAATGCCAAGCAATATATAACATGCAAAACATGTTATTTAACTATATTACTAATATAAGATAGATTTGCTTGTAGAATATACTAATGAAATGTATTATTTAAATCGTAATGTGTTTGCTGTAAGAAATACCTGTAGGAATTCCTGGAGATTTATTTATATTACTGCAAGATATGATGCTTGTTCAATCAGTTTTTTATGAAGATTATATGGTAACAGATTGGAATTTCTCCTTAAACATCTGTCTACAAGATTGTATCTCAAGAAAATAGTATTTTCACTGCTGAGAAATTTGACATTGCAGCTGTGTTTATGCTGTTGGCAGAAAGACTTTGGGTACTTAAAATTTTTTCAGACATGTTATAGATTTTTCTGGGTCAAACATATTAATATAAAAATGTTTAAAATATACTTGACTTGATTAGAGGTCCTAAGTGTAGCTACAGGATTTATATTTTGTACTAGAAGCTTATAAAATTACTTATGATTGAGGATGAAATCTTTACAACTGTGGAGTTTATTAACATGTTCCTTTTTATAATAAATATAACACCATTTACTTACTTGGCTATAGGATATGAACATGGAGTTGCTTTCCTCACACTCCCTTAATATCTAAAGATGCAGATTTGTAAGGGTACTCAATAGAGCTAGTAGTGATGCAGAATGACTCTAAAGAACACAAAATTTTTCATTTCGGGACCCTCTGATTTCCAGCAATATTAATCTTATAATTTTGATTTTCTCAAATGCTAATCCAACGATACTATATTAAATATTCTTATATACTGTGCAAGTTTTTCCGCTGGAATCCAAAAAGCTCTAAAAGGATAAATATAAAAATCTTGTCCCAGGGTTATGTGTTAAAAATTTGAAATGGCACTAATAAGAACTAGTAGAAATAAAATAGAATTAAAAGAGAATACAGAGATAAAAGTGGATATGAGAACGAAGTATAGAAAATCTAAGAAGAAAGTGTCTCAACTTCGAAATGATCAATTCAAAGGGCAGTATCTGTAGAAAACAAAAGAAGGAAAATATAAGGAAAAAAGCACAGTAGGAAAGTGATGGAAAAATGAATATACAATGAAAATAATAAAAACCGAAAGAGAATATTGAGGAAGACAAGCAGATCAAGCAACACATTTTTAACAAAAGATTTTTAAAAAGAAAATAAAATTATCTGTGAGAATATTTAATACTCAAATAGCTATACATATATTCACTCTCTTATATAGTAAACGGATATTCTTTGCACAAAAGGGAAATCACAGTGCAGACCTTGGAGCAAACCCATGCCCTCTTCTACAGATAATTATTCTCCTTTTGAGAAATAGTTCCTGCTCTGGTATTTAGCTCTGGATAGACACTGAATGCCTAACCATGGGACATCAAGTGACAATATTAACTGAGCTTCTCTTTATGAAATGAGTGCAATCTGGACCACCAAGTAAGTCATAAAGTTGGGTATGCATGGCAGCAATCTATCATCAGGTGGAAATGGTATATAAGATATTAGATTTGAGCAGAACTGAAAGACACAATTGCATGAAAATTCCTTTTTTATTTTTTATTTAATTTTTTAATTTTTTAAAGATTTTATTTATTTGAGACAGAGAGAATGAGATACAGAGAGCATGAGAGGGAGGAGGGTCAGAGGGAGAAGCAGACTCCCTGCCGAGCAGGGAGCCCGATGCGGGACTCGATCCCGGGACTCCAGGATCATGACCTGAACCGAAGGCAGTCGCTTAACCAACTGAGCCACCCAGGCGCCCGAAAATTCCTTTTTTAAAAAAAGAGTTTATTCATTTGAGAGAGAGAGAGAGAGACAGAAAAAGCACAAGCAAGGGGAGGGGCAGAGGGAGAGGGAGAAGCAGACTCCCCACCGAGCTGGGAGCCCAAGATGTGGGGCTTGATGTGGGGCTCGATCCCAGGACCCTGAGATCATGACCTGAGCTGAAGGCAGACGCCCAACCATCTGAGCCACCGAGGCACCCCCATAAGAGACTTTTTAAAAAAAAATTTTGTATTTATTTATTTGACAGAGAGAGACACAGCGAGAGCAGGAACACAAACAGGAGGAGTGGGAGAGGGAGAAGCAGGCTTCCCATGGAGCAGAAAGCCCGATGCGGGGCTCAATCCCAGGGCCCTGGGATCATGACCAGAGCCGAAGGCAGACGCTTAACGACTGAGCCACCCAGGCGCCCCTCCATAAGAGACTCTTAATGATAGAGAACAAACTGAGGGTTGATGGAGGGAGGTGGGCAGGTGATGGGCTAGATACGTGATGAGTTTTAAAGAGGTCATTTGTTATAAACGCTGGGTGTTGTATGTATGTGATGAATCACTTCATTCTTCTCTGGAAACCAATATTGCACGGTATGTTAAATACCTAAAATTTAAATTAAAATAAATAAAAAGATAAAAATAAAAATCCTTGAAGAGAGCACAGGAAGTGATCTGTCTGACATCAGCCATAGCAACATTTTTCTAGATAGGATCCCTGAAGCAAGGGAATAAAAGCAAAAATAGGGCGCCTGGGTGGCTCAGTTAGTTAAGCGACTGCCTTCGGCTCAGGTCATGATCCTGGAGTCCCAGGATCGAGTCCCGCATCGGGCTCCCTGCTCGGCAGGGAGCCTGCTTCTCCCTCTGACCCTCCTCCCTCTCATGCTCTCTGTCTCTCATTCTCTCTGTCTCAAATAAATAAATAAAATCTTTAAAAAAAAATAAATAAAAATAAAAATAAATAAAAGCAAAAATAAACTACTGAGATTACACCAAAATAAAAACCTTCTGCACAGCAAAGGAAGCGACCAACAAAATTAAAGGCAACCTACTGAATGGGAGAAGATATTTGCAGGTGTATAAAGGGTTAGTATCCAAAATATATAAAGATAAAGGGTTAGTATCCAAAATATATAAAGAACTGATAAAATTCAACACCAAAAAACAAATAATCCAATTTAAAAATGAACATGAACAGATACTTCCCCAAAGACATACACATGGCTAACAGACACATGAAAGATGTTCAACATCACTCATCACCAAGGAAATGCAAACGAACCATGAGAGACTATGGACTCTGAGAAACAAACTGAGGGTTCTAGAGGGAAGGGGGATGGGGGGATGGGTTAGCCTGGTGATGGGTATTAAAGAGGGCAGGTATATTGAATGGAGCACTGGGTGTTATACACAAACAATGAATCATGGAACACTACATCAAAAACTAATGATGTAATGTATGGTGATTAACATAACATAATAAAATTTTAAAAATGCAAAAAAAAAAAAACTACAATGAGGTATGACCTCACACCTCTAAGAACGGTTAAAATAAAAAACACAAGAAACAACAGGTGTTGGTGAGGATGTGGAGAAAAAGGGACCTTGTGCATATTGGTGGGAATGCAAACTGGTGCAGCCACTCTGGAAAACAGTATGGAGTTTCCTCAAAAAAGTAAAACAAGGGGGCGCCTGGGTGGCTCAGTTGGTTAAGCGACTGCCTTTGGCTCAGGTCATGATCCTGGAGTCCCGGGATCGAGTCCCACATCAGGCTCCCCGCTCAGCAGGGGGTCTGCTTCTCCCTCTGACCCTCCTCCCTCTCATGCTCTCTCTCTCTCATTCTCTCTCTCTCAAATAAAAAAAAAAAAAAGTAAAACAAGAACTACCCTACAATCCGTGAACCATGCTACTGGGTATTTACCCCCCAAATTCAAAAACACTAATTCATAGGGATACATGCACCCCTATGTTTATTGCAGCATTATTTACAATAGCCGAACTATGGAAGCAGCCCAAGTGTTCATCAATAGATGAATGGATAAAGAAGAGGTGGTATATATATACAATGGAATATCATTCAGCCATAAAAAAGAATGAAATCTTGCCATTTGCAAGGACATGAATGGAGCTACAGTGTATTATGCTAAGTGAAATAAGTCGACCAGAGAAAGACAAAAACCATATGATCTCACTCATATGTGGAATTTAAGAAACAAAACAAATGAGCAGGGTATTATGCTAAGTGAAATAAGTCAATCAGAGAAAGACATGTATCATATGACCTCACTGATGCGAGGAATTCTTATCTCAGGAAACAAACTGAGGGTTGCTGGAGTGGTCGGGGGTGGGAGGGATGGGGTGGCTGGGTGATAGACATTGGGGAGGGTATGTGCTATGGTGAGCGCTATGAATTGTGTAAGAGTGATGAATCACAGACCTGTACCTCTGAAACAAATAATACATTATGTGTTAAAAAAAAAGAAGAAGAAAAAGAGTGAGAGATAAACCAAGAAACACACTCTTAACTATAGAGAACAAACTGATGGTTACCAAAGGGGAGGTGAATGGGGGGTGGGGGTTGGGGGAATAGAGGATAGGGATTAAAGAGTATACTTACAAAAAAAAAAGAAGAAGAAAGGAAAAAAAAGTGTGGACATTTTTAATCTTAATCTTTTCAATTTTATTTTGTCCTCAAGTCCTTTTTCTGTATTCCTGTAATCCAAAAAGCACTGAAAACTGAAAACATTTTCATATTTTACCTGATCTGTAATCATTCAGCAGTAAAACCCGAGTAGCACTGAGGTAAGATGATTTATGGACTTTATTTTCTCACATGGTGTGAATATTTATATATTTTGCAGATATATTAATGCATTTGATTATGGGGCACTATTTGAGAACCCACTTGGAGGGTTATGTAATTATGTAGTATTAGTACCATAATGCATTTTGAAAATCCCAAAATGTCTTACTAATGAAAAATATCCAGCCTTAAGGCTTTCAGATGAGGACTGGGAACCTGTACTAGTAATGTTACAATAATACACTGGAAAAGTTAATTTGAAAAATCTTTGCTGACCTCTTTATGCTGGTGTTATGAGCTTAATTGTGCCAGTGCCCCCTGCAAATTCATGTTGAAGTCCTAATTGCCCAGTATCTCAGTATGTGACTCTGTTTGGATATAGGACCTTCAAAGAGGTAATTAAGATAAAATTAGGTCAATAAGGGAGGCCCTAACCTAATATGACTGGTGTCCTTATAAGAAGAGATTAGGACACAGACACACACAGAGAGGTGGTGGCCATCTACAAGCCAATGAGAGAGGCCTCAGAAGAAACCAACCCTGCTGACACCTTGATTTCACACTGTAGCTTCCAGAATTGTGAGAAAATAAATTTCTTTTGTTAAAGCCACCCAGTCTGTGGTATTTTATTTTGGTACCTAGAAACTAATAGCATGGGAATATATAACTTTTATAATGAACAAAATCAGGAAAGGTATCTCTGCTTTACAAAAACAAAACACCAACCAACTAAACAAAAAACAAAAAAATCCATCTTTTAAAATGTGATTGTTTTGGGGCGCCTGGGTGGCTCAGTTGGTTAAGTGTCTGCCTTTGGCTCAGGTCACAATCCCGGGGTCCCGGGATCGAGCCCCGCATCAGGCTCCCTGCTCGGCGGGAAGCCTGCTTCTCCCTCTCCCACTGCCCCTGCTGTGTTCCTTTTCTCGCTGTGTCTCTCTCTGTCAAATAAATAAATAAAATCTTAAAAAAAAAAATGTGATTGTTTTTACAGTTGCAGTTAATTATTGTTATCCTTCATTCTGAGTTCTGTCAGGGAAGATTTGTAGCTTATTTCTCCCTCAGTTATACCGTTTTCCTCACATTGAAGTCTTACTTGAGGTATTAGTTCCCATTATCAAACAACTATATAGAACAGTTTAATACACAGGTTTTATTATTGTCTTTGCCTTCTTGTTAGAAACTCAGGGCTAATCAGAACCGCCTGGGGTCTCTGGGATCCCACGGTCAGTCTCTTGATCTAAGACAGGCTCTCAATCTCGTCATCCACCTCAACAGAGAGTAGATTACTGTTCACCTGTACACAGGATCCCATGGACAGTTGCAGTAATTTTTCAGTCTCTGCCATTCTAGGAAGCATATCAGATGTTTATTTATTTATTTATTTGACAGAGAGAGACACAGCGAGCGAGGGAACACAAGCAGGGGGAGTGGGAGAGGGAGAAGCAGGCTTCCTGCCGAGCAGGGAGCCCGATGCGGGGCTCGATCCCGGGACCCTGGGATCATGACCCGAGCCGAAGGCAGACGCTTAACGACTGAGCCACCCAGGCGCCCCAGAGTCGGATGCTTAACTGACTGAGCCACCCAGGCACCCCTAGGAAGCATATCAGAATGAAAGTGAGTATTATTATATAAATGATCTAGAGATTATTTTAATTTTTAAAAGGTAAATCATTAGAAAATTTCAACACTTTATTCTTAAATTGTTAAAACTATTGTTAAAGTGCTTGTGTCATTTTACAAGTGCCCCTAGTGAACTGCATGTCTAAAGTAGTGAACTGTTAATGTACTGACAAGACACTGAACAGGTAAGAATCTGGGTCACTCTAGTGACAAGGATCTTTATCTTCTCCATTGGCCACTATTCCAGATTAGTAGGAAATGCTATAGGAAAAAGGTATGATTTTTGGGTAAAGTAGGAGGAGTAGCTTCTGTAGTACTCTCTCCATGGAAGCCTGCTACAGGAAGGCTTTTTTTCTCAAAGAAGCACCAATAAATGGGAGTGCAAGGGCACTGAAACTGGGTTCCTAGTTCTTCTAAAAGGGCTACCATACTTTGCAGAGTTGTAAAGTTCAGTTGGAAGTGGTATTGTACATTTCAGCATTGATTGGCCATCCTCTGCACACAGTATGTTTAACAGGCTATAAATCCTGGTATGCAAACATATCTCACTCAAGAACTGGGACATAAGTGAATATATTCATTCTCAGAATATTTACTGACTACCAACTATGTGTCAGACTATTCTAGGGGCTGGACATGCAGTGATGAAGACAAAATATAAAAGTTCCTGCCCTTCTTGATTATATGATTCAGAAATGGAGTTTACTTTCCAGTGGTGGAGGTTGTATTCTAGTGAAAGGGTGATATGCAGCATGGGAGAGTTTTAGAGTGATTTGGTTTTCTTTTGACTTAAAAATACATTGTTGCCATCACTTTTGCAAGTAGACCAGTTCTTGCCAGTCTCCTTATCCATCTAGTTGAGGAATTTTAAAACATCATAATGCCTTAGACTTGGAGGGGACCTTAAAGTAATAGTTTTTTTTTTTTTAATTTTATTCATTTATTCATGAGAGACAGAGAGAGAGAGGCAGAGGGAGAAGCAGGCTCCCAAGGAGCAGGGAGCCCGATGTGGGACTCGATCCCAGGACCCTGGGATCATGACCTGAGCCGAAGGCAGACGCTTAACCATCTGAGCCACCCAGGTGCCCCTAAAGTAATAGTTTTAACTCCTTTATTTTTACAGATGGAAAATTGGAAGTGACTTACCTAAGTTTACCCATTGTATTACTGAAAGATTGAAGACTGGGCCTTAGATCTCTTGTTTGCTTTTCTCAATCATACTCCTCAAGGTTTCCAATTTGATGTTGGAGTCTGGTAAGTGACACTTTCAAAAAAGCACAGATGGTGCAGCGAGTTCAGGGACCCCTGTAAATTGAGGTGATTTAATCAGAAACCACGGTTTAGTAAAAGACGAATAAGATATCTGAGATCTAGGGCGCCTGGGTGGCTCAGATCGTTAAGCGTCTGCCTTCGGCTCAGGTCATGATCCCGGGGTCCTGGGATCGAGTCCCGCATCGGGCTCCCCGCTCTGTGGGAAGTCTGCTTCTCCCTCTGCGCCTCTCTCTCTCTCTCTCTCTCTCATGAATAAATAAATAACATCTTATAAAAAAAAAAGATATCTGAGCTCTAAACCTGGCCTTTTCTTTTTTTTTTCTTAAGATTTTATTTATTTATTTGAGACAGAGAGCATGAGAGGGAGGAGGGTCAGAGGGAGAAGCAGACTCCCTGCCGAGCAGGGAGCCTGATGCGGGACTCGATCCCGGGACTCCAGGATCATGACCTGAGCCGAAGGCAGTCGCTTAACCAACTGAGCCACCCAGGCGCCCTAAACCTGGCCTTTTCATTAAAGAAAAACCATTTAACCTGGGCCCTAAATTCCTTATCTTTCAAATGAAGGGACAGGCTTGTTGACGAGAATATTTGCATAATACTTTGAGTCCTTTAAAAATAAGGCATTCTGGGGGCACTTGGGTGGCTCAGTCCTTAAGCGTCTACCTTCGGCTCAGGTCATGATCCCAGGGTCCTGGGATTGAGCCCCACATCAGCCTCCCTGCTCTGCGGGAAGCCTGCTTCTCCCTCTTCCACTCCCCCTGCTTTTGTTCCCTCTCTCGCTGTGTCTCTCTCTGTCAAATAAATAAGTAAAATCTTAAAAAAATAAATAAATAAAAATAAGGCATTCGTGTGAAGAGATTTACAAAGCGCCTGGCATATAATGCTAAAAAAACTGGGTTCCTAGTTCTTCTAAAAGGGCTACCATAGCTATTTTAGCTATTTTTTTAATTAATCGCACCACCTCATAATAATTATAGATACCATTTTGCAGAGAAGAAGTTGAGAATTACAGAACTTAAGCACAATTTCCAAGGTCCATCAGTGAAGGGGCTGAGAACCTGGGAATTCTGACTTTACTAGTTCCTTTACAGTACATTAAGATTCTTTCAGTTACTCAGATCAGGAATTCGGACTTGCTGTGAAACCAGAAAGATAGGTAGAAACAGTACAAGCTGAGAGAAGAGGAAAATATTTTATGCAGAAGCCAGCCATGTGGGTAAAGGAAGAGTTTTGGGAAAGGAATACATGATTTCATCTGCTTTGTCAGGAGGCAGCTTTTCTGATGGGGAGTTGGATAGGGAAATAGGGAGAAAGTTGAAATCTTTGAATGCCAAGCTATGGAGTCTGAGAGCCTTAGCAAAGTACTGGATCAGAGTGGTAGCCTAAGGTTGTCAGTATTTTATTTTTAATCTGGCTGTAGATCACCGAATAGACTGGGGAAGTGGGGGGCTGCTTCCGAGACCAGTTAGATGGTTGTTGCTAGAGTCTGGTATGAGATGAGGGCACCTAGTATGTTGAGGTAATGAGACTTGGGAGAAAGGTGTTCCTTTCTTAGTCAACAGATAGCATTCAGGGAATATGTAAACTCGTTATTTTAAAAAAAGGGCTTATGAGTTTTTTGTTTTGTTTTCCTCTAAAGCAGTTACTGTAGAGTACTAGGGGGCCAAAAGAGTGCATTTGGAATTAAAACCAAAGTTAAATTCCTGGCTTTGTCATCTTCTAATTATATAATACAGAGGAAGTCACCTAACCTCTTGAGCCTCGGTTTCGTTTCCTCTAAATTAAGGGCCACAATACCTTCTTGGCAGAGATTTGCGTACAGAAAATCAGTATTTTAAGGCACCTAGCAATGGCGCTCAATAGTGGTTGGTTCCCCCCTTTCCCCAGGTATCCCTCGGGCTGAGTCTGAGGAGCCGAGGACCGCCGAGGCCGGGAAAGCGGTTCTACCTGGAGACCGCGCCCGGGCACTCCTCCCGAGCTGGGCTGACCTCCAAGCGCCGGCCCCACCTGGGAGCACACTTCCCGCGGGATGACTGAGCATCCCCCGCCAGAGGGGCTCGGGAGCGGATGGCCACCCCCGCCACCCCCCGGAATGCGGTGGGGAAGCGCGGACAACCGGCCGAAGAGGCGGCGGCGGCGCCCCGGGGTGCAGCGACCACCCCCACGCCGCGCGCCCGAGAACTCGCCGCGGGTGCTGGGCCGCGCTGGCCGCGTTTGAAGTCTCCGGCGCCGCCGCTGGTTGGCCGGCGCGGGTCACGTGAGCCCAGGCAGGAGTTTCCCCGACAGCTGGAGGCTGCGTGGGATCCGGCGGCGGCTCCCGAGCTCGGCGGTGCGGCCTTCCCCACCCCCTCCTCCCTCCTCCCCCGCCCGCTTCCGCCCGGCTTATTATCCTCCTTATTGACAAACAGAGCGGCCGCGGCGGCGACTCTCGGCGTGCATTTGTAGCCAAGCCATGGGAGACAAGAAGAGCCCGACCAGGTAACAGCGCCCGGGCCCCCGGGGCCCGGACTGTGCAGGCGGCGGGGCCCTCGCGCCGGGTTTCGGGCGGCGGTCTCGCTCGCCGCCCGGGCAGCGGGGCCAGAACGGGGGCGGCGCCGGCGCCGCTGCTGCGCGAGCGCTGCCGCGTGAGGGGCCGGCGCCGGCCGCCCCACAATGGAGCCGCGATGGCGGCGGCCGGAGCGGCAGTCCGGGGTGTCAGAGCGGCGGCGACTGCGGCCGCGCCCGCGCCCTCCCCCATCCTGACTTCCCTCCCACTCCGAGCCGGAGCGCGGCGCGCCGGGGGCCCGCGGGGCGGGGGTCGCGGAATTGGGGCGGGGGGCGGGGCGGGGGCGGCTGCGGGGCCCGGGCGCCGGGCGCGGCCTGCTGATAACCCCGCGCCGCGTCGTGTCCGGGTTGTGTCCTGCAGGCCGAAGCGGCAGCCGAAGCCGTCCTCGGATGAGGGTTACTGGGACTGTAGCGTCTGCACCTTCCGGAACAGCGCCGAGGCCTTCAAGTGCATGATGTGCGATGTGCGGAAGGGCACCTCCACCCGGTGAGTCCCGGGCCTGCCCCGCGCGCCGTCGGCCGCCCGGGTCGCGGCGCAGAGGACGCCCCTGCGGCTGCCGCCCCCTCCCATGACACTTGCAGACCCGGCGGGAGGAGGCGAGCATGAGGTGGTGTCCGCGATAGGAATTGGGTCAGATTGATCGCGACCCAAGCGATGGTTTGCGGTGTTGGGTAATTGAAGAGGCCGTAACGTTGTTTGCTGCCAAGAGAGAATAAATTATTTAAGGGAGGCATTAGCTACTGCGATTTAATTCGTATTGCTGGGTGTAATGCCCCCCCCCCCATTCCGGGTATAATAATGTTGGCTGCATTGTTGTGTTAGTGTGTAGGAATCAAAGAAAAACCATGAAATCTTCTGTAGAAGCAAAAGATGTAATTTAATTTCGTTCCTCAAAAAAAAAAAGTATCTGATTATAGAATACACAATAGGTTAAACTTCATTTTTTTTTTTTAATATAGATGTCTGGAAGGGTCAGATCAAGGTTTTGGTTAGTATTTTTATTCTTATTCTCTAAGATTTTATAAATAGTTGGAGGTGAGCCCAGTCACAGGGACACATTTTTATTTAAAGTATCTGAATATTTTTAGTTTGATTAAATGGCAATCTCTTAGACTATACAAATGAGATGAAATGATCTCTGCCTATTTTCAGTCTTTATTTTATTGTAGGCTTACAGAATAATAGGTCGTTCTTTTTAAAAAAACCACTTAAGTGAATTAAGTGGATAAAGAAAATCATAGAGGAAATTCAAAGTCTGACATTCTTGATCTGCCAACACTTGGTTACAGAGTTCCTTCACCTTTATAGGAAAGTAGCCTTTGAATTTATTGTAATAATGTGATTTATAGGTTAATATTTAGACATCATGTATTTTGATATTAGAAAGTCTGTTAGAAACTATGCTGTCACAAGAGTATACGAATACTGATGTGATATATTGTTGCTTTAAAAAAGGCCTTACTCAAAATTGACATTAGATTTATATATTCAGTAGGAGTTAGATTTCTAAAAATGAGATATCCAGATTTTTAAACCCCATTTACAGCAATTTATTAATTTTTAAAATGTAGAGACAAATGGTTGGCAATAACTTAAATTTTGAGATTTGCTTAGTGAAGCTAGCTGCTTTTGACATACCTGTCTTGTTGTGGATCATAATGTGCTTTTTGTATATTTTCATTTACGTTGGATAAAACGTATTGAGCATTTTTCATGATATCCTTTAAGAAGCAAACTTTAAAACATCTTCTAAATTCAAGGGAATATAATAGACCATTCTAAAAATAAAAAAAGCACCTATTTCCTAAAGTGAATGTGGCAACTATTTTTGGACCCGTGATTTAAGTGTTTTGAAAAGTAGAGTATATCTTTATATAAGGTTGGATTTGGTTAGAATATATTTGTGTATCTATGTTAGTACTTTATACTTCTTAAAACACTCCAGCAATTTTCAGAAAATGGTTTTTGGAGGCAGGAACTTTAAAGTGGAGACAATTATTATAATCTTAATCTCTAGTACGATGTTGTTGCTTTTTGTTGTTTCCTCTCTATTTTCTTGTAGCCATTAGAAAAAATACTGAAATTAGAAGAGCCTATATGTTTATTTGCAGGGACAGCAAGGAAGGGGGGAAGCTGTTGTCCTACTCCACAGCCAGTCTTGGGGTTAGAGGAACCCTAAGAAATAGAGTAGGTGGTGGCAGCTCAGAAGAGAAGAAACAGGCTGAATACCTGGCACCTGGAAGAAGAAGGAATATAGTGCACAGGGGAGTTGGCCCAGGACAGAGAAGTGGGCCTAGTTTAAAAGAGGCTTGAGGCCCACATGGGGGCCCCTGATATTTTTTTACCAGTACATCTGAGCTCTTGTAGATCCAATTTTTAGTGGTGGAAACATTACTTGAGGAGGACTCAGAGAAGCATTGTCATTTGGATTGAAACTGAAGAGGCTCTGGGCAACTCACCAGAAGTCTAAGGGACTCTCTGTTCCTAAAAGTAAGTGTTCTACACTACGACCCTCTCAGCTTCTTCCTTCCTCTCGCTGAATTGTCTCTTCTCTTTTGATTTTGGCCCTAAGTTAAACCTAAGAGCTCTAATTTCTGTGTTATCTGTTATTTTCCTGCCACTGTTTCTGCAATTCAGAGTGGAATCCATGTTTGGATAGAATAATGGAACAGGTCATTGTTAATAGGGCAGATATTGACTGCACCACAAAATATTTCCTTCTCTGGTAATGTTAGAAAAACAGATTGCAGAATACTAGTGAGAAGCAAACGTTTCAGGAGCTGGAAGAAATAATTTTGTACAACTGGCATGTTAATTAGCAGTTAGGGTAGTTTCATGGGTAAGGTTGGAGATTATCAAAGCAGGGACTGGATAGGTGCAGAGCAGAAGATGCAGTTTGCTAATGACGTGTTTGTGTGACTGACCTACGGTACTTGAATTGCTTGGGTCATACTGACCTTTGAACTGATTCTGTCTGGAAGTCGCCAAATGTGAGGCCAAGCCTCAGCCATCCCAGACATCTGAAAAGTCTTTTCTTTTTAAACCTCCAGAGAAGACGGAGCCCATGGTCTCCCTCCAAAGTCTTTACTGACAATTTTGTCTTTAAGGAATATCGAGTTCAAATCCTTTATATATCAACGGAAGACCCTTTTTTTTTTTTGGCTATATCCTTGGTAGGTCACGATTTTCTGCAAAATAACTGTATGCAATGAAATGAGGTCATATTCATAGTAGTATTTTAAAATGAAACATGATTTGAAGTAGCTTCAGTTCCTAAATTGATCAGTTATATTCTTTAAATTTATGCCATTTCTGTGATTGAATTTCAGTTTTGTGCTTGCTGGCCTTAATTAGTTTAAATTTGATTAATCTCTTTTTTTATCCAGAATCTAAATAACTAGATAGTTCAAGTACCTGAAGTTTTCTACATTGTGCTCTTGTGAGAGAAGCAATGATAAATGTCATACTGACAGGAAACATTTAAAAAAGAAAAAGCTACGGTGACAAATTACTATCAAAGGTACTATACAGTCTCCATCTTTATATCTCAAGTTTTTATAAGGCAATAAGTGTCTCAGATATAAACCTCAGAAACTTTAGGAAATGAAGAACCATTCTGAATCATCAGAGAAAATTTAGTGTGTATAAGGGTAGTACAATCAATGTATGATGATTGAGTTAAAATAGTATCTTATTGCCTCTTCATATAGGAATGGAAATCACTGCTTGACTCAGATGGCAGATATTTAAAGATGAGTATGATGAAGCTATTTGTTTTGATTTTGAAATGTGATCTGAATGAGAACATGTAAGACACTTAGTCTATAGTGGACTTTCAGGTGTAATTTAAAGTATAACAGGTAATGTTATATTTTCTCAGGATAAGTTGTAATAGTTCCCTTAGATTTTTTAGAGATGTTGTTTTAGAGAACAATGAAAAAGATTTCACATGGAAGAAAGAGCAGTAGTTGTACTAGGTGTCTGGTGACCTGTGTTCTTAACCATTTCAACTACTTCAGTGTTCAGCAGTGTTTACTGAACATCTTATTTTATTTAAAGGTTGAGCTAGGTGTTGGACATACAGTGGTGAGCAAATAGATGTTTTCTTTGTAAAATTTTGTGATTTTGTTGTCAAATCAGAAACACTTTGTATCAAATTCTATACATGAAGTAGTATTAGTAAATCTTTATGTATACGTCAAAGAGGTTAAAATTTTCTCATTTAAAAAAAGTAGTGTTGGGGCGCCTTGGGTGGCTCAGTCGCCTGGGCATCTGCCTTTGGCTCAGGTCATGATCCCAGGGTCCTGGCCAATTATCTGATAAAAATCAAAGATCTTTTCAGTATTATTGTTATCATATATGCTTTCCGTCTTCTAATTTGAGGTTTGTCACAGATCCTGCTACCCTTGATGTAGGAATGGGAGAAAAAATTGAGGGCCATCTAAGTCAGTTCGTTTTTCAGAAATGCAGAGTTCCCCAGCCTCCCTTACCTGTCGGAGGAGCCTTTCCAGCTACCACACAGCTGTTGTTGTTCAGAGACTCCTTATTCTAGGAGGTTGGTTAGTTGGTTTTCGTCTTCATATCTTGGGTTAGCGTAGTCACAGGAATTCATTGTTTACAGAGAAATTCCTAAAGTGATTAGTGGTTGGATTAGTGGTTTTCAAAGTGTGATCTGAGGAACCTTGGGGATCCTTGAGACCCTTTTAGGGAGTCTGTAAGGTCTAAACTATTTTCAAAATCACATTAAGATGTTATTTGCCCTTTTTTGTTGTGTTGACACTGCAGTGGTGGTGCAAAGGCAAGGGTGGGTAAAACTACTGGCCCCTTAGCATGAATCAAAGCAGTGGTACCAAATTGTTATCTGTATTTATCATAATCGTCACTACTATGCGTGTGAAGGAAAAATAATGCCAGTTTCACTTAAGAATGTATTCCCTTGATGAAGCAGTAAAAGTTACTAATTTTAGGAAGTCTCGTGTCTTTTTTAATATTGTCTGATGAACTGGAAAGTACAAGTAAAGCACTTCTGCTGCATATCAGAATGCAGTGGTTGATTGAAGGGAAAGCATTTTGTGTAGTTGTTGGAGCTGCAAGCAGAACTAGCTGCTTTTTTCATAGAACATCATTTTTACTTGAAAGAATGCCTGACAAACTATGGCTATTCAGACTTGGATATGTAGCACATATTTTCTCGAAAGTGAACACAGTGAATTGTTTTCCTTGATGTGAAAACAATTGATAGTATTTGTTGCCAATGATAAAAATTGAACTTTCAAGTGAAAACTAGAATTTTTGAAAATGTGTAACCGCTATAGTTCCTAGTACTTGAAAGATGAAATTAGGTGGTGGTACCAGTGAACGTAATTTCTGATATTTTATCATGCAATTTGTTGGTATTTGGAGGATTTGCATAACTCAGTGAACCAGTATTTTCTAATAACCAATGTATGATGTTACAAAACCCATGCACAGATAATCTATTTAAAGTACAAAATAAACCAATAGATTTTAAGGGACAACTATGAAAACTTTGTTGATGTGGTTTCAGATTTCACGTTGCAACTAACCTTTGAGAAATAACTACTTGTGTTTTCAGATAATTATGGATACAATTATGGATATAATTATCTGAAAAGGCTGTTAAAATACTCTTCTCTATTCAACTGCATATTTGTGGGAGTCCAGATTTTCTTCATATTCTTGAACTGAACCAACCTATTGCAACAAATTGAATGCAGAAGTAGATATGACAGTCCAGATGTCTTCTGTTAAGCCAGATATTAGAGGTTTGCAAAAGTATGCAAGTGCTACTCTTCACACAAAATTACTTTTGTTTTGGAAAATACAGGGTTTTTTAAAATAAAAATATTTATGTTAAAATGTGCTCTTTATTTTTTTAATGAACTAATATATATTTAAATTTTAGCTGTTTTTATTTCTAATATAGTAATTTATTTCTTGCTAGATAAGACTTACATAAACTAAAGCTCTTTTAACTTTGAGAGTGTACAGAGAGCCTGAGACCAAAAAGTTTATGAACTGCTGGTGTAGGGTTTTACTAGCTTGGGTTTCTACATCCAACAGATTTACTTCAGCAGGCATTCTTTTCCTTTCATTTATAGTTCATTGAGTAAGATCTCCCTGATAACCTAGTGACCTACTTGTTAAACTCAGTGGCCTAATCTCTTCTTTCCATGTTACCTCCATAGTATTTGATGTTGGTAGCCTTTTTTTTTTTTAAATGAAATTCTCCCTTTTTGATGTCTCTAACACGACTTACTGCTAGTTTTTCTTGTATATCTCTGAAATCAGTTTCTGCCCACTGAAACCCGGCTTCTTCTCTATATGCTTCACTTTGTATGTGGCATAAACTTTTGGAATCTAAGTCAGAAACTGTGATTGTCTCAAGTTTGATTCTAACTCATCGTCATCCCTCATGTCCCGTCTTTGGATTGTCTCTCAGATCTGTCCTTTTTCCAGTTTATGTTGCTGTACTTTATTTATTTATTTGCGAGAGATTTATTTATTTAGATTTTATTTATTTGCGAGAGAGAGAATGAGAGACAGAGAGCATGAGAGGGAGGAGGGTCAGAGGGAGAAGCAGACTCCCTGCTGAGCAGGGAGCCCGATGTGGGACTCGATCCTGGAACTCTAGGATCATGACCTGAGCCGAAGGCAGTTGCTTAACCAACTGAGCCACCCAGGCGCCCATGTTGTTGCTGTACTTTAGAAGCCCATGTCATTTCTCTCATGAATTATGACAAATTGGTCTCTTCACAATGCTGCTAACATTATCTTCAGTATGTTTTTTTGAAACTATGTGATTATGTTTGTCCCTTTATTAAAAAAAAAAAAAAAAGAGAGAGATCTCCAGTGAATAAAGACCTCTTTATTGAATAAAGGTTGAGCTCCTGAGTATGATATTCAGGGCTGTATTATCGATATCTGAACTGCCTTCCTAGCTAGCTTCGTTTCCTGCTGCATATCTTAACCAATCTAATGCTGCATCAGCACTGAAGTATTTTCATCAAATGGCCCTTCTTAAATCCTTCTGGGATTGTAACCTCCCCACCCCAACTGTTTTATTGATTCAATCTATGTAAATGTATATGTAATTATTCCTAGAGAATCACCATGTTGTGGTAATATTGTCTAGATGTTTATCTGTCCTTCTGGGCACTCTTAACCCTTGGCATCCCCAGAAGCTAGAAAATATTTGGAACATTAGAGGCATTTAAACTTTTTCAGCTAACCTTCCTTTAAATTTTACTATTGCTATTTGACACGTAGCATTGCTTTTCCAATAACTTTTTTTTTTAAGTTATTTATTTTGAGTAATCTCTACACCCAGCATGGGGCTTGAACTCACGACCCCGAGATCAAGAGTCGCATGCTCTTCCTACTGAGTCAGGCAGGCACCCACCAATAACTTTTAAGATTGAGAAAATGTTATCAGGCTATTTCGTCCATAATTTGTAGGTATATATTTTAGCATTACTTTTTAAAAACTTTTCACAATTTTGTTTTGTATTTTGATGCTATTATTTGATTCAAAGCAAGTGTTTACAGTTAAGACTAGTAACTGAGATGAGTGACCCTGAGTCTTCATATCTTTGTCTTTAAACATGGAAATAGTATTTTTATAACACAGTAATGTTATAACACAATATGTGGTTGTTTTTGAAGATTAAGAACGTAAAGAACTTAGTGCATCTCTTTTACATCTTTTTTCTATTACTATATTTGTTTTTGTCGTATACTTAAAAAACATGTATGTGTGCAAGTAAAAAAATATAATAATTTGCCTCTCAATTTTGAAACATTTTTAACTTTACCATTTTTAATTTGACATATAACAATATATTAGTTTCATATTTCAAGGATGATAATGTGCATGAATACCTTAGCATTTTTATGGTATAACTTTAGAAAGTTGTTTATTATTTTTATTATGTCACAACACTTATGTAGGTCTTGTTATTCACATTATTGAAATTTGCGTAGCATGGCTAAAAATGAGAAGTGTTTCTTGACAACATGAACTGCTGAAGTCATGAAAAGAGTACAGTGTATTATGAAATACATTTTATTCCTCGACTAAATTGTAAGTTTTCTGTTGAGTGATATTTAAAGTTAGATAGTTGATATCGAGTGCTTGTCAAAAACTAGAATATACCAAACGTAGGTTTGTGATATTGGAGATTGTTTAATTGAAAAATCGTTTAGAATTAAAATTTTGCGTTTGTTTTTGAATTTACAGAGTTTAAAGTTAATGGAACAAATTAATTATAATTAAAATGGAACTAATTTTTACCTTATGATTGAGATAATCTTTTACCTATGAACTTGTTACTTTTAAAGATAAATCAATTATATAAATTAGCAGACACTTATACAACTGTAGAAATTAGGCAGACATTAAAGAAATATTGGAATTTTCCCTCATCTTGTGCTTCTTTACTATTTCCAGTTGTCCAGAGTCAGACTAACAGGTTAGTTGCTGATATTTTTCTACAGCTCTGTTATCGTTTTGCCTACCTAGTTAACTGCTTATTCTTCAAAACGTAGTTCGTGTCTCTTATCTCCTTGACCCATCCGAAACATGCCTTCCTTTGTCTTTTGTACATACCTCTGATTGTGATCTTCATCAAGCTTTAGCATTTCCTCATGAATTCAGGCTTGATTTGTGTCTTTCTCATGAAGCTGAGTATTCTTTTTTTTTTTAAGTATTTATTTATTTATTTGACAGAGAGAAACACAGCTAGAGAGGGAACACAAGCAGGGGGAGTGGGAGAGGGAGAAGCAGGCCTCCCGCGGAGCAGGGAGCCCAACGTGGGGCTCGATCCCAGGACCCTGGGATCGTGACCCGAGCCGAAGGCAGACGCTTAAGGACTGAGCCACCCGGGTGCCCCAAAGCTGGGTATTCTAAGAGGATGAATTATCTAGAGATAACTTTGGTTAAAGTTGTGAGAGTAGCCGTATTCTTTTTAGAATCTGAATACTCCCTCAGTATGTGATGCTTATCTTCATTATATCATTTAGTGTATTATAGTTGTGCTACATGTATGTATTTACTTTCTTGTTATGCTGTGAGTTTCTTAAGGGAAATAAGAGCTTTTTGTTACCTTTTTCAAAGATGCTTGACAAAATGCCTAGGAAATAATAGGTGTTCAAGAAAAGTTTGTTGAAAGAGGAATATACATATTAGAAAGGAACAGTTATTATTTTTTTTAATATATAAGCTTTGAAGAAGTTGGAATTCTGTGTGAATTTTCAGAAGTAAATGGTAGTGAACAAAATTCTAGAATTCTCCATATGCTTAATGAAAACATACCATATGCCAGGAATTATACTAGGACTGAGACCCAGTTCCAGCCTCTTTGAGAGTTTGAATTCTAGGAAAGATAGATAAATAGTGTATGCTAACGAGTAAAAGGAAGAAGAAATTTAGAATTAATTTTCCAACATAGTCCTAGTTTTTGGAGAAGTCCTGTGCTCAAGTTAAGAATGAAATCAGTTATTGGTGTAGTCATTGTGAGTCAAGCCCATTTGGTAAAGTGTGTTCTAACATCATGGCCAATTTCCAGTTTGATCGATTAGCTTTCTCTTAAGACATTTAAGCCAAATGAAACTGCCACGTCACTACTAGGTAAAACCCTCTCTTTTTCTCCTTGTATAGGTCTATGTGTGTATAAATATGTATATTTTAAGAAGGACCTGCTGTTTTTAAGATAATTGTTATATAGGGGCGCCTGGGTGGCTCAGTCGGTTAAGCGTCTGCCTTCGGCCCAGGTCATGATCCCAGGGTCCTGGGATCCAGCCCCGCATCGGGCTCCCTGCTCTACCAGAAGCCTGCTTCTCCCTCTCCCACTCCCCCTGCTTGTGTTCCCTCTCTCGCTGTGTCTCTCTCTGTCAAATAAATAAATAAAATCTTTAAAAAAAAAAAAAAAAAGATAATTGTTATATAATTGAAGTAAGATTTCAGAGAACTAAAATTATTTGTGACAAATTTACATAGGATGGTAGATTGTTAAATGTATATATATTTAATATTTAATAATCCCAGAAACCATCATTTTTGAGAATAAAATTTTATAATGGAACTACATTACTGAATTTAACAGATGTTAAATTTTCAGCTATCTTACTGATCATATTGGCAGTCATTTTCAGTGTGCTACTCAGGTTTTTTTGTTTTTTTTTTTTTTGAAGCATTGTTGAGAAAATTAGATGAGTTAATTTCTGTAAAGCCTTAATTACAGTGGCTCACTAAATGGTAGCCATTACTATTAAGGTATATATTTGAAAGAATATAATGTGTTGCTACAAAATTAATTTTGTTATTATTGGTGGTTTCTGGGGGGTAGAATAAATTATTTATCATTCATGTGGTGATTTTCTGTGTTCAGAATGCTTTCCTATATATCCCTCCATTTGCTCATCAAACCGTAAGGAGGAGAGGAAGGTGGTCATCCAATCACAGATTGGTGTTAGAGCCTAGATTGAAATGCAGGTTGACTACTAGTTGATCTTTTCATCCTTTTGTCTCTGATAAAGAGGTTTATAAAACTCTGAGTGAAAGGTTTCTTTGCTTATTCCTCTTCAAGGCATTAGAAGGCCAGCGTATTTTGGTAGAAAGATTAGCATTTTGTGGGATATCAAGTTTTCATTCAAGGATTTAATGAAACACGTTTGTTTTTTTTTTTTAAAGACACATTTTTCCTTAATAATAATCTTTTATAGCTTGTAATTTTAGTGGTATTGCAAGTATGTAAAATATGTCATTGTGATTTTAAAAATAAATTAGTTAACATATTAATATGTGTTTTGTTTATTGGCTTTCATGGTTGTTAAAATCTGTACCCTTTGTTACATGATTTGTGATAATGTGTTTTAGAAGATTCAGTAGGCATTCCATTTGCAATATTGTTAATTATGGGAAATTACAGAATTACTAAGAATTTTAGAGCTGGAAGAACCCTTTCAAGAGCTTCCATGGTGTTTAGTCATTTCCTGAGACAGGCTAGTTTTTATAACTTGAAACCTTAATAGTAGAGGGATAAGATTGTCTTCAGAGGAGAGATCTTGAGGGGTTTGGGGTAAAAATGTTGGGTATTAAAACTTTTGAAATAGGTTGAAGCCACCATTGTTTGCAAATCCTTCTTGATAGGGATTTTCAGCTAAGTTTAGAGGATTTCTTGTTGCTATTTACTGAGAACTGACAGGTAAAGCATAGCAATTTGCTGGGTGAGGTCTTTTTGTTGAAACCCATGGCTCTAGCCTAGTATCCTCCTGGCGGGTAAGAACACAGGCCTGGAAGGATTGTAACTTTGTTTAAAAGGCAATAGCTTGTTAATGTTGGATTCAAGATATTTGGATTTCCAGTCCTTTTTATCACCTTGCTGTGGTAACATTTAAATTTGCAAGCAGGTAACTTCTTAAGGATTTCTTCTTGTAAATTTCCTATACCTAGATCTAGTGCTGTACATCTTGATAATTTCTAGCATTAAATCTACTACTTATAACTAATATAAGAATTTATGTTAAAACTGGGCTAGCAGTATAGGGAATGAAGAACAAAATGACAGCCCCCAAAATAATATTTTTGAAGTGCCAATGTTAACAAACTTCATTTTGATGTTTTTTTTATAGTAACATTTATTGTGCTGTATATATACTGACTTCTTTGATATAGTATTTCTTAGGAGAAAAATCCCTGTAAATATTATTTCCCTCTTTTATGGTGACACAATAAGAGTCATTAATAGTATAATTAATAATCAGTTTGACTATATGTGTGTATATGAATGTATGTGAATGATAAAAAGTTTGTGCAGCCCACTGGCAATTTTTAGACATGAGTTAAACCACTTCATTTTTACATGTTTTATAGTCTGATCAGGGTTCTTCTGCACACTATCATACTTTATAGGTTGTACTAGGGATGATCAACCTCTAACAGCAGCAAGTAGATAATATTTGATGCCAGTAAGGTGATTGCTCAAGAGGCAGAGCTCTAGGTACATTTGCAGAGAAGGTAAAATTGTTTTGGACTTCTTTCATCTTTTTTCGTCCTTTTTTGCTTTTTATCTTTGGTCTCCCCAAGGCCCAAAGTCTCCTCACTAATATTCATTTCTAGGTTGCCTTTTTTTTTTCTAGGTTGCTTGCATTCTTTATTTTCTTCACTCCACGAGCAGTTCTTCCTTTACTAGAAAATCTTTTTTGTTTTATCTGTTCTGTAAATCTGAATAAAATAATTGTTTCAAGTGTGAATATAAATAACCTGAGCATGGGGGATAAAGTTATTTTTTTCTTAAGGTAGTAACTCTCATTCTGATGATAAAAGTATTACATGTTCATTGAAGATACTAAGGAAATAGAAGGAAAATAGGAATGCCCATCATAACATCTCTCCAGCCAGAGATAGCTACTTCTAAAATGTGTTTCCTTTCTGTCTTTTACACGTGGATATTAGTGTTTGTTTGTTTATTTAAACCGAATTTAGTTAACATAATGTATTATTAGGTTCAGGGTAAAGTTTAGTGACTCATCAGCTGCATATAACATGCATTGCTTGTTATATTAAGTACCCTCCTTAATGCCTATCATCCCCCCCCCACCCATTTCCCCTCTAGCAACCCACAGTTTTTTCCCTAGCGTTAAGAGTCTCTTATGATTTGTCTCCCTCTCTCTATTTTTTTTTTTAAAGATTTATTTATTTATTTGACAGAGAGAGACACAGCGAGAGAGGGAACACAAGCAGGGGGAGAGGGAGAGAGAGAAGCAGGCTTCCCGCAGAGCAGGGAGCCCGATGCGGGGCTCAATTCCAGGACCCTGGGATCATGACCTGAGCCGAAGGCAGATGCTTAACGACTGAGTCACCCAGGCGCCCCTCCCTCTCTCTTTTTATCTTAATTATTTTTCTTTCCCTTCCCCTATGTTCATCTGTTTTGTTTCTTAAATTCCATGGATATTAGCATTTATTTATTTATTTTTAAGAAACATTTTCTGTATTTGACAGAGAGAGAGAGAGACAAGCAGGGGAAGTGGCAGGCAGAGGGAGAAGCAGGCTTCCCGCTGAGCAGGGAGCCCGATCCGGGGCTTGATCCCAGGACCCTGGGATCATGACCTGAGCTGAAGGCAGCCACTTAACTGACTGAGCCACCCAGGCGCCCCAGGATATTAGCATTTAAAAGTGGAAGTTGAAGTGTCTTTTTTTGGAGGAATGGTAGAAAGGAGGAGACTTCTAAATCAGGGGAGTTTTCTGACTTCCCAAGATAGCTCTCACCTTGCCCTGATTCTCTCTGTGCTTCAGCGTGCTTCACAAACACTGGTCCTAAGGAATGTCTTTGCAAAAAAGAAGCCAAGAGTTCGGAAAATACGGTGTATCCTATCTTTTTGGAGTTTAATGAATTGCAAGTTCTGAGAAGTTCTCCAGTGGAATTTGTTTAG
Organism: Neomonachus schauinslandi; assembly: GCF_002201575.2. NCBI lineage: Eukaryota > Metazoa > Chordata > Mammalia > Carnivora > Phocidae > Neomonachus > Neomonachus schauinslandi. Next base: position 69,969,753 of record NC_058407.1, read on the forward strand.
CTTATTTAGTTGAGCAGTTCTCGATCGTACTTGACTGGGTTTTGTTTTTTGTTTTTCTATTATAATACAGAACTTGTTGGGACATACTGTTTTGTAAACCCTTGCTATTGAATTGTGGTCCAAAGACCACTGGCATATGCATCACCTGGGAGCTTTTGGAAATGCAGAATCTCAGGGTGTCGGCTGGCTCAGTTGGAGGAGTGTGCGACTCATGATCTCAAGGTTGTGAGTTCAAGTCCCACGATGGGTGTAGAGATTACTTAAATAAATAAAACCTTAAAAAAAAAATGCAGAAGCTCAGGTCCCACCAAGGATTTATGAGTCAGAACCTGAATTTCAGCAGGATCCCTAGATTATTCAGTATGCATATTAAAATTTGAGAAGCACTGCTCTAGTTTTTTTCAGGATAAGATAGTGAGGTGGGCAGGCTCTGAGGTACTCATTCCATTTGAACTGCTTTTTCCAAAGGGCTTTCCTCTTTTGGGGCTGCACACGTGTGTAGGCAGGGTTGCATGTACGTGCGCATGTGGGTGTGCATTTGTGTACAGGCATGTCAGTGTGGGTGTCTCTCTGTTTATGGTGCCTCCTCTCTGACCAACACTTCCCTCATGAACTCTTACATTCAAAAGTGCCTCCTCCGTTAACACTTCCTCCTCCTTAGGCCTGTTTGTGGTATCTGTACACAACCATACATTCCTTCACCCATACAGCTCATTCAGGGCTGACTTTGGGAAACCTGTGAGAGAACAAGTTGCAGGAAATAAGGGAGTAAGGAGAAGATGTGTTTGCCAGTTTAGAATCAAACAACAGGTAAAGGGGTAGAAATGAACTAGCCTTCCCTCAGAAGAACCCAGGAGATTTTAATTGTGTTGATTGGGGCCCTGAAGTCTTATGAAATTGTCTCAGTGCCTGTCAATAGGAGCAAGCAAGTGGGGTTCCATGCTCCCACACTCCACTTCAGCCACATCATCTGTGCTCTTATACACTTTATTTATTGGGATTTCTTTTAATTTTTATTTTCGAAAAGTGTTTTGCTATCAGAACTTTTTTTTTTTGAAAACCACTGCCCTGTTCCATTCATTTAGCCTTCTACCACTTAAATTCTTTAGTTCAGCACAGGCTAGGTTAATTGTAACTGGACTTCTTAGCCTCACATTTCAAAGGCAAGAGCTAAGTTTAGTGTAGTGATGGGTGGATTTGAAACTTTCTCCCTTGAAAAGCCTTTTCTTTTTCCTTCCTTCCCTGTATCTTTCCTTTCTCCTCACCCATCTTATTAGACACTTTGCTCTTTTTTTTTTAAAGACCAAAGCTGGTAAAACCTAGAGCTGCATAATCATTGATTAGATGAGTAATGAGCAAAATAATTTATAGATGAGAAATATGTTAAATTCATAATGTCATCAAATTATACTTTTTGGTAAAATTAATAAGGCTATTCCATTATCTATAAGAATGCGGTTATCTGGGCGCCTGGGTGGCTCAGTCGTTAAGCGTCTGCCTTCGGCTCAGGTCATGATCCCAGGGTCTTGGGATCGAGTCCCACATCGGGCTCCCTGCTCTGCGGGAAGCCTGCTTCTCTCTCTCCCACTCCCCCTGCTTGTGTTCCTGCTCTCGCTATGTCTCTCTCTGTCAAATAAATAAATAAAATCTTTAAAAAAAAAAAAAAAGAATGCGGTTATCACATTTGGTCAGTATTCCTTCCTTTCCAATTTTCCGTAACTTAATGCCTCTGATCATGTAGCATTTTTCTGTACTTACTATTCCTTGGTAATTGACATTTGAATTGTAATCTTGCCATCTTCCACTTGTGTAGGACTTCCATCATATATTCATATTTTGGGCGCAGGAAAATTTATCTAGTTTTATTTTTTCACCTGCCTGTTTGTTTAAAATTTTTTTTAAGACTTATTTATTTGACAGAGAGAGAGCGCGCGAGCACAAATAGGGGGAGCAGCAGGCAGAGGAAGTGGGAGAAGCAGGCTTCCCGCTAAGCAGGAAGCCTGATGCGGGGTTCTATCTCAGGACCCTGGGACCATGACCTGAGCTGAAGGCAGAAGCTTAACCGACTAAGCCACCCAGGCACCCCGTTTTAAATTTTTATGTGTATTCAGCGTAATGGAAAGCAAAAAAAAAAAAGAAAGAAAGAAAATAGTCAATATTTCAGAGTTCCCTGCAGTTATATACTATAGTGGTGAAGACTTTGGACTGTGGAGCTTGATTGGGTTTAAATATTGGTCTCACCCACCACTTACTGGCTGTGTGACCTTGTGAAAGTTAATCAACTTTTTGAGCCTCAGCTTTTATGTTTATAGAATAGAATTGATAATAGCCCTACTCATAGAGTTGTGAGGATTAAATGTGATCATTCTTGTAAAGTACTTGACAACAGTGCCTGGCATATAGTAAGTCCTCAATAAGTGTTAGCTAAAACAATCAAATACATGAGTGGTGATATAATTTAGGGGTATAACAGTCCCTTTTGTCAAGGATGTGGGTTCAAGTATGCTCTAACAAAACCAGAGCATAAGAACAAGTGTTTTCTACTAAAAGATATCATTTCCAGAAGTTGCTTCAGGGATAATCTCACCTACCCACCCCCTCTCCCTACCTCCCTCTTCTCTTTCCTACTCTATTTGTGCCTGCAGAGAGAGATGTGTGTGTGTGTGTTTCCTAGTAACCTGATGTGGCTTGTCACATAAACATTTGGGGCTTACCAGTAAAAGTTTTAACATCTAAAAAGCGCTTTAGTAGTACAATAATGGTAAGCTGTTGGGGGGCAGCTTGTTGGGGCAAGCTTGGGGCAAGCTGTATATAGACTTAAGAATTGAATAGTTAAAAACAGCATTTTTTGCTGTTTGCCATAGTTAAAGAGCAAGTCTGTTTCCAGGGTTGGATTGTCAGAAAGCATGGTCATGATCTTTTTTAGGCCACTTTTGTCATCTGGTATATTATGCTGTTTCTTCTACCTCGCATTATCCAGTCCTGCACAGTTTCTTTCTTGGTTTTTGTGAGTGTTCAGGTATCATCTCTCAAGGAACATTTCTTTATCTCTAGGCCAGAATGAATGCCCTTTCAATTACTCTTGAAGCATTCTGTGCAAAAATGTGATGAGTGTAATTACATAGTGTATTGACATCATTTTGTTTCTGTTGCCTTCTCCTTCCCAGGACTGTAATCTCTTGGAGAGCAGTACCATTTATCCTGGAATCACATTTCAGCTTAAATCTCCACCTTGCCATTTATAGCCATATAACCTTATGGCTTTATGGTGATGATTCAGTGTGATAAATGATGTAAGGAACTTAGCATATTAATAATGATAATTTTAAATAATATTAATAAAAATTCTCAATGCCTGTCACCATGTCTTACATAGGTATTGATAATGCTTAACTGCAAAGGCTCTTTATCATTTATCTGATTGCTGCTTTAAGCTGTTTTGCACTTCTTGTTTTTTAAGGAACATTTATATAATTTTATTTCATGAGCCTGTGAATTGAATGGAGTATGTTTTATTACGCCCATTTTACTTGACAAAAGAACTTGTATTAACCAAAGTTACATTCTTACTCAACTTTTTCAGCGATTTAAAAAATGTTTTCTTTTGCCATCAGTATAATGTATAGTTTAAACCACAACCAATAGCATTTTATTCCATCTTGTGTCATGCTTGCTTGTTTGTTGAATCTGAACTAGAGGCGGAGAAACCATTTAGTGGAAGCCATTACAAAAGTCTACGCAAGAGACAGTAGTGGCCTGAACAAGGATAATGCCAGTGGGAGACAGAAATGAATAGATTCTAGATATATTTAGAAGGAAATTTATAGGATTTGATGGGTGGCTGGATATGGTTCTGGGAGGTAGGAAGTTGGGTTGTAGAGAGGGAAGAATCAAGGATGAATCCCAGGATTCTGGCTCAAGTAAGCAGCTTGGTTAATGTGCTTTTCATTGACATGGGAAATAGGATAGACAGTTTTGGGGAAAGGTAATATTTCACTTGTAGATTTGTTGAATTTCAGGTATCTGAGGGAAATCTGAGAGGGAAGATCTGTGAGACAGTTGGATATGTGGGGCTTAAGTTTATGAAGGAAAACAGGGCTATAAATATATGCTTGGTGTAGTCATCAGCATACATGATCCAGTTGAAGCTATGGGAGTAGGCAAGACAGAACAAGGACAGAATAGACTGCATAGCATGAGAAAAGAGAACCCAGGACAGAAACTTGAGAAATATCACCACGTTTTTGCGATGGTAGAGAGCATCCCACCAAGACAAAGAAAGAATTGGAGAAGGAGAAATAAGGAGAAAGAAACGCAGGAGAGTGTAATGTTACAGAAACAGGGAAGAGATTTTCAAAAGGAGAGGACGTGGTGAGCCATGTCAAATGGCCTTTCATCAGATAGAATCTTATTTTTTCCTTTGCATTCTGTGTAATGATGTTTAATGGGTGTTAAAATTTATATTTTAAGTTATAGCAAGATAATCCTGCATAGTGCTTGTACTAAGCTTTTCATGAAAGTTACAGTAGTTCTATCTATAGGTTAAATAAAGGAAGTTAATATCGGTAGGTCAGGAGATGAGTAAAATTATGTTAGTAATCTAACTTCTCAAGGAAGAATGCTCTAACTATCTAGCAAAATCTGTCATTAAGCCTGTATTTTTTTACAGGTAGCTCCTGATTGTAGGTACAAAAATTAATAGACTTTATTTAAAAAATTGGGTTCATCTTGGTATCAAGAATTTTTTAAGTGCTAAGTAAATGTAATTGCATAATTGGGTGGGGGAGCATGTATGGTTTAAAGAAGCTCTTCTGTTTTTAGAAGGAATGAATCATAGCACTCTATTGATCAGCTAACCAAGCAAATCACAGCACTTTCATAAAACTGTGTTTGGTTTGTAAAGTAATAGTTATCTGTGGAGTATGTTGGATTTGATGTGATTCATGATTCAGATTTTATGAGTGCTGAATAACAAAGTTCTTATTTAGAATATAGGCTGTAGTTTGAAAACTATCACTGTTGACTTCAGACTATATGGGAATTTATGTTAGAAAAATTTGCCATTGTTTTATAAAACCAGTTTTACACAGAAAATACACACACATTTTAGAGATGGTTATTAAGAATTGCTTTGAAAACTAATACAGGCCTTAGAATCTGGTCAGATTAATTTTAATATCAAAAGTTGAGAAAAAGAACATAATCACGGAGTAAAGAAAGGTTAGACTTCATTTTCTTTTTTTTTGTTTTTTTAAAGATTTTATTTATTTGACAGAGAGAGACAGCTAAAGAGGGAACACAAGCAGGGGGAGTGAGAGAGGGAGAAGCAGGCTTCCCGCTGAGCGGGGAGCCCGATGCGGGGCTCCATCCCAGGAGTCTGGGATCATGACCTGAGCCAAAGGCAGATGCTTAACGACTGAGCCACCCAAGCGCCCCAAGACTTCATTTTCATGCTGGCATAATTGTTGGCATTGAGAGTAGCATTAGCTGTTATTTTTGTGTGTTAACTTGGATACTAACTATAGTTGGTGTATAAAGGATTACATATAATGCTCCTGACATTTTGGACTAGGATCCCGGAAAATGTTTCCTTGGACTAGAAGCTATAAAGAATAGATGATATTAACTGTCTATGGAAGTATACCATTTTAAGATACGGTTAATAAAATGTGGTGCTTTATTAAGGGACCTGGGATATCTGTTAGATTAGGAAGATCAAAATATTATTGGAGATCAATTAATGTGATTAAGACATCCTTAGGAAGAGTAGAACATAAAATGATGTAAAAGAAAAACCACACAGCATTATAGCACTGGACAATTGGTTAATATTTAGCATAGTACAAGAGGTGGAAGTGAGAGATGCTATTTGATGGTCACTAGAATGATACTTTTATTCTGGGGTCGTGGTAACATAGTCGTCTTTATATTAACTAGTTCTTAACATCATTCAAGTAAAAAAAAGTGGTTTGTAGGTACAGCAACCAGTTTCAGGGCTGCTACTATACACTTAGTATATGCATTATGCAAGTCTTTGTTAATGCTTTGGCCCTGTCTGAATACTGGGAAAGAAATGCCCTGTTATTAATCAGTTTGGTGATATTGGTTGATAGAATTCTGTCATTGATTGTATCTGCTTTAGCTTTAGGTTGAATTTTTGGACTTAAAAACCAAGAACCAAATCAAAATTGGGACCCCATCCATCAACTCATAGATATTATTTTTTTATGAGTTCCCATTTAGACAGCTAATTGGCATTTGATTTATCACTTTTAGCCTAATACTAATTATTTTGTAATGTTTTCTGTATTAGTTACCTATTTGTGTAACAAATTATCCCAAAATTAAGTTTAGGCTGAAAATAATAAACATTTATTATCTTATTCTTTTTTTTTTTTTTTTGAGTTGAGAATTCGGAAGCAGCCTATCAGGTGATTCTGGCTCAGGGTCTCAAGCTCAACTGAGGGAGGATTCATTTCCAAGCTTACTCATGTGGTTGTCACGCAGCCTTAGAACACCTGCTTCCAAGTTACTCACGTGGCTGTCGGTAGGCCTCAGGACTCTGGCTGTTGGCCAGAGACATCAATTTCTTGGCCACCTGGGCTTCTCCATGGGACTGCTCACAATATGGCAGCTTGTTTACTCTAAAGCGAAGTATCTGAGTGAAAGCCCCCAAAACAGAAGCCAGTCTTTTTATAACCTAATTTTGGGAGTGATAGCCTGTTACTCTGCTAAATTCTGTTCCTTGGAAATGAGTCACTAAATCCAGCCCACACTCAAGAGGAGGCAATTACAGAAGGGCTTGCATACCAGGAAGAGGTGGGATCGTTGTGGGCCATTCTAGAGGTTGCTCACTACACTACCCTTTAAAGTTGAAAACTTTTTGTTGTTACTGCAGAATTCTTTCTTGGAAGGAAAGCTTATGGGGGAAACTAAAAATATAAAGTAGATAAATAAATTCTGCCCCGAGCACCTGAGTGGCTCAGCCGGTTAAGCATCTGCCTTCGGCTCAGGTCATGATCCTGGGGTCCTGGGATTGAGCCCCACAGCTGGCTCCCTGCTTAGCGGGGAGTCTGCTTCTCCCACTCCCTCTGCTGCTCCCTCTGCTTGTGTGCACGTGCTCTCTCTCTCTCTGTCAAATAAATAAATAAAATCTTTAAAAAAAAGAAATTCTGTCCAAAACAGGGGTTCTAGGGCGGTAGATCTTAGCTGTCATCCTTCCCCTTTAGCTGCCAAACAATTTGAATATTAATATCTTTACCATCAAACGTCAATCAAGAACATGAATAAATACTGTTTTTCTCATATTTTCATTTTAGGATTTGTCAACAGTTGTAAAATTCTAGCTTATAAAAATCAGGTATTACAACATGGAAAACAATTTGTGTAAATGTTTCTGGCAACTTTTAAAGTCAAGTAACTTCCTTTAGTAAAGTAAATCTAATGTAATGCCTGGTTTTGTAGCATTAGGAGATATTATTTATATGTTGGTGTGATAATGCTGTTAATCAGTTTGTTTTTGTAGTATTAGCAGATGTAATTTATGTATTGGTGTGATAATGATAGTGATTTACTTACTAACTGCTGCCTGAAATGTTTTATTAACTATTTCCAAATTATATGTATTTCTAAAAAATCACAAATGTATAGTGGTATTTGAAATTCAATTTTAATATTAACATGTTCTTATTGCTTTTATGCTGTAAATTGTAATTCCTAATCAGTAACATAAATTACCTATTTTCTTTATCGTGCAGTATAAAGAATATAGCTTCAAAATAATAGTACCAAAATTAATAACAAACAATAAATCTGTAAGTTTAGAATTTCTTTATGTAGTTCTTTTAGTCCTTAGACTATATCCCTCTAAAAGGTGTATAAAATCATTTGAAAACTATTTCTGGGTGGTTATGTCAACAGTTTGATATATAGTTAGATTCTGGGCATTGTTTCCAAATGCTTTATTTATCTTAATTCCTTCTACTGCCCTGCAAAACTAGGTTCTTTTGTTACCCTTATTTTACTGATGAATGTAGTTTTTGCCGTCTTGATTTTAAGTTAATTTATGTTAACAAGAAAATAGTACTGGTTTTGTTTGTTTCTCTATGGATTGCTGTAGTGGGAAGTAGGGGATAAAACTGAGGGAAAGGAAAATTTTAATTAGGAATTGAGATGGTGTTTATAATTTGGGGACCTTGAGGGTATATAATGGGACTGAAAGGGCAGTGAGTCATAATGGACTTAGTTCAATTCAAATATAAACACACCATCCCCCCCATGTTTGTTTACATATGAGCCATTAGTAACATCACTTAAATATGTGTGAATATGTGTATAATACTAAATTTTATTATGATGTTACAGGATTCCAAGTCCAGGATTTACTGTGAACAACCTTCTACAACTGTAATACTTTTACATTAGAATTTTATTTTTTTATTAAGATTTTTATTTATTTAATTGAGAGAGGGCGAGCACAAGCAGGGGGAAGCAACAGGCAGAGGGAGGACCAGACTCCCCACAGAGCAGGGAGCCTGATGCGGGGCTCAACCCCAGGACCCTGGGATCATGACCTGAGGCGAAGGCAGACACTTAACGACTGAGCCACCCAGGCGCCCCTTACATTAGAATTTTAAATCTTATTGAAAATTAGAAAATAAAGTGCCTGGAATCATCACAACCAGTTGTAATTTAAATTGCTTCTAGCCAAAATATGTCCAAACCAGTGAGTAGTATTGGAAGTGAAAGTTAGCTCCACAGTTTCTTCTGAGCAGTTTTTTCACAAGTTCAGAGTGATTTTATGGAGTAGATTTTCATTACTGAAATGCTTCATTTGGGTTCTTAATTACTAAGGAGTACCTTTTTGTGGTTGAGTGTTGTAATTATTAGAGCTCACACAAGATAGTTTTGAATAGAGGATCCTAATTTCTGGAATTTCTTTTCTAAGTTATTCTGATAAAATCCATGTTAGTTGAGCTTATGGCATGATAACAAACAGCTTTCAGTGTTGGTCTCTAAGTGACCCTTTTGGTTACTTTAAAATATTTTCAAGATATCGTAATTCTCTTGAGTTACTTTAAAAATGCAGTTGATTCTGTTTTAAATTCATGAGTCTAAATGGAGACTGCATTTGCTGTAAATAAAAATTGGAAATTTTTAGTAAGTGACATCTTTTATTCGAGCAAAAGGATAAAATATTTGGATTATTGCACCTCTATCTGTTTTATTAATCCAAACATGTAGGACCTTGTGCCAGGTACTTGTTCACTCTCAGGTAATAGAAGTTAACTAGGAATCTAGAAGAGTTAACTAGAAGACCCTTTTGATATTTATTTCTGTATTACAGTTAGAAATGGAGGTCTGTGTAGTGCCCCTGTTTGTATGAATGGGTCATTTAAAAACAAATGCAGTAATTACTATTTTTTAAAACTCAGATTTATTTTAAAAAGTATATGATTTTTCCAATACAATTTATATCTTTAAATTAAGTAGGAATCTAGCAAAAATTTTGACATGTGCTGTCAACCTTTACTAAATACAAACGTGTCATAATGAGTGAAATGTAAGATTTTCATTAGAATTACATTTTCAGCTTGTTTTTGTTGAATAAGTTTATACACCATTTTATCTTACTTTTATTTATTTAATTTGTATTTTATTTTCTTTAGTTAACATATAATGTATTATTTGTTTCAGGGGTACAGGTCTGTATCCTATTTACTTTTAAAACAAAGGAAAAACTGGGCCGCCTGGGTGGTCAAGTGTTGGACTCTTGGTTTCAGCTCAGGTCCTGATCTCAGGGTTGTGAGATCGAGCCCCACTTTCTATCCCTCTTCCTCTGACCACCCATGCTGTGTTCGATCTTTCTCTCTCTGTCAAATAAATAAATCTTTAAACAAAGGAAAAGCTATACATTATCTTCGATTTGTTTCCATGGAATTAAGAACCATAAAAACCTTACGTTTCCTGAAGGTAGTAGATGATTATTTAACAGCATAATGGTAAAAGGGTGGAGTATTATGGAAACATATCTGTATCTTCAACAGGAACTAGTGTTTGAAGCCATCATTTCTGTAGTATGTTAAAGTGAACATGTACCTGATTAATATGTATTGAGTTAAAGGTAATAGAATATTTTCATGTGAGCTTGAAGATGAAATTCTTCTGAGGAGACCTTTTTTTTTCTTTTATTAGAAGTCAGGGTTTTTTGTTGTTTTTAATGACAGGACCATTTTTGGCAATATTTAAAAAGCGTAACAGTTAATCAAAACTTAGTACAAGTATTTAAATTAAAATCAGCATTATTATTTATCAGTGGCCTGGCATACATTTATATGTGTGTGTGCGCTTGGTTTCTTACAGGTGACAAATGGCTATTTTAAAGACTTACTGAGTGATAAAAGGGAATTGTATTGATGTTTTTTTTATCTGAAGTCTTATAGATTGTTAATTCACTGTGGCCTCTACACCAAAATTTGGTGAATGTTAATGACAGTGGCTAGTTAAGAAATGGCAGATTTTGATCAACTAATTATCCTTGTACTAATATTAAAAAGTGATGGTGTTGTTTCAGTAAAATGGAATAGTCTAATAGCTGATATTTTTGTATATTAAAATATAGCTGTTATTATAGTGGGAATTTAAAAATGAAACCATTCAAATCATATTTTCTTTTCCTTCTCTTTCTGATAGTGCCAAAAGTTTCTGTTGACATTGTAGTTAGCAAATTGTTTTTGTGTTTACTTTGGGGCATGCATATGCAGTTATCTGGTGAATTTACACCCCTTTCCCCTGTAGTTCTATGTGTATTAATAATCTCAAATAAAATTAATCTTCTTATTCTGCTAGAGAAGAAAAAGCTGGATCACTTACCAGTAACTGGAGTTCTCCTATTGGGTAATCTCCACAGATCCACATTCTTTGAAGTTATTGTGAATGCCTCGAGGACCAAGGAACCGTTGAAATTTCCAATTTCAGGAAGGTAAGCAAGTGCACTGAAGCATGTCTCTAGCATTCCCAAATCCCCTCCCCCCAACTTTCTTACATATACGTCTGTACTGCATGCCCCCTCAGTTCCAGTGGATGCCCATCAAGAAGATTCTCATGCTGGACAGAAGGGCAAGAGAGGTGGATCTGTGAGGGAAAAGACCCAATAGGATAACTCAAGTTACTGGTGAGTAATCTAGTTTTCAAAAACTTGAGATTTTTTTCTCACATTTCTTCTCTTTAGAATGAGTTTGTTTAATTACAAAGAAGAAAGTTGTTTGAGATAGCTTCATTTTGTAAATTTGATGTAGATTATGGAATTTATTGTATGGATGATAAATACCTAGTTCTTAATGGGTGTATGAATAAGTGTGACATTAATTTTAAAGAGTATCACTTACATAATAGCTGTTTATAAAAATTATGTATCTATTACCTTCTGGTAAATAGTGTAATACTTCTAAAGCAATTTAAGGAAGCTATGTGTTGAATTATTTTATAAATTCCTTTATTTGTGATGTTGCTTTTACATGCAGTATATACTTACACTGTAAAACTTAGGCTTATGCCAAATTTGGCCAAATTCTTCTGGGATAGTACTGAATAACAAAAAATAATCTTACATTAATCGACTAGCACTTCTTACTGATACAGTTTTCAGTGTACCTTTTAGCTTCATTGTAGGTATATTTGGAAAATAATTCAGGGTGTGTTTACCACTTCCTTGTTCATATAGTTGGACTTACTAATTGGTTTATTGTGAGTCTCTGCTTCCACAGGTACCAGACAATTTATTGAACTGTCATGTAAATATTAGAATTGGACAGAATTCCTTGCTTCTGATTTCTCTCTCTCTCACTTTTTCTGCTTTGTTACCAGGTTATCCTTTCTAAAAGGGCACTTTTAACACATAAAGAGCCTGTAGTGGTCCTCTGTTCAAGTTGTTTTACAAAATTTTCATCCATTTGCTGGTTGCTTAAGGCCTCTCATAATCCAGTCCCATCCTGTTTATCCAGCCTTTTAAATTCTTCACTTTGAAACTTTTCTTTTGGTCTTACTTGTTTACTTGTTACATTTATGCTTTGGGGCTTGTACTTTGCCATTTTTAAAAAAATGACTTTCTTTTTATTCTACTTTTCGATACTCTAAGGCTGAGATCAGGTCCTATCCCTTACACAGTTCCTTTTATGCTAGCATCTCTCTGTGACCTCTGTTTCCTCAGTGGAAAAATGAGATTGCTATGAGAATTGAATTAATTAATTTGTGGAATGTACTTAGAACAATTCCGAGTAGCACATTGTAAACACTCTTTTTATTATTTGATTAAAGATGGAACATTTCTGTGATTATGGATATAATTTTCATCTGTATGACAGAGTTTAGCCTTTAGATATTAGCTGTGGGTGGTATTGCTATTTCTTCGATATGAAACTCTTACGCTGATTTGTATGATCATGGAGAACAAAAATGGGATTTTATTGTTTTTAATTTTATTTAGTTCCTAACATCAGTGACTGGGATTAAATTATACCCATTAAAAAATAGTTTTTCACGTAGTTGATAGAAAAAACTTAGTTTTTCATGAATATATTTACTAGTTTTCTCATTTATAAAACAGGGTCATTTGGCTTATCAATCCTGTTTGTATTGTCAGTTTTTCTTAAGAACAACAGTTTTTTCCCTTTGAAACTGGAATAGTGAAGTTATAATTGTTTAGTGCAATATAAATTTCTTCTATGGGACATTAAAATAGAATGTATAGTTTTGAGAGAGTTAACTAGTTTGGCTTCATTTTAAGACTTTGTGTAGTGTTAGAAAACAAACTGGAAGTTCAGTGTACTTGATTTTTGAGGTTTAATTATCTTAGAAGACTATTGCTTGATTTTCAGAAATGTTTGGTTTTAATATTACCTGTCTGAAGAAGCAGTAGATAAAATCTAATTTCAGGTTTCTGAAGGAAGGGAATGACAGATTGAGTGTCGCTTTTAAATAGTCACCAGAGAACCAATTCAGGTCCAATTAGACAAGCCAAAGTAAAGAATATTTAGATGACTTAAGTGCTTGTTGTGAATTTCCTTCTGCACATCCAGTTTCAGCGTTTCTTTGGTATAATAGTGCTATGGTATATATTAAGAATATCCTTATTCTTTATTCTTTAGAGATACATGCTGAAAATTTTAGAAGGAAATATTATGATGGGCTCAGAAAAAAAGTGTGGGTATTTGGGTGTGTTGTGTATATGTGTGTGTAGAGAGAGATATAAGAAGAGATAAAGCAAATGTGGCAAATGTTAACAATTTTGAATCTAGGTGAAGGGTATATAGGGTATACATTGTACTTTCAACTTTTCTGTGGTTTTGATATTTTTCAAAAAAAAAGTAGAAAGTATTTTAAAAAGAACTGTATTGTGCTTCAATTTCTCTAATTCTAAAATCGGAATAATAGAACTTGTTCTTTCTATGCCTTGATACCGGTAGGCACAGTGGGGGGTACATTTGGTAGAATAGCAGTCAAGAGAACTTTTAAGAAGTGGTTTTTTTTTTTTTTTTTGACATTAAAGAAGAGTTTGATAGCAGACAACTTTCAAAGTACATTTCACGTAAAAGCATATTAGCTTAAAATATATCCCTTTTTCTTATTCAGAGCATATTGCATTATAATTGAACAAGAGCAGTCAAGAAGCAATAAATATGTAGAAATAAATGAAGTAACTAATTGAAATTGAAAAATATAGCTAGTTATAAAATAACTCCATAAATGGGCAAAAAAGATTAGACTTAGCTGAAGAGAGAAGTTGTTAATTTCAAGATAAAACTGATAGGGCGCCTGGGTGGCTCAGTCGTTAAGCGTCTGCCTTCGGCTCGGGTCATGATCCCAGGGTCCTGGGATCGAATCCTGCATGGGGCTCCCTGCTCGGCGGGAGGCCTGCTTCTCCCTCTCCCACTCCCCCTGCTTGTGTTCCTGCTCTCGCTGTCTCTCTCTCTGTCAAATAAATAAATAAAATCTTTAAAAAAAAAAAAAAGATAAAATTGATAACTTCCTGGACACTGTACAGCAAAATAAAGAGATGAAAAGAATGAAAGAAAAGCTAAGCCACCTTAGAAGTAGGTTGAAAAGTTTCAGGGCAGGTCTGATTGGAGTTCCAGAACAGAGAATACAGAGAATGGTGGAGAAGCAGTACTGAAGAAAAAATGACTAACCATTTTCAAGAATTTTTTTTAAAAAGTAGAAATTGTTGAATAATTAGAACTGAATCATAACAAAAGCATTGTATCCGAACTTGAAGGATACAGGAAAAGTGGTGCTTAGGGGTGAATTTATAACCTTAAATGCATGTATTAGGTTGAAAGAAAATAAATGAGCCAGATATTCAACTCAAAAACTAAAAAAAAAAAGGAGAAAGTAAAAGCTAAGAAAGAAGGGAGGGAAAAAAAATAAAAATAGAATTTGGTGAAATAGAAAATAATAAAAACAATAGCAATGTTTATTCAGATCAGAGCTGGTTCTTTTTAGTTGATTAAGTTCTGGACATACTCAAAAAACAGATGATGAGGGGCGCCTGGGTGGCTCAGTCATTAAGCATCTGCCTTTAGCTCAGGTCATGATCCCAGGGTCCTGGGATCGAGCCCCACATGGGGCTCCCTGCTCGGCGGGAAGTCTGCTTCTCCCTCTCCCACTCCCCCTGCTTGTGTTCCCTCTCTCGCTGTGTCTATCTCTGTCAAATAAATAAATAAAATCTTAAAAAAAAAAAAATGTGATGTAAATAAAATTTAAAATGAGATATAACTACAAACACAATTATAAATTTAAAAATCACAAGAAATCACTATATAATTTTTATTATATAAGATGTATAAATATATAAATAATATATAATATAACATATATATTAATATATATAAATAATATATATATATAAATTTTAAAAACCAGGTGAACTGGATTGTTTTCTAGGGGAAAAAAATCATTCCAAAATTGTAAAGAAAAAATCTAAAGAAATTTAAAAACTGTTAAAACAATTGAAGTTGTAGTAAATTTCCCCAAGAGGAATAGGTTTTTAAAAATAACAACTTTAGGGGCACCTGGGTGGCTCAGTTGTTAAGTGTCTGCCTTCGGCTCAGGTCTGGGATCAAGCCCCGCATCAGGCTCCCTGCTCGGTGGGAAGCCTGCTTCTCCCTCTCCCACACCCCCTGCTTGTGTTCCCTCTCTCGCTGTCTCTCTCTCTGTCAAATAAATAAATAAAATCTTTTAAAAAAAAATAACAACTTCAGGGGCGCCTGGGTGGCTCAGTTAAACATCCAACTCTTGCTCTCAGCTCAAGTCTTGATCTCGGTCATGAGTTTAGGCCCTACGTTGGGCTCCACGCAGAGTGTGGAGCCTATTTAAAAATAATAAAAAAATAAAAATAAAAATGGAAACTTTATTGAGCTATTCACAAATCCTATTATTTATCCATTTAAAATGTACAATTCAGTGGTTTTTAGTATTTTTAGAGTTGTGCAGCCATTACTTTGATGTTTTAGAATATTTTCTCACCCCAAAAAGAAACTGTTGTACCTGTTCGCCGTCAGTCCCAATTTTCCTCAAACCCTCCAGACTTAGGCAACCTCTGATTTACTCTGTTTCTATAGATTTGCCTATTCTAGACATTTCATATAAATGGAATCATTCAATATGTGACCTTTTGTGACTCACTTCTTTCACTTATAATATTTTTAAGGTCCAACCATGTCGTACCATATATCAGTGCACTTTATTCCTTTTATGACTAAATATTATTCCATTTTATGCATATACCACATTTTGGTTATCCTTTCATCAGTTGATGGATATTTGGATTATTCTGCATTTTTTGCCCATTATGAATAGCTGCTATCAGCATTTATGTACAAATTTTTGTGTGGACATACATTTTCATTTCTCTTGGATATATACCTAGGAGTGAAATTACTAGGTCATATGTAACTATGTTTAACCTTTTGAGGAACTGCCAGACTGTTTTCCAAAGTGGCTGTGCCATTTTACTTTCCCACCAGTAGCATATGAGGGTTCTAATTTTCCACACCCTCACCAACACTTTCAGTATCTGTCTTTTTTACTTTACCCATCCTCACTGTGTGAAGTGTTACCAGAGGAATAGTTTTAATTGTGATATTTATAATCCGTTTTCAGATATACTTATGGTGAACAGATAATTCTATTTTTATACAAAATGACCCAGATAATAGAAAAAGAGGGAAAGCTACCCTGCCGTTTATCAGACAAGTGTAGTCTGGAAACCTAAACTGGAAAGAATATACAAGGGAAAATATATTCAATCTTATGTATGAACAGAGACATAAAAATTTAATTAGGATAAGAATGTAAGGATAGTTCAATATTTGAAAATTGTATCAATGTAACATAAGATTTAGGGGAGCAGTCTTTTTTTTCTTTTTAAGATTTTATTTATTTGTTTGACGCAGAGGGAGAGAGAACAAGTGGGGGAGCAGCAGGCAGAGGGAGAAGCAGACTCCCTGCTGAGCAGGGAGTCCAGCGCGGGGCTCGATCCCAGGACCCTGAGATCATGACCTGAGCCGAAGGCAGTCGCTTAACCGACTGAGCCACCAGGCGCCCCTAGGGGAACAGTCTTGAAAGATTTAGTGAAAGTTTATGATAAAACTCAATGCCCATTAATGTTTTGAGAAAAAAAAAAACAACAACCCTCAAACCATGACAAGTGAGCTTTTTCTTTCAGTAGAGGCTGTCTTTCAAACTGTCGCATTATGCTTAATGGTGAAACCTTAGAAACAGTCCCATTAAAGTCAAGAATCAGACAAATACGTCTTTACTCATAAGCAAAAAGAACTACAATCCAAATGGATTGGAAAAGAGGAAAAATGAGATGAACATATCCGTAGAAAATTTTTTAAAAAACCAACACTGTGTTAATAAGAGAATTCAGTGTCACTAGATATAAGATCAAGATTAAAATTGGCAGTAGCCAGTTAGAAAATAAATTTCTCCTATACAGCAAATTCTATAAACTGGGTAAAGTGTTATTGAAGGACATAAAATTAGACATGAGTAAAAGACAGAATATACTATATTTATGGTAAGTATAAATATTGCTTAAAAAATTACTTCTCTGTGATTTATTATACATAGTTTCAGACAAAAATCCCAATAGGATTTTTTTTATACAAAAATTATATACAAAATTAAAGCCACAAGAATAACCAAGACAGTTCTGCAAGAAGAACAATAGTGAGGAGTGGCTTGTGCCGTTGTTTAGCAAGACTAATTTTAAACATGTTATTTAGAATGGAATACTACGTAGCAGTGAAAAAGAATAAACGGCTACACACAACATGGCTTGATTCTCCCATGCTTATGTTCAGCAAAAGAAATGAGAAACAAAATATTACATATCGTATGATTTCATTTACAGGAAGTTCAAAAACAGGTAGAACTAATCTCTGGTGTTAGAGATCAGAATGTTAATATCTTTATCTGGGTTGGGTATACATTATTTAAAAATCAAAGTGTATACTTTATGTAAATTACACCTCAATAAAAGAAGTAAAATATAAATTTATGGTAGTTAAAGTAGTATAGTCTTAATACAGGAAAAGACAGCTTAATATAATAGAAGAGAGAGTTCAGAAATGGATCCACACATATTTGAGAAGTTGGTAAGAGTTAGAGATGACATTTTCTATCAGCAGGGAAAGAAAGAGTGGACTGTTGAATTGGTTTTCTGTATGGGGGGAAGACTCGGTCTCTACTTCAGACTTTATGCAGATGTCAGTTCCGTTTGAATTTTACACTAAGCATGAACAACTCTTTAATAAAGAGGAAAGTATAGAAGAATGTGTGTCTTTAGGATGTGTGAGGCGTTCTTTAACAAGTCAAGAAAAGAAGAATGGACCATCGAAGATAAAGACATCAAGGATAAAGGATTTGACTACCTCAGAAAGAAAAACTTAGGTTTAATAAAATACATCATAAACCAAACTAAAATGTGAGTGGCATGACTGAGAGATAGGTGTAATGTCTGTAATATCTAGTGGATTTGTGTCCAGAATATATAAAGAGGAAAATAATAAGATGATACAAATGCAGATAAACTGAACAATGGATATTAAGGCAATTCACAACAGAGCAAAGGAAATTGGAATGGCTAATGAACTGAAAAATGCTTAGTCTCATTTTCAGGGAAATGCAATTAAGAACTTACGAGCCATCAATTTTTTCACCCATTAGCTCAGGATCAGGTAAGTGTTACACAGTTCAAAGGTGCATATCCTCGTATCCAGAAATTACCATTCAAGGTATTATTAGTCTGGAGAAATTTGCACATTTGCCCAGGGAGATTTGTACAGGGATATTCATTTGGAAAAATCTAAATGTCCGTCAATAGGCATGGATAAATAAGATAGAAAATAGTTATATAACAGAGAATTACGAAGTCTATGTTTAGATTTTTATCACTGGTGACTATTTTTATCTGTAAGAAAAAATTATATTGTTTATGCCCAGGAATTGCTTTAAGTATATATAAACAACTATTTTAGTCCTCATAAGAACTCAGAAATAGGTACAATTATTATCTCCATTTTATATATGGAAATCCTGAAGCATACAGAGGCAAAAAACTTACCTACTTTCAAAGGTGGTAAATGGCAGAGTGGAGATTGAAAGTTAGGATTTGAATCTTAATTGCCTGGCTCCAGAGTCCATTATGCCATGCTGCATTTCAATGTGTCTAAATAGGGAGAGAGCTCAGAAATGTAAGATAAAGTCAAGGCAGAATGATGTGTACAGTGTGTTATCACTTACACCAAATTCATGATGGTGGTTACCTCTGTCTGGATGGGGTTGGTAAGGGGAGATCTAGTGATAATGGTGAAAGGAAGCTTTATGGAACTACATGTTTTTCCTTAAAGAACATGTATATTTGTAGCTTTTAAACGCCTACAGTTAATGTATATATAAGCTTATTTTTACAAAAAGAAAAACTAGAAGGATTGATCTAATTTTTTTAATCTGCATTTATTCTTGATACTGGTTTATTTTTTAATTTTTTTTATTTTTTAAAGATTATTTATTTATTTGACAGAGACACAGCGAGAGAGGGAACACAGCAGGGGGAGTGGGAGAGGGAGAAGCAGGCTTCCAGCTGAGCAGGGAGCCCGATGTGGGGCTCAATCCCAGGACCCTAGGACCATGACCCGAGCCGAAGGCAGACGCTTAACGACTGAGCCACCCAGGCGCCCCTTGATATTGGTTTATGGTAGAAAATGAAAGCAGTGGCCCTAGCACAGTGACTGTGATTTAGTTTAGTTCTAAGGTAGCAAATGAACACCAGTCACTGGGTTAGGTGCTAGGAATAGGGAGGTGGTGAATAGGTTTCATCCTCTTTCTTTAAGGAGTTTAGAGTTTTATAGGGAAAGAGAGAAATAACTGTAATTCAATATGTTATATATAGATCTGTTTTCTTCTTTGTTTCTCCATCCCTCCACCACCGCCCTTTCCTCCGAATACAAATAGGAGAAGGGGGAAACATCCTCATTTGGGGTATGGGAAACAGGCAGTGAAATGTCAGTGGCAGTCCTACTTCCTGTTCTTTTAGAAAACTACCAGAGAGTAAACTAATGGTCAGAGATTGTAGCATGTTCACCATTGTATCTCCAAAACTTAGTATAATCCTTGTGCTTAATTGAATAACTGGTGAATAACTGGCATACTTCCCTCTCAAATTAACTAGCACTTGAACCCAAATTTCTCCTTAGCCATCCGGGATATCTTCCATTGGTTGTTTCTTCCATTGATTATTAAAGTCTGTGGTAGTTTGACTAAGAATAGTGTATGAAGCCTTAAATTGTTTTGTGCCAAAGAACTTTGACTTGAGAAATATTTTAATCTGTAGGAAATTTTGGATCTCTAAAGTCCAATTTTATTTTCATTGTGCTGAGTCCAGTACATTTTTTTAAAACTAGTAGTCTTCTAATATTGGGATAGTACAATTGTTTTCCTATATTCTCTGTCTTTGAGTCAGTGCTGTGTTGTATAAGTGTTTATGTTCTGTTTCTTATTTGTGAAATTCTTAATTTCCTAAAACCACATTCTCTTCAAGTTTCCAGATAGTATTAGTGTTTATGGTATGAGAATCCTAGTGTCTTTTAAAATCTGTCATGATATCTCATAAAAAATAGTATTGTTTCCTTTCACCCTAACGAGAGAGGTGTGTTTTCCTTGGTAGCAAATTAGAGTCAGTGTTAGGAGAGAATCTTTCCCAAAAGGGCAAATGTGAATACCTTAAAAATTGGTTGAAAATGGGTAAATTTGAATAAATCATAGTGAAAGATGTTTATTTTACTTTGTAAATTTAACACTTGGATTATAATTGACAAAATCCTAAAACAAGTCGTGTTATTATGCTGGATGGATTTAGTTAAACTATTGGTCAAATCCTGTTCCATGTGTACATAGTGCTGCTTTCTTACTATATAACCCTTTTGCCAGAGATAACACGAAGAGAGCCTGGTTACCATTTGGTGGAACAAGCCTGCTGGCTCAAGCCTCTGCCCAGAAATTTGATTCAGTCTCTTTTCTGGACAGTCTGGTAAGCTGTCATTGTTCTTCATGTTAAAATCATCTTACTCAGGATGTACCCAAGAGGAATTTAATACTAAAGGAGGAGACAATATTAAATTCAATGAAAATGTTAAAATAGTTACATTAATTGAAGGCTTCACATTAAGCATGACTAATTTTTATAGCACTCCAACAGAAATATAATGCAAGCCACAAAAGGGAGCCATATATGTAATTTAAAAATTTCTCATGGCCAAATTAAAAAAGTAAAATGTAACAGGTGAAATTAATTTTAATACTGTATTTTATTTAACCCAATATATCTAAAAAATTATCCTTTCAAATCATTATTGAGATATTTAACAATCTTTTCCATACTGAGTCTTTGGACTCTGGTCTATATTTTATATTTATAGCACATCTCAGTTTGGGGTAGCACATTTCAAGTGCTTAGTACCCACCCGTGGCTTCTGTATTACATAGAACAGACTTAGAGCATCTGAGAAAACATTTGGTTTTGTATAATTCTCCTATTACTTCTCATTAAAGGTGCTTTGAATTTCTTTTTTTCTTTTATTACTTCACCTGTGTGTGGGTACTCAGCTTTACTGTTGGTCATTGGTAACCTGAAACCGACTATCCATTCCTACATTTGACAGAACATTTAGGTCTTACTGTAGTATTCCCTGATACCTAGGTCTACTTAATTTCTTTATATATTATTTTTAAAAGATTTTATTTATTTATTTGAGGGAGGGAGGGAGCAAGAGCGAGCAGGGGACCAGGGGACAGAAGAAGGGAGAAAGAATCTCAAGCAGACTCTGTGCTGAGCATGGAGCCTGACGTGGGGCTCGATCCCACGACTCTGAGATCATAACCTGAGCCGAAACCAGGACTTGGACGCTTAACCAACCGACTAAGCTATCTAGGCACCCCATCCTTCCTATAAGCTTCCTATAAAAAGCTCCTCCTTTTTATCAGAATATGAGACTCAGACCTTCTACATAGGCTACTCTAGGTAGGATTATACATTATTGCCATTGTCATCTCCTCCACCCCAGCAGGGTAACAAACCTCTCTTTTCTTGGTTTAAAGTCATTGAACCAGAAGTATTCCTTATATGATGACTTTTTTTTTATAAGAGGGAAGTCCAGCATCATACTTTATGGGGATTGGGTGTCCATTCTCTAAGATGCTAATTGCTTAAAGATTTCCAAATCAATCAATTTTTCTCTACTTCTTCCTTAGTAAATACTATGAGAATGAACATATTGCAAAATAGAGGCATATCTAAGGTACAACACATATGACTTGACTTTTTTTTTTTTGGTAAAGATTTTATTTATTTATTTGTCAGAGAGAGCAGGAGAGCACAAGCAGTGGGAGCGGCAGAGGGAGAGGGAGAAGCAGGCCCCCTGTCAAGCAGGGACCCCGATGCGGGGCTCGATCCCAGGACCCTGGGATCATGACCTGAGCCAAAGGCAGACGCTTAACTGAGCCACCCAGGTGCCCCATGACTTGACATTTTGATATCCTCTTGGTTTCACCTTTCCTAGATGAGTGACATCTATGAAGATTATTCTCAGTAAATGAATTTATGACCTCTAATACTGGTTATCTCTGTGTCCCAGTGCCAGCAGAAGAGTCTTCTATATTTTATTTCAAACAGTGCTCTTGTAATAAGATTACTTGAACTCAGAATATATAAATGCTCAGATTCTGAGGTTTCTTGGGCTACCTGCTTTCTGGTCTTAGTTATTATTTAACTTTCACACCTCTTTTGAATTTCCAGTCTTTCTCAGCCTACCTCTTTGTTACTCTATCTCCCTGCTAGCAGAATCTCGATTCCATTCTGTTTCCTTCCCACCCTTACTATCCAGGAATACCCATTATTGTTGGTAGGTATTGCCAAGCACAGTGAACACAGTGTTTGTTAAGGTCGAGTTTTAGCAACAGTGTGATAGGGTATGGTGTGGAATTAGCATTGGAGGGCCTGGTCTGGTATTGAAGTGAAGCATAGAATATTCTCATTTTCCCATCCACTATGACCATTCATCCTATTTAATTTCATTGCCGCTACCTAGGTGAAAGCTGGTAGTTGCTAGTTGTGGTCACTGGTATGTTGGTCAAATTTCTGAGTTAGAGGCTGTTATAGCCAGTGAACACTAGGCAGCATGTGGTAGCTGCTGACTTTGAACAAAACTAAAGACTGACTGAAAAGGATTCTAGGATTAGAGCAAAGAACACTGGATTTGTTTTCTTTTCTTTTCTATGATTGGATAGTTTGTCCTATCTACTGCCATGACACTGATGTTCAAAAGATGCCAGTTTAGCTTCATCTCTGAGTATTTACTGAGATCAGTGAAGTGCCAGGTACTTTCTCAGCAGTGACCAAAATGGACACTGTGCCTTCTTAAGCAGTGGTTACTTGTTATTCCTCTTTAAATGTCCAGGAGCTCTCTACTGCCTTCAGGTCCAAGTCAGAGGCCTCAGCTTAGTTTTTGAGTTTCTGCAGTAGAGACTAGAAACTGATGACCGGTGGTACCAGTTTGACTCTTTGTTTTATTTGGTCCCCTCAGTGTTGGTCTGCATCATGTTTCAAAGAAATTGTATTGCCACTATTAAAAATTCAGGAGATTTTTCTTGAAATTTTAAATTTCCAGCTTTTTTTTTAATTGGAAGGTCTAGCAACCCTGAGCCTCGTTGTTCATTGCAACAGTTTGACCCATTTAGAGGGGACTTTGGCTCTCCACAGTTCTCATCACTCACTGTTGTCTCCTGGGTGTTTGTTTTACCTGGCCCTCCTCACTCATTTTTATTAATTATCTAGTCTCTGTAGATAATTGAGTTTGTAACTCCTGTTCTAGGTAATCTGATGATATCTCACTATAAACTTTGTTTCTTTTCTTTGATAGGAACTTTTTAGTAAGGCCAGGAGACGTCCTTAGGTAAAGTCTATACTCCTTAACATGGCTTACAAATCTTTTCATGGCTTGGTTCATGTTTATTTCTTTATCACTAGCTCTTGCCATTCACCCCATAATGTTACGCCTCAGCCATATCCACCAATCCTCCTACCGGTAATGTGCTCTGTTGTTTCTAGCCTTTGTACACACTCAAATCTTGAATGTTATTTTGCATTTCTTCTCATCCTCTGTTCCCAGTGCTTCCCACCTCCCACCCCAAGTTTGGTTAATTCCTGTTAATTTCATGTCTTCTTTCCTTCCGAAAGCCTTTTCTGTTCCCATAGGATCTGCCTAGGTATTCATCCTATATATTTCCATAACTGCCTGCATTTAACCCAGTCTTAGCACTTACCAACTGTTTTTGGTAGTCTGCTTTCCAAACCTGCTCTAGACTTTGTAAGAGGGTGTCTTCATCACTTTTGATTCCCAGGGCCTGTCATAAAATAGATATATAGTAAATATTTCTTGAGTGGGAATGGCTTCTTTCTCTAAGTTCTTTTAACAATTTCTAATTCTGAGTCTTTGCTTATGGAATTTCTATTGTATGGAATAATCTTTTTACTCTTCCAACTCTTGTTCATCTTCTAAGCTTCAACTTGTAGGGGGGCTATCCTAAGCGATTTTTTTTTTTTTTTTTTTTTAGCTAATTTCAGTATCTACTTAACCTTTTCTTCTTTAGGTTCCGGGAATACTTTTTAGAAATGTCTCATTTTAGCACTCAACATGGTTTTCATGTACCTTACTTTGTTATATTTAATGTACAGTATCATTCCTTTTTTTTTTTTTTTAAGATTTTATTTATTTATTTGACAGAGACAGAGATAGGAAGAGCAGGAACATAAGCAGGGGGGGAGTGAGAGAGGGAGAAGCAGGCTTCCCGCAGAGCAGTGAGCCTGATGTGGGGCTCGATCCCAGGACTCTGGGATCATGACCCGAGCCCAAGGCAGACGCTTAACGACTGAGCCATCCAGGCGCCCATGTACAGTATCATTCTTAAGGTGTTATTTACCAGTAACTTGTGCTTATTAGTAGATTGCTAATAACTAAAATAATTTATCTAGTGATTATATTCAATTTATGAGTCAAGGGTCTACTATCCTAAATATTCTCCCTTATTTATTGAGAACTCTGACATCTAGCCAGAAGTTTTAGATCTCTACCTAAATTTCTTCTTCCATTTTGGACTTTTCCCATAATGACAGTGCATATATTTTAATTGCTTGGGTTTTTTTTTCTGTTTCTCACACTAAACTGTAAACTAAGGGTTGAAACCATGTCTGTCTTGTTAAAACCACCTGTTGATATATCTTAACTAATACTGGAGTTTAGAAGATCTTGATATTCACCATGTGCATGTTTAAGATGTGACTAAAACAGTGAGTGTTTTCAGTAAGTTAGGCATGAACATCTCTCATTTCTTTGCATGATTATTATTAGGCAATTATTTAGGTAACTCCACTTTATGTCTTCTAGGAATTTCAAACTTCATATGTGCAAAATTGAACTTAGAGTTCTCTCCCCAAATTCCCCCTCTCTTGATGACACGCACTCTCTCTACTTCCTTCTCTCTTACCTTCTACTTTCTGCTATTCATCTACAAATCCTACGTGCTGTACCTCCAAAATATATTTAGAATTTCACCTCTTTCACCCTCAACTGTTGCCATCCTATTATAGGCCACCATCATCTCCTGCTTGCCTATTATAATAAGTTCCTAAATGGTTGCTGTGATTATAGTCTGCTTTCTTACCATCTGTTATCTAAATAGCAGCACAGCCAGGTAGTTTTTGTTTTTTGTTTTTTTTTTAGTTTCCAAAGCTCATTTAAATTTGATCCTTGCAAACCCCTTTGTAGAATCACTATTATTATTGTAATTATTATTATTGTAATTATTTTACCAAGAAAGCAGAGTCCATGCAGGTTAAGTGACTTATATGAGAACAGAAGCCATTCATTAGTAGAGCCAAAATTTAATTACAGATCTTCATGTCTCAAAGCTTTGCCTTGTGGACCACAAATTCTAAATGTGATGACTTGAGAATCCATAAGGACATTACCTTAAAGTCTCCCCTAGATAGTTTTCCAAAGGGATAGGTCATTCATACTATTTATAGTCACTTTTTTTTTTTTTTAAGATTTTATTTATTTGAGAGAGAGAGAGAGAGCACAAGCAGGAGAGGGAAGGAAGAGGAAGAGGTAGAGACAGGCTCCCCGCTGAGCAGGGAGCCTGATGCAGGGCTCAATCCAGGACACCGGGATCATGACCTGAGTCGAAGGCAGACGCTTAACCAACTGAGCCACCCAGGTGTCCTGTAGTCACTTCTTAAGAGCAGTTTTAAGTTCGTAGTTAAATTGAGCAGAAGGTACAGAGATTTTCCATACACCTCTTGCCCCTACACTTGCTAAGTGCCCCCCCCTTATCATCATTCCCCACCAGAGTGGTACATTTGTTACAACTGATAAACCTTTATTGATGCATCATTATCCCCCAGAGTCCATTGTTTATATTTGGGTTCATTCTTGGTATTGTACATTCTGTTAGTTTAGACAAATATATAATGACATGTATCCACCATTATAGTGTCATATAGGATAGTTTTACTGTCCTAAAAATCTTTAATGCTCTGCCTATTTATCTCTCGCTCTCCCCAACCCCTGGCAACCCCTGATCTTTTTGCTGTCTGTAGTTTTGTCTTTTCCAGAATATCATATAGTTGGAATTACACAGTATATAACCTTTTCAGACCGGCTTCTTTCACTTTAGTAATATCCATTTAAAGTTTATCCATGTCTTTTGATGGCTTGATAGCTTATTTCTTTCTATTACTGAATAATATTCCATTGTCTGGATGTGCCACGTTTTATATGTCCATTCACCTTTTAAAAGACATCTAGGTTGCTTCCAAGTTTTGATAATTGTGGATAAAGCTGCTATCTACATCCATATACAGGTTTTTATGTGGACATATCAGCTCTTTTGGGTAAATACCAAGGAGTATGATTGCTGAATTATATGGTAAAAGTATGTTTAGTTTTGCAAGAAGCTGCCAAACTGTCTTCCAAAGTGGCTGTTCCTTTTTGCATTCCCACCAGCAATGAATCAGGGTTCCTGTTGCTCTACATCCTCTCCAGCACTTGGTATTGACAGTGTTCTGGAATTTGACTATTCTAAAAGGGCAGCCAGGTAATTTTTATTTTAACTCTAGTCAGATCATGTTATTCTCTTTTTCAGAACCTTCGCATTCTACTTAGTATCCCATTCTACTTAGAATACTATTCTAAGTTCTTTCCATTGTATGAAAGGAAGACCTTAAGGCCTTACATGATCTGGTCCTTGGGACCTCTTCAGACTAATTTTACTATTTCCTCTCTCATTCATTGCATTTGAGACATTTTGGTCATCTTAGTGTTCTTCAAACATTCCAGCCTTCTGCCATAGGGCCTTTGCAATTGGTCTTGCCTTTCCAATTGGCCTTGCCTTTCCTGGAATTTTTCATATCTAGAGACCTCCTTGGCTTACTCCGTCACTTCATTTAGGACTCTGCTTAAGTAACCTTACTGGAGGTCCTACTCTGATTTTCCTGTAGAAAAATAGCATTTCTGTGTAGTTCTCTTTTCCCATACCCCGCTTAATTTTTCTTCTACTACCTAATAATATTTCATGTGTATGTGTGTGTACATTCATATATTTGCGTATAAGTGTGTGTATGTGTGTATAAGATGTGTACATTTGTCCATCTTTACTAGAATGTCTGTATGCTCCATGAGGGGATATTTCTGTACATTTGTAGCATAGGACCTGGTACGTAGATGGTGTTCAGTAAATGTGGAGTGAATGACTGTATTATACCAAAAAGTGTTTTAGCGTTACTGATGTAGAGTATTATGGTAGGACACAATCATATACATAAGGAAGGCTTAGTTTCATTTTATTTCACAACTTGTAAGCTTTATAAGGCTAAGGATTTTCTTCTTTGCTCTATTCTCATGTGTAGAATGTTGCCTGGTGGCAATATATATTTAATAAATATTTACTGAATCAGTAAGTTTATGGAAAGGAACAGGGATGTCCTTATTATGAAAATAACCAAATTATACTGTATGTGAAAGTAATCTTGAATAGAACTAAAAGTAGACGATTTAACTCCAAAAGTTGGGGGAAAGGGAAGGAGGAAGAGTGATAGTACTACCTTGATTAAAATCTTTTGGATCCATTTATCTCCATCATTTGCCAACTACTCCAAGCCACCATCATCTCTTGTCTGGGCTACTCTAATAGTGTACTACTTGATCTCTCCAATTCCAGGTATGTCATGCTTTAGCTCATTCTCTACACGACAGTTTTAAAATGGAAATATGATAGAAATAGCTTAAAATTCGGATTCTTTAACTTGGCCCATTTGTAGACCTGCTGTGGCCTGCCTACCTCTTGATGTCATGCAGTTCTTCCCCCTCAGTATTCTCCAGTGTTACAAACTTTTAGTTTCTACAACACATCAAGTTCTTTGCTGCCTTTTTACACTCAGTGCTTACTTTTTTTTTTTTCTGCCAAATATAATCTTTCTCCCAGTCTTTCACTGGGGTAACTCCTTTGTATTATTTAAATCTAAGCATGTCAGGTCTTGTGAGCAGACTTTTTGAAAGCCTTATCTACGTTCACTCCTGTTACAGTTGGTCATGGTGTTGGAGTGGGCAGGGAAGAACAAAACCACAGTTTGTAATTATATATGTAGCTAGTTAGCTACTTTTGTTTGCCATTGTATTCCTAACACTAAGCATGGTGCTTGGCACATAGTGGGTGCTCAGTAAACATTTGTTTAATATGTGAAATAACTGTATAACAAAAGATGGAAAACAAAAAAACGAGCATGGAAAGAAAAAAAAAGCAGAAAACGTAAAAAGAAAACCACATGTGCTTATTAAAACACTAAATGCCCATGACATAAGCCCAGATATTCAGCAAGACTCAGGTTAGGTGAAATACAAAACCCAGCTATACAGTGGATGTTAGAAACACATCTAGAACAAAATTACTAAGAAGGTTGGAAGTAAATGGATAGTCAAAACTAGATATTAGGCAAATATAAACAAAAAATTAATCAGTGGATGGTATTGCTAGACAGAGTTGAATTAAAAGCAGTAAACATCAGGGGCGCCTGGGTGGCTCAGTTGGTTGAGTGACTGTCTTTAGCTCAGGTCCTGATCCCAGGGTCCTGTGATTGAGCCCCAAGGAAGGCTTCCTGCTCAGCGGGGAGTCTGCTTCTCCCTCTTCTCCCAACCCCCCGCACTCATGCCCCCCTCAAAAATAAATAAATAAAAGTCTTGTTTTAAAAAGCAGTGTGAGAAAGAGGAGAGGCACTTCGTAATCGTCAAGGATATAGTTACTAATATAAAGAGAACCAAAAATCTTTATTTTTTTAAAGATGAAGCATTGAAGTATGTAAAGTGAAAACTAAATCCGAAGAATATATATATTCTAGATATATAGCAGTAATGGGAGACTTTCAGTCCTTGACACATCAAAGAGATAAAAAATAAGATGTCTGAATCATATAATCAGTAAATCTGATACAGTAAACGTACTCTTATTGTAAAAAGAACACCTTTTCTATTTCCCATGGAACATTTAAAAAAATAAATACTAGAAAGAAAAGTGGAAAAAAAAGTAAAAATATTGTCAACCACATACTGTACGATGAAATTTTAAAAAAAAATTATTTTTATTTATTTATTTATTTTTTTTTAAGTTTTATTTATCTAAGAGAGAGAATGAGAAAGAGAGAGCACATGAGAGGGCGGAGGGTCAGAAGGAGAAGCAGACTCCCTGCTGAGCAGGAAGCCCGATGCGGGACTCGATCATGAGACTCCAGGATCATGACCTAAGCCAAAGGCAGCCGCTTAACCAACTGAGCCACCCAGGCGCCCAAAAAAAATTTTTTTAAAGATTTTATTTATTTTTATTAGAGAGAGCACAAGCAAGGGGAGCGGCAGGGAGAGGGAGAAGGAGGTTTCCCCACTGAGCAGGGAGCCGAACATGGGGCTCCATCCCAGGACCCCGGGATCATGACCTGAGCTGGAGGCAGACGCTTAACCGACTGAGCCACCCAGGTGCCCCCTACAATGAAATTTTAAGTTAATATAACAAAAGCAGGTGCTTTTTCATCTCAGACCTCAAAACAAAACCTTCTCAGACCTCAAAACAAAAACCTCAAACACTTGAATTAAAAAGTGTAAAAATACTCTCCTAAAAAAATCTTAGGTCAGAGGTCTAAAAGATACTGCAAACTGGCAAATGTAATCTATCTAGAAA